>NW_027273867.1:26445000-26470000 GCF_046630095.1 Trachinotus anak | reverse complement strand
GGGGTGGGTGCCAGAGGGGAGGCCCGTGCGTTCCCTGGCCCTCATGGGAGGGGACAGGCTACCCCTTTTCCTAACCTTTGACCCCTGAGCCCTAACCCTAACCTCCAATTCTCCTCTCAAACAAGCATGACGCTGGACCTATAACCCAGGGGGGGAGTGGGTTGTCCTAGGTCGAGGGATGATGGCCTGTGCACTTAAATTTGGCCGCCTTTGGCGACCAAATTCAAATTTCTTTTTCCCTAACCCTAACCCCTTTTTTTTTTTTTTCTTTTTTCCCCATGATCCTATCTTTTAGGTTAATCTTAACCTTCAACCTAACCCTAAATTTGGCCCAATGGATAAGGCAGAGGGCACCCACATGGGAATTCTGGGTTCAAACCCAGCTCGGGCCCAAAAAGAACCTTATGGTTACAGTGAGTGCCTACTGCCCCCCCCCCAAAAAACAAACGTTTTTTATCCATTCTGAATCTGATTACCACCTTAAGGAACAACCTTTTAAACCGTGGGGTTTTAATTTTATTTTTTTCTTTTTGATTATTTATTTACTTCTTATTTTAGACTTTCTTATAAATTGTTATTTTTCTGTGTTCCCTTGGTGGTGGAGTGGCTTAGGCCATGGTCCTGCATACGGTAGACCGGAGTTCGAAACCAGGTCCCGGCAGAAGACTAAATTACATAGTAAAAGATCTTAATATCCATGGCCTTCGCCTTCCACCACCCTCAAGTTATTTAAAATACCAAAACCCAACAAGAAGTTTTTAAGGGAGACCTATTTATTAATTTTTTTATATTTTATCTTTTATTTTTATGGGTTCTCGTGTGCCCGTGCCCCTCGTAGCACTCTTAAGAGTGCTGCGTTTTTCACCTAACCTAACCCTGCACCCCATTTACTGGTGCAGGAAAAATATCTTTTAAAAATATTATTAGCAGTCAGCAAGAAAGCTGTAACCCAAAAATGGTTGCAGGCCACACCTCAAACAGAGACAGACTGGATTGATACTGTGACTAATATTCAAAATATGGAACGCATGACCTTTTCGCTAAGTCTACGGATTGATAATGTAATGAGATAATGCATATTATGATTTGGCGCTATACAAAAAAAATAAGAAATAAGAAAAGAAATAAGTATTTGCAATACTGGGAAAAATGGATTGTCTCTGTAACCACAAGAGATGCTCACTCAGCCATTACTGTATGAACTGACTTGTATCACCATCAGTGTAACGTCTGTATCAATGTGTAGGTGACCAACTGTTTGTCATATGTTTTTCTGTATGTTGTTTATGTTCTTTCTATAAAAGTAAAGTTAAAAAAAAATAGTGCAGCAGTTTAAAAAAAAAAGTTCCTCTAAGTAACATTGTAAAGAATTTGTGAATTTCAGCCTCTACGGTTAATAAACTCATTAAAAGATTCAGAGAATCTGGAGAAATCTCTGTTGGGAAAAGGAAAAAGATGAAAACCAATATTGGATGGTTGTGATCTTCAGGTCTTGCATTCACAACAGAGATGATTCTATAGTGGAAATCACGGCTATGGCTCGGGAACACTTCTGAAAACCACTGTCTGTGAACACAGTTCATTGCTGTTCCACAAATGCAGGTTGAAACTCTATCATGCAAAGAAGAAACCATATGGTCTGAGGTGAAATTGAAAACTCTCCTGTGGTCTGACGAATCAAAATTTTAAATCGTTTTTGGAGTTCATGGACGCCATGTCTTCAGGGCTACAGAATAGAGGGACCATCCAGTTTGTTTTCAGCACACAGTTCAAAAGCCAGCACCCACAATGATGTAGGGTGGCATTAGTGTCCATGGCTTGGGTAGTCTGCACATCTGGAATTGAATCTGGGAAGGCTACATTAATGCTGAATGGTATATACAGGTTTTGGAGCAACATGTGCTGCCATCCAGATGTTTTTTTCAGAGAAGGTCTTGCATATTTTTGCAAGATAATGCCAAACCACGCTCTGAGTTTATTACAACTGCATGGAAGAAAATACTATCCATTGTGGTAGTTGTATTTTTCTCACTTTGTGCAGATACTTGATTGTTCTCTTACCTTCTATTTTTTTCAATTTGTAAATTTACTTGGTAATAAATCTGATTACTTTATTCTAGTGTCATCTGCTCCCTCTATACAATTGATGGCTTGTAGTTCTGATATTTGACCACTAGATGGGGACACATTGTTGGTTTGAGCCTCAGAAACATCCTACCACAGAGCAAAGATAGATACAATGAGACACAACACACACACACACTTCATTTTGCAAAGCTGCTTTACTTGGGCATTTTTTGCAACTTCCAACCCTGACTTTTGGTGGGGGGGGGGGGGTTCAGCAGTTTTCATCATCCATCCAAAAAGTAGAAATCCTGACTATTGGTTCTGATGAACAAATAGATCCAACAAGAACTGACTTTAAACTTAGTTTTAATTCACTTCAACAAACCTCAACAGTTCATACTTATCAAAAACTGGTTTAAAAAGAAAAAAAGTAAACACTGTACGCACAAAAGATAGAGAACAGGTGAGCTGATGAGCAGCAGGTGAGTTCACGAGTCAGACAATAAGACTGTTTTCAGGATCAAGACATCTTCTGAAACACAAACACCAGGTAGATACCTGGAAAGAACAGAGAGGACAGGGAAAAGTTTCAGTTAATTATAAATAGGTAAGGAGAATTGTTGTCCAAGTTATTCAGGATGTTTGACATTTAATGTGACCTTATTGAGCTATCTCTTGAGATCTTGTACAATTCTGTTTTTAAACCCTGAACATCTCGGTCACCCATTCTCTACTTAAAGTTACAGTGAAAAAAATTTATCTGAGCCACTTTTAAGTCTGTTCATCAACAGTGTGTACAAGGTACATTTATAGGTCACTAAAATTAAACCTTAATCAAAACTGCTCATCTTCACAGATGGATAAAATCGTGAGCAGGTTTAGGTTACCTCAGGATAAAGAAAAAAAACATTAATGTTTTGATAAAAAAAATACAGTTTCTATGACAAATTGCAAATCTGTACCATAATACACTTGTGACAAAAAACATGATAAAAATGTCTCTAAAGTTAATGAAGAAACTTACTAGCTGCTTCCCACTCAGATCTGCTTAGAGTGCCCTGCAGGAAAACAAAGAACCCTGTTACACTAAACAGGACACAACCAGACTGAACCAGTAAGAACCACAATGTACCTATGTACTATCAGCTCACTCACCAGTGGTACTTTGACCCCAGCTCTGCTGCAGTGCTCTTTAGCATGGCTGTACTCTCGTGTGGTGTCTGTAGCCTGTTGACCTCCACTCTCACAGGGAAACGGCTGAAAATAACAACGCATTAACTACATGGTCATTCACATGTTAACGACATATCACAAAAACTACACATCTAATAATGTTCATCTCAACAAACTGCAGATTAAACTTTTTATTGTAGTTTACCACATAAATGAATAAACAGTAATGGAAACAGTGACCACAGAATTTGCATGCAGGTTAACTGATGTCAAGCTGTTTGCTTATAGTTTCACCACCAGAGGTCTGTTCCAGAAAGGAAATTTAACTAAAGCCCTGTACCGACCTGGTATTAACATCCATCTTGGGTGATCTGATCACAAGTGGACAGCTCTAAGTTCAGGTGTGAACAGGCACCCAAGACGCATTGAAATCTCATCACTCAGACAACATTCAGAGGTGAAGGACCACCTACTGAAAGATGGACCAAAAATATTTTACTAATTCTAATGGATAAATCCTTATTTCACTGTACAGTTGTGAGAAGCCCATCGATATTCTCTCCCTCTCAATAAGAGTCTTCACACTGATGGCTGATTATTAAAGAGGTTCAACAGGAGGAGACAGAGAGAAACTCAGTGTTTGTTGTAAACCCAGACTTTCTTTCATATGAGAGCCAATATTTATCACTGATGAACTGACAACTAATAGTTGCACCTCCTCAGCCAATGTTTGTCATTGATTACTGATTGATAATTAATACCTCCAGAGCCATCATCTTCATCATGAGGCTGCGATGATGCTCCTTCTTCACTCTCTCCTCAGAGAACTCAGAGAATCTCTGCTTCAATACCAGCCGCATGTTGTAACGCTTCGCCATACTGACAAAAACACATAAAAGTAAAGCCGCAGTAGAGTCAACAAAAGCAGAAATAGAATCAGTATTGGAGTAGAGTACCAGTGTAATGACAGTGAGCAGCAGTTTTACAGTAGAGTCAATACAATAGTTTAACGGTACAAAGTAGAATCTTTACAGAAAGCTTTATTTTGAGGGCTCTTGAGGCTTTAGTCATCAGTTCATTGTTTCATTAGTCAAACATCTGCACTAAAAATATAATCTTACTGTTCAAAAAGAGGAAAGTAGACAAGGAACTCTGGAACGTCAACCACGTCCTCAAGGCTGAAGTGATACTGACATCCGAACAGAGGATACGAACCTTTGGACTGAAAGGAAACTTTAAAAACCTCGTTGCCGAATGACAGAGTGTCCGATGCCTCTAAACGTTTACTGTAAGGGAGAAGGGAAGAGGAGGAAGAAAAAAAAAAGAGAGAGAGAAAGGAGAGAGGAAAGACATTGATATTGTTATTATAATCTGCTATTTGTGTATGTCCTGACAGTCAATCACAGTCACATCAATGAGCTCACTGCAGGTTCAGACAGAATAAAAATCATCATTATTGCACAGGCTATAGACAATGTCAAAAAATTCAACCAGTCACTGAAGTCCCTGTGAGGACAAAGCAGGAAATGCAGGTGTAATATTATGAAACATATAAGTAACTGTTTCTTTTCTTACACATAAAAACATTTAACTTTATTTCTTACATGAGTTCAAAGGCGTCTGGCGTCGTTCCGATAAAGTAACCTCCAGGCTTCAGACGCTCACAGGCATTTCTTAGCATCATGTCAGCCTTACGTTCACTCTCAAATGAGTAATGATAAACAAACTGACAGCTGCAGATGTCAAACATCAGCTCAGGGTGATCCAGCTTCTCTGACAAAACCTCCTGCACAGAGACACCGAAAAATATTTAGATGTTGTGGTTTTATTGTGAAACAGTTTGCAGTGATAAACCAATCAATGTGTTGTTATTCTACCTTGGAACAGTCCGCGGTGATAAACTGGGCACTGAATATTTTCTCATTAGCGTGACTTTTCTTCTTCATCTCTTCATAACGACTCTGACACTGCTCCACCGACACAGCTGCTATATCTGAAAAAAAAACGTTGATTATTGTTTATGTATAACAACCCCATTAAGTGGTAATTATTAACATTAAAACTAATAAGACTTTATTGATCTGTTAGACTTACACAATTTTTTTAACAACACACTACACTACAAACTTTTTTCAGTAACAAGTTGTGTCACAATGTGAAAATCCAGTGATTCCATTAATATTACTAATAAAACTTTATTTGTACAGCACCTTTCATACAAGAAATACAGCACAAAGTGCTCACAAATTACATGCATCAAGTGCATCACATGAAAATACATGAAAGGAACATAAACCATGTTGAAAAACATTGTAGAATGAAAAGCATTAATCTAAAAAGAGATGGAATAATAATAAACTAATACCTGAGAATGTAAATGTAATAAATTCATTACTAAAACAAGAATCGATTAGATAGAACAAAATCAGACATCAAAACAACATTTAAAAGACATGCTAAACAGTGTATAAGCATGAAGCGAAGTGCACAATTTCAGAGCTAGTTAAAGGCAAAGGCGAACAGATAAGTTTTAAGTTTTATTTTAAAAATACTTAGTGAGTTGGCTTCCCTCATATCTATAGGTAATGTGTTCCATAGCTTTGGGCTGTAACAAAGGCTGCATCCCCAATCTTGCTACGGCTGTTGCTGGGAACCTTCAATAAGCCAGCAGTTAGATGATCTCAGTGTTATTGGAGGTCCATAGTAAACAAAGGAGTTAGCCATGTAGCTGGGTCCTGGCCCATTAAGGCTTTTATGTATAAGGAAGAAAAGCTTAAGATCAATGCTAAATGTAACAGGATGCCAGTGCAGAGCAGCTCAATTGGACTCATGTGGTCTCTCTTTTTGGTTCTGGTTAATAGCCAAGCTGCAGAGTTTTGAATGATCTTAAGTCTCAGTGTTGTTTATTTTGTTGTTTTTTCGGGAGGCCAGTGAAAAGTGTATTACAGTAATCAAATCGGCTTGAAATGAAGGCATGAATCAATTTTTCAGCATCTTTTCAATTTATAAATGGCCATACTTTAGCTTTTTCTAAAGAAAATTATGTTTTCATCACCTTGTTGATGTAAGACTTGAATCTTAGATTCTTTTCGTTATGGGGCAGACTAGTAGGATTTCAGATTTGTCCTTATCTAACTTGAATAAAATTATTGTTCATCCATTTATTTATTGCTAGAAAGTAATGATGGAGTTTATAGCTGCAACATCATTTGGTTCAGCAGATATGTACAGCTGTGTGTCAACAGCATAACTATGGAAACATAGGTCTTTAGGGCTGGGTACCGAGCTTCGATTTCTTTGTGGCACCAACCGAAATACTTCAATCCTCCCAAGCATTGAAAAATTAATTATCTTTCGGTGCCAAATTTCGATACCCAAACATTAAATCTCAGTGTCTGTGAGCCAATAAGCATGCATTATACTTGCGTCAAGATCTTAAGTCGCCGGTGATTGTAACGTTACATAAACACATCATTGAGGCTTGTCCTGAAGGGGGAAAAAAATGCCCAGAAACAAACGTGTGTGTGTGTTTTTTCACCACGTATTTGTGGCGTAGTGTAACAAAATGCCTGGGAAATCAAAAGTGTGGCTCTGTTTTACTAAGCTTGATACCAGTAGAGCGAAATGGAACATATGCAGCAAAGGACGGCAACACGATGAATTTGATGAAGCACTTTACTTTGCATAGCATCCATTTAATAGCAAAAAGTTGCTCCGTGTTCGACTGTAAGAAGAACAAACCACAGAGTTTCTTCTCTCATTCAAGTCTGCCTCCTTCATCATCACTGGATTCCTAATCATCTTGATATTACAGAAGAAAACGCAGTGACTGTGTTTGTAGCAAGCAAGCTAACATTTAGCAAACAATTTCAACTTGTACATTGTTGTTTAGGCTACTGAAATTAACATGGATGCAGCGCCAATGACAAACTGGGATGTGACGTTATCTGGAATATTGTTTGAGTATAGCTCCTTTAGCTCATTATATGGCTATATAACTAGCTAGGTGAATCAAAAGGTAAAATGCATTAAGATCAACAGTAACTGACCAACTTTATCTAATATACGGTCGGTTGGCTTGTGCTTATTCCTTGAATTGTCCTGGCTAAACAGTAATTATCTTTTCTTTTCTCTTCACAATCTGCCTCTGTAATGTATTTTTGTTGTTGTTGAAATTTAAAAACATTGGTATCGAAAAAAGTATCGTTCAGGAACCAGTATTGAATTCAAGGTATCATTACCAGTACTGGTATCGAAAAATTTTGAACACTACCCAGCCCTCATCGTCTCTGACGATGTCACCACGTGGCAGCACGTACAGAAAGAATAATAATAGACCAAGGCAGCTCCCTTGAGCAGAATCAGCAGTAACGGCAGTTCTATTTGAAGATATTTTGTTGTTGAAGAATAAAGCGAGTTCTTCACATTTTGATGCAGAGAACTGCACAGGGTGGGAGCAGTGCTGACTAGCTGGTCAATAGTGGAGAATAATATTCTGGTGTTTCAAGCGCTCTCTGGAAGAACCTTGGAACAGTTATTTTGTCTTGCCAGGTGTACTGCTTTGTTATAGGCAGTCAAGGCTTCTTTATATATATTACAGTGAACTGTGAGTGAGCTGCCCGACAGATTCTCTTGATCTCATTGACACTGTTACTATTTAATGATGGGGAGATTCTGTCAACCAACCTTTTCTTAGCCTTTACTAGAGCGATTGTGTTTAGAGCAGATGACACCATCTAGAAATCATTTTTGAACTAAAATTCCTTTCTAGTTCATGTTAAGGCTAGGTTGGAAAAAAACACAGTGATAATCAGAAATAGGCAATTTAGCTATTGAAACACTGCCAATGTTTCAATTACGAGATAAACTTAATGGTTGAGCTGTGAGTCATAGCCTCAAATGCCAATGCAGGTAATTCGAAAGTGGTTTTATGAAAAGTCGTGTTCTTGGCTGATGTAGCAGACATTTTTCATCTTCAAAGAAAGGATGGACATATGCAGTTAGTCAGCCTAATCGTTCAACATTGCAACCCTCACTAGTAATATAATGAAACACCTGTTAACTATTGTAACATATGACATGCAGCCACCAGCCACTAGTTAGAGCTGCAGCCCCACCTGTCCCTGTGTAATGCCTGGGTGTTGTAAACCAGTGAGTTCAAAAGTGGGTTAGAAGACATCTCATAAGAGGTTAAGGAGCTGAGCCAGCAGAAGATATATAAACTGGTGTCAGAGCACCTGACAACATCTGATCAGAGGAACAAGTAACATTGATCAATAATTGATTACCTGCACACACCAGGTGATTGATCCCACCTCTCCTCCACTTCAGGAGGTCTCCTCCTTTCCCACAGCCAAGGTCCAACACAGATATCTGCTGAGGCCCCGCCCCTCGCACCTGCTCCAGGATCTCACCTGTCAATCAAATAATCAGCCAATCAACTTAAAGGACTTCAATGTAAATCAGGTTTTTAAAGTGTTTTTCTTCTGTTTAAAAATAAGTAACTAATATGATCAATGGCTTAATTTAAGGTGAACTGAACTGTTTGAGCCACTGTAGTTACCAAAACAATTGCTACTGTCTGACAGTGACAGACACGTGTTGATGCACTGATTGAACAGAGAGGACTGATGAAATGATTGATAGTAGTGATTGCTATTAAACAGTTACCGATCAGGACACTCTTCAGCCAATTGTTAAAGTTCCTCATGAAGAAGATTCTGCTTCGACTTCGAGCAGCTAGACCGACTTCCTGCAGACTGTTGTAATGACTGGCCACCTTCAAACTGTGATCAATCACCTGATGGATCAATAACACATATGATCAATAACTTCATACCGTGATCAATAACTGGACAGATAAATAACTTGCCATCAACTATCAATAACAAATCAGATCAGAATGATTTATTCAGGTACAGTCAGTAAATGTACCTGCTTCTTGGTGGGTGAGGTGTCCTCATCCTCCTGCTCTTCCTCATGTCTCCTCTTCATCCCTGCCTTCTTTCCTCCTCCTGCAGTCACTCCGTCCTCTCCCTCTCCTCCCTCCCTCACCGTTTCTGTCCTGAGAGACTGAAGCTCCATGTTTCCCTCTGAAAATCACAAAATCACAGTGAAACACAAACAGCTCAACATGACACAAGTGGAGGAGTCTCAAGAGCTTTGCTTTAATCTACAAGTCTATTTTCAGTTTATCCTCCAAACTTGGTATAACTTTGAACTCTTTTGAGGCTCTTGCATTAAAACCACCTCCATCAGCTGTAAGTTTCTTTGTCCAGGACAACAGGCAAGTCCGTGTTGGCTTCTAAACCCACCACCTATCTCCTTGACCCTCTATCTGATAAACTCTTCAAAGACCTCTAGCCAGTTTTGGGACCTACAACCCTAAATATTGTCAATTCATCACTTTTAGTTCAATTCAAACCTTTAACAACAAGAGGTCTGTTGCTGTTGTCCTCATTTACAACAATGTCCTCATTTACAACAGTTGTCCTCATTTACAACAGTGAGCAAACGCTGTCAAAAATAATCACTTTATAAACAAACAGTAGACATAAGTACAAAAAACACCTGGCATCGACATCACAAGCTTTAAAACTGTTTTAAACCATTACTTAAGGAACCACGTCTTCATCTAGGGTTTCTGACTAATTATCAACCATTTAACCTTCCACTCTTTTCAGAAGTACAACAGCCTCCTTTTTGTCTCCCCTCCCTTTGTGTGTTTGTTTCCTTCTCCCTGACGTGTCAATGATGTGCTCGGTTTATGATGGAGAGGAGGTTGTGTGGCCCAGGTCCTGGAAGTTGTTGATACCCTCCTAGATTGTATTGTTTGTTAATGTTACTATCTGCAATGTTGACAGTCTTATTGTCCGTGCTGTAAATCTACTATATTGTTCTGTTCTGTACAGACAACATCTATTTCCTGTGCTTCTGTCCTAGAAGAGGATCTGTCTTTTTCTCTTTTTGGGTTTTCCTTGTCTGATTTGAGGGTCTAAAAACAGTGGGGGTTGTAATACTGTGCAGACCATTAAGCAGTTTAAGGCAAATTTGTGATACAGGACTATATAAATAAAATTTGACTGGTGTCCTACCTTATGGTCTCTACCCTAACAAGTGTCACAACATACTCATTAGATACACCAGTCAAAAAGTTTTACAACATCTCCATTTTCCCAGTAACCAACCAGTCTGTGTTCTTCTGTTACTGGTCTGTTCCTCTCCACTCTGACAGCTGTATACAGTCTTACTTCCTGGAGCACAGTGTTATCCTGATGATGATCAGAAGGTTTAGTAACACGGTTTGTACAGACAGAGGGGTTGTCAATCAATCATCAATTGGGAGGAATTGTTTCATTAACTTTCAAGGCTTCATTTATATCCACTGCTGCAGGAAAGATGAAGTCCATCAGTTTCTTCATCCCTGATTAAAACCTATTGTCTATCACATCTTCAGGAGAATTCAGTTTCTGTAGACCTCAACTTTTACCTTTGTACCAGGGAGGATTTTACACTGGACTTATATAGGCATTATTGAGTATAGACTTTACTCTGATAGTAAGACACGCGTCTAAAAGATGAAGTTGATAATGAAGATCCGTCAGATTTCTGTCACGTTTAACTCAACACACCTGAGTGTTACAAGATCAGACGTAACTGGTCTGTTATTGATGATTATTTCAGTAACTTACAGAGGAAACTTAAGTCAAACCGTAACTGAGCTGCTATAATGTTTCGACTGTTAACTAACGTTAGCTGTTAGCATGCTAACAGCTTCTATGGTTAAGTGAAACGCCGGTGTTTTTCGGTAAAGATAAACCATGACCAGACGGAAACACGGGCCGGGTTCAAACCGGTCCGCTGGTAAGACAAAACAGTGAAAGTGTCCGGTAGCGTTCACAGTAGTTTAAAGCTGGAAAAAAACAATGAACTCACAGTGTCTCCAGACAGGACGCGTGCGCTCTAAGTAGTTTCCGGCCTTGCGTACGTCATATTTCTGCGTCACATCAGAGGATCGGCGGAATAAACAGAAGAAACCCTGGCAATGGAAAACGGGCTTTCCGGAGGAAAGTCTGGTGTTTTGATCAATATTTCGATTTTAAACAGTCCCAAATCCCGCTTTCACATCACCATTTGGTAGGAACTGCTTGGCAAATAGTACTGATTACTGTATCGATCATTCATCAGCTGATACGTGATCAAAGATATCAGTGTATTTGTTGTTCCACCAAACTCTGTTAAGAAATGACTTAATTTATTATTTCCTGGTTGAAATGAACACATGTTGACATTTAAGCGTCTATGTATTATTGTACATGTTTGTTTTTCTCTGTTCCACAGAGGATTATTTACACACAAGTTCATTATTTTACTTCAATCCGTTTCTCTTAGAAAGCTACTTTAAAAATTTAATATCCCATATGTGTTTAAACATTTCAGACTGTTTTCATAAAAATTTTGTGTAATATTTCGTTAGATAAGGTTAAAGTGTTTGTAGATTTTTACTGTATCCTAATGTAATTTTATTATTATTAAAGTGAAATTTTGCTAATTATTGTAATGTAATTTACTTTTTATTGTAATTTAACCATTTATTCTCCACATCTGTTCTCTGTAAGTGAGTGTTGACTGTATCTTACTGCTGAAAGTTAATTTATTTCTATATCTTCTGATAAAGTGCCTTTCATGTTTTTACATTGTAAAAGTTTTCAGTGAAGTTAGCATAACTTAGATAATTCTTTACCAACAGTTTCACAGGTTCAGTTAACTTTCAGGTAGAATCTTCAGATTGATTCAGGATCAGGTTTATATGGTGTAATGAATAAAATAATCAGAGAACAGCAGGAATAAATATGTTCCTCTGGAGGGTTTCTAATTTATTTACATTAAAACCATTGATTAATCTGAATGTGTTACTAATGTAGTGTTTTTGTTTTTTTATAATAGTGTTACAGTAGTAGTAGTAGTTGTTCTTGCAGTGGTAGTCATAGTAGAAGTTGTACAGAGTGTAGTGATAGTAAACATCCAGCAGGTGGTGCTGTGAATCTGTCAGTAACAACAAATCATATTTGTCCTCTAGGCAGTCACACTGAGAGTTTCACTGTAAAAACAAAACTTCTAAACCATCTCATTTATCCAGTGATTAATTAAATACAGATTTTTATCTCAGATTTTTGGAGTCATGTTTTAATGTTTCTCTTATTGTTGTCACAAAGTTGATCTGACAAATGTAAATTTTTATTTGTTTATATTTACAGAAACTAGGTTTATGTTTATATGTAAATAGTAGATATTGTCACAGAGACAAAACCACATAGATCAAACTGTCACATTGAAACTAAGTAAACATCTGTGAATGAAAAATATTAATTATAATGAACTGACATTTCATAATAAAGCAGCAGCTACACTGAGTTGAGTTTCTAAAACAACTTAGTAAATGTTTAATGATAAAAGAAAAACAGGACTCAAACCTGCTCATACTGAACTCTAATGTTCATAGGAAAACACAGAATCTACATCAACTTTAACAGGTATGTTTCAAACCTGCTGGGCACCTCCACCACTGCCCATTTGGCTAGCTGGGGTAAGAACCTGGGGACCACCATTCATGGATGTTTCACCCCTTACCCCAGAACATCTCCTGGGAGCAGGGCAGTGAACAGGGATGTCTTCTCGACAATCCCCGCAGATAACCTGTCTCAGGAGTTGCTGGCTCCCCATGTCTTGATTCGTCTTCTAAGCCATAGCCAAAAGCTTGCCTTCTCAGCCTCCCTTGTGGCTATGTGTACCTCCTTGCCCCGTAGCCCTAGGTCTCGAAATAGATGTGTTGTTGGGCTTACCACAAGACGCTTGTTCCAATCTCCAGATGGCAAAGTCTTGTGCTCCATCCACCTGCATACTTTTCTTGCTTCTTTCATGGGCTGCCTCCAGCCCCTCTTCCCATGGCACAGTTGGCTTGACCAGCAGCACTGATTTTATGCCCACTGCCCAGAGCACCATGTCTAGTCGCAGTGTGGTGCTGCAGATCTCTCCTGGAAAATAGAGGTACTTGCCCAGGTCAACCTCCATCCTCCACTCTGACCCTGATCAGAGAGGCATGGGTGCTGGTTGGCCAGTGGTGGTGTCTGTGGGTTCCCCTTGACTTTGGAAATGGATCCAATGTTGCGTCCCAGTCAGACTCCTGTGGCTCAACAGTTGCCTCTTTCTCTACACCACCTCCGCCAGCTTCCTGAGCACTTGATCGTGCCACCATCTGAGCCGGCCTTTTGTGAGAGCGATCCTGTGACCTACCAGAGTGTCTTGGAGGGAGGCATTGACAAACTAAATATGTTCACTGAAACTTTTCACATAGACGTGAGAGTGATGTATGAAAACAGAGCTGACAATATAAATCATCCTTTAAGGACACAAATGTAAATAGATACAGCTGTCTGATGAAGCTGATCTCATCTGAAACAGCTTCGCTTCTCTTGTGTTCATCCATTCACCGGAATAAAAGAATAAATGAACTGTTGTGATCAAAAACTGATCTGGGTTCAGCTTGTAGAGAAGCTTCACCTCTGACCATAGCAGCATCACTGAGAGGTGAGTTCACCTGTAATCAGCAGCCTGTACTAAGAGGCAAGTTCATCATACCCTGGATATCATTTCATTATCTGGCTTGACTTAACCTAACACTGACACCCTGGATAACCTGTACTATAAAGTTGGTTATCAACTAGTTCAGTTAAATCTGGATTTGCTTGTCCAGGTACAGCTCTTTCATGTGAAAGAGGCGGAGTTTTGGATTATAAATAACATCATCAGAATTATGAATAAAGTATTAACATGATATTAGAAGAAACTGTCAGTGACTTCATTTACAGCAACATCCAAACATGACATTCAACAGGTGAAATCTAAAAAATATGATCAAATGATGAGAATAAAAAAGAAACAGTAGAAATAATTAATGATTAAAGTCAGACTGAGGATCAGAGCCTGAATTATTGTGAAGTTTCTTCCTGACATAGTTGATGTGTGATGAGCTCAGTGAGACTGAAATGTTCATTTTTAATGATGAAGTATTGATCAGTGTGTGGATCATTGATCTGATCACAGACATCAGAGGTTTAGTTTTTACTTGCAGTTCTGTTCACAGAGTCTCCTCCTGTTATTCTGAGCTGCAGTGATGAAGACGAGAGTCATAGCTTCATCACTGTCAGGATCCTGTGGATTTAAGAATCTGTGTTCAGTTCAGATGATGTTAGAATAGTTCTGATGTAGTTATTTCATGTGATAAACTAGTAGGAGTTCAGCATCAGTTACTGACTGTTACAGGACTGAAAACCAGAGTTAAACCTGAAGTTACTGCAATGACCTCAGATTCTGGTTCATAATACAGGCCTCTGGTGAGATGTTAAACCCTGGAGGTCAGGGTTAAGGTCAGCATCACACTGACTGTGTCTGTGTGACCATGTGACGGTTTGTTCGTGTTTTGGACCTGGGTTGATTCAGACTGGATGAGTTGATGCAGACAGATGCAGTGTGCTTCAGTTTCATATCAACTGATCCTGGATCAGTTTCATACAATGATCCTGTCTGGTATGTCTGTAATTCACCCTGCTGATGGAGATCTGAGAGATGAGACTTATTACTCTGCTGGCAGACGCTCCGGCTCGCCAGCATTCAGTCAGACCTTCACTGGCTAAACTTAAAGATCAGTTCTCCTCACAGGAATCCAGACAACTGATAATCTGAATTCTTCACTTTAATGAAAGGGAAACATCTCAGAGATCATCCGTCTGGTCATGTGACACATCGGCACAATAAACAGCCATCAGTTTGACTGCAATTCAGGTTAAAAAGACAGAACACAGTGGAGCTGTCGTCAGATATTAAAACTTTACTGATCTTTACTAATTAATTGCTGTTATTAATGATGATTTGGGGATTGTCGTCTTCATTGATCAATTGATCACTGTTGAAACAAGTTAATGAAATATTCAGTTACTGTGACAAAACATAGATAGAAGGCAACAGGTGGACTCAGATTAGAAACAATGGGAGTCAGACTAGAAAAAGGTGGAGTCAGATTACAAACAGGTGGAGTCAGATTAGAAGCAGATGGAGTGAGATGTTACAAACAGGTGGAGTCACATTAGACACAGGTGGAGTCAGGTTAGAAACAAGTGGAGTCAGATTACAAACAGGTGGAGTCACATTAGACACAGGTGGAGCTGCTGACCAATCACAGCTCTATTTTTCATCTCATTCCATACAACAAACTGATTTTCTTGTTCGTGATGAGCAACAGTGAAGCTGAGTGAATCACTAAAAAGACACAACAACACAGATATTTTAATGTGAATAAATCTGATTTGTTAACTGTGGACAGACTCAGGTGATGAAAGGAAACAATGGAGGATTAACAAGAAGTTAAAGAAGCTTCTCTGCAGAGCCTCATTTCTCTTCACACATGTCACATGTGTTCTGATGTTCCACTGATGTTTTAATGATCCAGACATCTGAAGCTCACTTTACTTGTGTGTAACAGCACAGTGTGTACAGGTTGTGCATCTGCCTGTTTAGCAGTAAATCACTCTCTTGACAATGTGTTTTTAAAACAGTGAAATACATTGTGATGTCTTTAAAGATTCTGTAAAGCAGAAAAACATGTGAGTTCTGAGTTTGCCACACCACAGGAAAATGGCATATCAAACCCCCTGCCAAATTTGAATGAATAGGAATATTGCCAAATATGTAAAATTAGGTTTCAAACTTGTGAAAAAATAAGCAGTATTATCAACTCTGGAATGCTGGGGGCATGTCCGCTGGAGGCACTGAAACCACGGCCAAACGTTGGGAGAGCTTCCACATCACTTAACGGTCTATCAAATTTGTGTTGAAAGGAAACATGCGTTTGCGTCCAACAGCTGTATTGATTGTACAAACACTCAACACGCATACACATACACACACATACACACACACACACACACACACACACACACACACACACACACACACACACACGTTGTATATATTTTCACATTACAAATTGCTCTAAATTGTCCGATGCCCTGGACCTTTTCTATTTAACCCGGCATCAGTAAGAGAAATAGTTTATAAGCTACACACAGAGCTAACCTAGCCCATTTTCCACTGGTCAAAAAACCAGTCGGCAGTGATGAAGGGTTTAATCGGCATTCACAGCCAGGTTAAATGAATTTGCAGTAGACACAGGTATTTATTGGCTCCTGCTCCGATTGGCATTGATGTAAATGCAAAACTCAGGTGAAACCACTAATTTTCATCTCTTTTCCTGCTGTAACATCTCTCAGAGGACACAGAAACACACCTGTCACCTGTCTGGCATGGTGCCGTTACACTTGAACCTCCATGGCTACACTGACGGTGGGGATGAAAGAGTGAGCTGCAGCTCTGAAAGTTTTAAAAACACACAATCACAGATCAAAACATCTTATACGGAGGCTCTGACACTTTGACAGACTTTCACAAGTTTGCAGCGTGGCTAGCAGCTCACTCTCCCTCCACCGCTTGTGTGTGTGTGTGTGTGTGTGTGTGTGCTCTAAGTGCAGAGGTGACATTGCTCCCTGCAGTTGTGTTTGTCCTGAGTCCGAACAGAAAGACAAACTTGACTGGGGGTGGAAAAGAAGTGTATCGGCTTTTAATAGCGGGTTCACCCACATTAGGGTTAGGGTTAGGGTTAACCCTACTTACACCCGCTAATTTTTGTGGAAAAAGGGTATTTGATGGGAGGATGAAGCAGAACTATCCTTCTGGTCATGAAAAGAAGGGAAACGTCATGAGTGAATAACTGATTATCTATTCATACATTATTCTCTAATTACTAATAACAACACTGTGGGTATTGCAGCCTGGAGGGAAGACACATTTTGGGAGGGAAGGCTCAGCTAACCAGCAATAACTCAACACTGAGCGGGAGAATCACTGATGCTAGTACACTATACTTTTATACTGTTACAGCTTTAGGGGCGGGGGGTGCTAAGTGGGGGTCCAAGTGCATCACCAGTACCAAAATGATGAAACACAGTTTAACGTATAACTATACAATTCTGTACCACACAAGTTTCACATGTTTTCAGGAATAGTTATCCAACATATATATTGATTTTATAAACAAATCTGTGAATTTGCTTTACAGGATCTTTAAGACCAGGTTTTTGTTGTCAATTACTTTCTGCTGACTCAACCTACTGTATCAACTTCCTGTATCTACTATATCTACTGTATCTACTTCCTGTATCCACTGTATCTACTTCCTGCGCTTACTTTTAAACATCCTGACTGTCAAACCACTTAACAGTAAATATTTCATGTATAAAACATGTTTTATACATGAAATATTTATGATGTGTTCAAAAATGTTCTGTTATTTTATAGTCATCCTTCAGGTCCATCTTTCCTGGGACAGCCTCAGACAGACAGAGGATGGAGGGATGGATGGATGAAAGGTTGGATGACTGATTAATGGATGGAAGCTTTATAAACATGTAAATCTGACCTTACAGTGTTTCAAAGCTTCAGCATCGCCTGAATGAAGCAGCGCTGCTTTAAAAAGCTTCTTCAGCCATTCAGTCGACTCCGTTTACACAGAGACGCTTTCAGACAGAAGAGGCTTTGAGCCTCAAATACCATACACCCCCCTACTATCCCCCCACCACCATTATCACTGTGTCTCTTTCTGTGTGTGTGTGTGTGTGTGTGTGTGTGTGCGCGTGTGTGTGTGTGTGTTGGGTGGGTTTTGGGGGGGGGGGTAGCTGCTGTAATGAAAGCAGGTAGAATGACTTCTGTCCCCGGAGATCCCCCCACCTCACACACACACACACACACGCACACACACACAAAACAAAGCCTGGTGAGATCCATTTAAAACACCTTAACTGTAAAAACCTGTTACTACAGTGACTAATGTTACTTATGGTTTCCCCGCAACAATTTCTTTACATAATAAACACAATATAAATCATAACAAATATATACATTTTCAAAAACATGTATTCTTTAATCTACTCTACAAAACAATAAACATTCCAAACAATACTGTTAATCATAAATCAAATCAAAAAACTGTTTGTATAAAGAACTGGAAAGAAAAAGAATACAAATCTATTTGGCCTTAGCATTGTCTCTGGTTGGCGTCTATCTCATCACACCTCAAGACCTCAAGGTTTTAAATATAAGATGTAAAGACCTTTATTGTTTGACTGTGTGTTTTCAAATATGAGACTAATATGAGTCAGAATCTTGAAGGTTTACTTTCACCAAATTAAAACATGAGTTGTTTGGAGACTGACTAGATGAGCTGATTGGTCAAACGTGACAGACTCTGCCCACTGCTCTCTCCATTATTGATCAGGGATGAGCAAATCATGAGGATTACTGATCAACAGCTCAAACATTATGACTCATGTTTTGCTGCAGTTGACTTTACTGAATGTTTTCTGATTGGACACAGCACAGATTTTATTCTACAGTCTTTACCAGTGATGATCTGTTTTCAGGTGTTTGACACAAAGTGAGTGATAAATTTAAAAAGACATGCTGCAACCCAGTCCTGGTCTGGTTCTGGTATGTGGTGGTTCTGGTCTGTAGTGGTTCGAGCCTGTAGGGTTTCAGGTCTATTTAGTTTCAGGTCTGTAGTGGATCTGATTCCAGGTAAAGCATAATTGTTCTGCTCTGATTGTTCTCCAGGTTCTATCATGTGGATCTGAGTCTGGTGAAACTTGACCTGCTGCTAATGTTCAGACTTACTGTGTCTTTGTCAGAAGGGGATTCCCTGAACTGTGAGGACGTCAGGAAACTCCACACACACTCAAACAGTGTGTGTGTGTATGTGTATGTGTGTGTGTGTGTTGAATTTCTGTTGTTGTGAGGACCACTCTGAGTTTTATACTGACTATTTCCGTAAAATGAAGCATTTCCACTTTGTGAGGACATTTCCATAAATTTCCACAAGGTGAAAACATTTAAATAATGAGAAATCTAATGGTAATAATAACATTAAGGTAGGGTACATTTGGGTACTTGTATAATAAAGTGAAATAAAATCCTGTTTTAATAATGTGAAATAAAGTACAGGGGGCAGCTATAGAGCAGGTGGTCCATTAATCGGAAGGTCAGCGGTCTGATCCCCGGCTCCTCCAGGCTGCGTGTCAAAGTGTCTTTGGGAGAGATACTGAACTCCACGTTGTCCCTGACGGCTGTTCCATTAGTGTGTGGGTATATGAATGTGTGAGTGAATGGGTGAATGTGGCAAGTATTGTAAAGTCCTTTGAGTGATCAGTAAGATGAGAAAAGCTCAATATAAGTTCATTAATATTTACTGCTACAATGAAATGAATCAATGCGGAACCACTGACGCTTTTATTCTGAAGCACCAAGCTTGTCTCATTTTGAGTATGTAGTTTCTGTGAATGTCAAGCTTCCAATCAACAGATGGTTGGGCAAAAACAGTTAGCATTTCGCTGTTTGTAGTCAGTAGAAAGTTAAAAAGTTACCAGTCAGTGGTGCCATTAAACATGATGAAACATTTATTCACTGTTAGCACAAAATTGGCGACCTCCACCTGCTGTTCGAACAAACAGCTCTCTGGTTTGTGTGCCAGTGCTAACAGGCTAACCAGCTAGATCCCAGTCTGATTGCTAGTTTCTAGCTGTTATGACAATAGATCAGTAAATAAAATAAATATTGATTCAGGGATCAGCATGGTTATTGCAAGATCTTTAAAAAAGTATTATGATATTCACAATTGCCTTGATTGTCATTGTAAGTGTATATAACATTAAAATTGCCACTCTATGGTGCAAACATAAAAACCAAGACAGTTGACTAAAACATAGGACAAAGAATGTGAGCAACCATGATATTTAAAGAATCAAGTTTTTTCACACCTTTAAAGACTAAGGTTCTGTTAGGTGAAGGCATTCCTATAATATTAAGGCATATGTATTTCTTTATGCTTTATAGAGTAAAGATGTGAGGACTTTTTTAATAATTTGAAGACATATCTATCTGATGAAGACATTTCTATGGAGTGAATACATTTCTCTAAAATGAGGAACTTTCTGTAATGTCAAGACATTCCTGAAGGTTGAAGAAATGCCTCTGAAGTGAGGAGATTTCTATATAATGTCAGGAGAGTCTTGGAACTCCTTCAGAGTTAAAGGACAGTGTTTGCTGCAGACTTCTTTGAAATTTTGTGTAAAAACTGAATTAGTGTTAAAAGTTATCAAGATGTTATCTTCAGATGTTTCAGATCTGTTTTGATTTTTTTTCAGTCTGGTGCTGTTAATTTTTTTAATTTTTTTTTTTTTAGGTTTTAAGAAATAATTAAAAAAATATATAACTCAGGTGGCTGATTGTAAATGGTGGGAAACAACATGTAACTATCAACAACATGTTGGCAACATGACAACAAGGTGAGTCCTAGTGTAAAGTTAGACTAGGCTGACTTAATGTTTGGAGGTCCTCACAGACGCAGAACTTCTAACCTGTGTGGGAGTCTTCTTCACCTCCTCCTGCAGAATATTAACAGAGAAATTGGAAACTCACTCTCTCTCTCTCCTCTCTCTCTCACACACACACACACACACACACACACATACACACAGAGTAACACCCTCTCTCTGGTCCGTCCTCTGTGCTGGTGACATTTAGGCAGATATATAAACAGCCACCAGAAATTTTGAGACAGAAGTTTCCTGCAGTGCAACATTGAAGCACTGGAACACGCACCCGTCTGCCTACCTGACTATTCACCTGTTCTGATTGATAATCTATCTACCTGTTGCAGTGATCAGGGACCTGTCTGACCTCACAGCATCATGTTCACCAGGTATGTCCATCATCTCTGTATGTTTCATTCTGTTTGCACTGTCAAACAATGATGATGCTAAAGTAGCATAGAGACCAAACCTGTCATCCCACAATGCAATGCTCCACAGACACTGAGGAGAAAAACAAACTGAAGCAGAATTAGGAAACTGAAACATTAGTGAACAGATCTGTAAAATGAGTTTTTATTTGATCTTTGACAAGGATTCAGGATCTGGATTCAGTGTTTTAGAGAATTTTATCATCTCCTGTGTTAATGTGTGTTCACTGGGTTAATGTGTGTTTCCTGTGTTAATGTGAGGGTTTTTTTGTTTAACTGACACTCATGAAGCTCAGGTGTGTTCGTTAGATCAGAGGTTATCAACAGAGCTGATGAGTTGAATTCTAATCTTAGCATTGGAAAAAATCAGCTCAAAACCTGTAAAGACAGGTGATCTACTGATATATCCTACGGTGCCTCCTACAGGACAAACTATATTTTGAGCTCCAGACTAGTTTTTCTGTTTGTTTTTGTTTTTCTGTTGTGTTGCAGAGATGAAACAAGCCAATCACCATCTGAAAGAGGAGGTGTGGCTGAAGTGTTAAAATGAAAATAAAATACAAAGCACCAGAAACTGTTTGAGCTGTCTCATTCAGTGTATCATTGTGTGTGTTGGAGGTATGGTAGCCCTGTGAGGACAGGCAGGTTGTCACACTGAAGATTGTGTTTGTGTTGCAGGAACGTTGTTCTTGTATTCTCTCTGTTCATCCTGCTGGTGGAGGGAGACCTCAACTCCAATGGTTAGATTTAAAATCATCTGATCAATATCTGTTGTGATTGATAATCTGATTTAAAACTTGGCTGAGAGTAAATATGATGACATCACAGTTCAGTTTGATAGACACAAACTGTTTTGTGTTTGCAGATGCTGGAATACAAGCCATGTCAACAGGTAGATCACCTGTCTGTTTGATCACTTACTGATATACTGGACCTGTCTGTTCACTCAGCTGTTCCTGTCTTACCTGTCTCTCTCTCACCTGTCCCTCCCATCTGTCCTCTCACCCGTCTCTCTGTCAGATAAGGATTCAACATCTGATGAAGCTCCTACAGGTCAGTCACAAATGGTCTCACAGATTCAAAGATGAAATAAAATTTACATCAGAATCTCAATCACTCCCAGATCTGTAAGTTGGCTTCTCATATGACTGCTATGCAGATGACACCCAACTGTACCTGTTGCTCCCGTCTCTGTCTGTATCTCAGTCTGTCTCTCTGACATATCCACGTGGATGAAGGAACATCACCTTCAACTGAACCTCTCTGAGACTGAACTCTTAGTCATCCCAGCCAATCGTTCTCTTCATCACATTATCGAAATCTCCTCATCAGTTCTTACCCCAACCAAGATCGCAAGAAACCTGAGTTTCATCTTTGATGACCAGCTCTCCTTCTGTGTTGCATCCACCTCTCGGTCGTACCACTTTGTTCTATACAACATCAGAAACATCAGGTTGGACCTGACTCAGTCCTCCAACCAGCTTCTGGTCCAAGTCCTGCTTCTATTTCACCTCTTTTGATAGACCTCCCTTCACTCACAGTGAAACCCTGACAGATGGTCCAGAAGCAGCAGCCAGTCTGGTCTGGACCTCCACTAACTCCCCCTGACCCTGAGCCAGATCCAGTCTCTGATGCTGCCTTCAGAGAGACTCAATCATTCAGCCTGATGCTCCTTCTCCTCCACTGTGTTCCTCTAATGAATGTGGTCTGTCATCACCATCCCTGCACACAGACAGTCTCAGTCCAGACTGTTCTGGTCTGTGGTTCCCTGATGGTGGAACCACCTCCTTAAATCTATCAGTGCAGGGGTGTCCCTCTCTATCTTCAGGGAGCACCTTCTCTCCTAACACCTCTAACATCCTAACATGTCTAAATAGCTCTGACTTTGACTTTCAGTTCACTTCTTTACCTTTACCTTCACTTATTAAGTAGATGTAGGACTGACTCCTGACACCAAGGTCTCTACTGACCTTAAGCTTCACTGATCCACCTCATTTGTAAGGTGCTTTTGATAAAAGCATCTGCCAAATAAGATAAAATGTAAATCTAAGTTGTGTCTGACTCTGGTTCCTGTCTTTTCCATCTCTGACCTAAAAGAATATCTTTTTTCAGTCACATTTTTTGTAATTATTAGGAAGAGTAGTAATAAGATAACAGATAAGATGCTCCCTGCATTATAAATGAAATAAAACAGGACATAGAACGGTTCCCTGAGGAACCCCAAAATCAATATCAAATTTCTGATGTACAGAAATCATATTGTCAAGAATCAGTACCACCTGTGGTCCTGACTGTGAACAACCGTTCACTTACCATTGACTTTAATGTGTGAAGTGTCATGATGTTTTTGTTGTTTTTCTGAATTAAATGTGTAGTTGTTGTTGTTGTTGTTGTTGTTTCAGAGAGTATGAATGCTGTCTCTCCTGATCAGCTCGGTAAGACTCATCTATTAGTTCCATCAGACTAAACCAATATTAAATGTTTGTAATGTAAATTTAAATGACATCAATGAACTAAATGAATCTGCAGCTCCCTTCGGCTTCATGGAGCTTATTACGAGTTTCATCTCATTGTTTATTCACTGTTCTGCTCCCAGAGCTGTTTTCAGAGGCAAAGCTCTAAAAAAAACATAAAAGGTTATGACATGTCACTTTATGTTCACTCAGTGTTTCTGCTGAAAACAAGAGAACAGAAATAATGAGTCAGCTGGTTGAAATAAAGAGTAGTTATCACAAGTTGAATGTAGAGTTAGGATGAACTGTCAACTGAATAAATTTAAAATGAAATGAACACCCAGAGATCAATGAAGTGCTCCGATGGTGAGTCCAGGAACAGCTGGAACCAGTCTGACCAGTTAGTTCAATTGTGTAAAACACCTCTGATTGGAGACAAATGAATTGGAGCCTGAACTGAGACATGACATTTCAGAATCTGTTAATGAGCAGCAGAGGAGGAAGCAAGTTCACACTCATTGATCAGAGATTCAACCAACATCTGCACAAGTATGAATAATTTAATATCAGCTTTTATCCTGTAAAAGAACACAACACTAATCACCTATAATGTTCATGATACCAGAAGCAGTTATATTAAAGCAAAAAGTTTATTGTTTATTCAAAGCTAAAGTTTCCTTGGATCATGTATGTAGAAATTCTCCTAGAACAATCAGTTGTATTATAGACATTTAATTTGCTCCAGCAGACAAATGACCACAGTGGAAGTTTACTGTGTAGACATTTGCTGTTTTAGTTGCATTTTGGTGCAGTGGTTAGTGCTGTTGCCTCACAGCAAGAAGGTTCTGGGTTTGAACTCTGGCCCTTGGTCCTTTCTGTGTGGAGTTTGCATGTTCTCCTGCATGGGTTCCCTCCGGGTTCTCTGGCTTCCTCCCACAGTCCAAAGACATGCACATTGGCTTAATTGGTGACTCTAAATAGCCTGTATATGTCAGCCCTGTGATAGACTGGCGACCTGTCCAGGGTGTACCATGCCCTCACCCAATATCAGCTGGGATTGGCTCTGATTCAGGATTGAAGATGTACTGATGGATTTGACACAGAACCATTTCCAATTAGTAACAGGCAGTTGATATAAATAATGATTTATTTTAACAATGAACAATGGAGTTCCTGCTGGAAATGAACAGGTGCCCTTTAATTTGATTCAGTTTCACATAGAAACTAACACATGAAATAAACAAATGGCCACAGAGAAATGACTGAAACATGATAGACAAGAAACATCAGAGAAAACAGATCAGATGTAGATTCTAAAGATAAATACAAATGTAATACATAATACATGATGATGTCTCTTCTGTTTTCAGATGAACCCCAGTACTACGGAGGAGGACCTTCAGGT
>NW_027273867.1:26200000-26442500 GCF_046630095.1 Trachinotus anak | reverse complement strand
TTCAGTTTATTGCAAAAAGTTCCTCCTTGTTCACTTAACAAGTCATAGAATGTCATAACAGGTTATAAAAGGTCATAACATGTCATTAAAAGTCATAACAGGTCATAACAAGTCAGAACCGGTGATAAAAAGTCATTAAAAGGTCATAACAGGGCTGAAAAGGTCTTGTGATGAATCAGGCACAATCCTCACTGCCTACAGCAACAAAGCAGCCATTTATTATAACAACAGATTTTTATCAGGTTTCTCACAGTAGAAGTAATAAGCTCAAGAAATTACTACAACCCAAAGAAAATAACTCAGCTAACTGTTGGTGAGCAGTTACACCACAGGGATTTACTATTACATTTCCTTCAAGCTAGCAAAGTCTCAATAACATAGAACTCAACAAGTTACTCTACAACAACGCAATATCACCACAAAAGCATTTTATATTGAACTCATAAATCCTCTTATAACCTGCACTTTTACTGATTCAAGTATTTTATCAAAGATTTTTCAAGTCAACTCACCACCAGGACACTAAACAGCAGACAGGTAACAGCATGTGTGTCTGCAGGGGCCCAGCAGAGGGTACTCATGTTAACACAACAAACCAGTCCCATGGAAAATGAATAATAATTAATTATAAACAATGTTAACACAAATAAAATAATAATGGAAAGTGGGATCATTAAGTCTGCTATGCGCGTGTGTGTGTGTGTGTGTGTGTGTGTGTGTGTGTGTGTTTTGAATGGTTGTCTGGTTGAACTGTGTTGCTGCCAAAATAGAAACAGGGAGAAACAGAAACATCCAGACTCAGTCAGACTCTGTTTATCAGCTGCTGATAAAACATCAGTTACATAGGTCAGTGGCATATTATTATTTTGTTGTTGTTGTTTATGATATTTGTCAGTAGAAATAAATTGGACTTGGTGTTTTAGAGGGAAAGGCCACAAGAGGGGAGAAGAGCCCCACTTCACATTATAGCCCACAGGCCCATGTTTTACTAAGACATTTATGTTTCACCTGGAGATTTATGTTTTACTGGGACATTTATGTTTACTGGGACTCAATGAAGTGAAATTTGGCTCTACAGGCTGTTTCTACATAAACATACAGACTCTTGAGATATTAAATTTATTTTATATTTGTTCTCTATGTTTTTGCATCTTGTCATGAACTCATATCTTATTAATAAAGATTACATGAACTTTATTTGAACATGCAGAGACAGTTTAGTGTTAAACTGAAACTGAATTTGTCTTTGGAAACAACTCCTGTTGTTGTTAAACTGATTCATCAAACTGACATGAATACACAAACCTCATTAGAGGCTGTTAGCATGCTAACACACAGACACACACAGTAACACTGACAGATTTACTTCAGTCTTTTTGTCCTGTGTTTTCTGTCCTCAGTTGACCTTTTAGTTCATTCTCTTAAAACTGGTCTGAGCTCAGGATTTTGTTTCTTCACCTTTTTAGTATCAGACTGTGATTCAGTCCATCTGACAGTCTGAGCAGCATCACTATGGATCACTCACATTCAGCTACCACCAAATTTCTGTGGATTTACAGCCAGTTTTACACATTTACATGTTGTTGTAACATCTGTCTGTCACATCTACTGCACTGGGCCAAGAAACTGACTCCAGCAATGTTGATACAAAAAATCAGCTGCTCTTTCATGTTGAATGAAAACACAAAGATTGTTCAGCTTATTCTCTGAAGAAAGTTCATGGTGTTTAAAAGAAATCCAGGGAACTCCCTCTAACCCAGTCTAAAGGAAACCCAGAGAACTCTGATTATAACTTAAAAACCTTTTATTCAGTGACAGATAAATCAGAAGAAAATCACTGAATTACTGTTTGTTTATTCCAGGCTGTGTACCTCCCCCCATCTCTCTCTCCTTGTCTCCCTCCTTCTCTCCCTGATGCGGTTAGGGTTAGGGTTGATGTTTGTTTTATACTTTCATCCAGGTATACTACTTTTTATGTCTCTATTTCCTCCTAATTATGTCAGTATTTTATTTGACTGTAGTCATCGATCAAATCATCTCATCATTTCATTTCTCTGTAAGGCACATGTTGACTTTCAGTTTTCAGTAAATAATCCGACTTGACTTAAATATATCGAACAATAAAACGACAACAACAGTATTAATGACGACTGTTGGATTAAACCTCAGCAGGAAGCAGATCTGCTGCTGGGAACAGGAAAACAACAGTTTCTTGTTTAGTGAGTTGATGGGGTTTCCCAGAAACTGTCACATGCAAGGAAATACAGCACACACTGAACACACACACACAGTAACACAACAGACACACATACAGTAAAATAACACACACATTTACACTAACACAGTAATAGTTTAAAGAACTATGTATCCTTCAGTGCCATAGACAACCAGGATCTATTCATGGAGTTCAGGTTGATTCATGTTTGTTTTTAAACTGTCCTCAAACATCTCATTTATTCAGCTGAAGTCTGATGTCTCACTGTGTCAACTTAACAAAGTATAAGCTCTTTAGTGACTGAAAATACTGTCACAGAACAGTTAAACACTTTATACACACAAATACAGCAGAAAACCATAGAATAAAAGTGACTTCATCTCCATTTCTGTACTGTACTGGAAACTCAGATGTACATCATAAGTAATGATGTCATAAATCACAGGTACATTCTGAGTTCATTTTGTCATGTCATTGATGACATCACAGTTTATAGGGTTTAGGGTTAGTTTTCAACAACCACTCATCCAAAAAACTTCACAGTTGATGCTGCACTTCATCGAATCCTCTGAAGTGGATCTGATAAGCTCCATTAATTATATTATATTATATTATATTATATTATATTATATTATATTATATTATATTATATTATATTATATTATATTATATTATATTATATTTAGAAAATCCAAACACAACACATGAAACATGAACACACAGAAACACAAAATAAGACAAAGTTTAGCATAAAAACATAAAAACTTAAAATTACTGATTTGAAAAATCCTGATAACAGTCTGAGGAGAATCAATAACTGTCATTATAAATTATTATGAATTTGATCAGCTGTTTCAATTTGCAGATCCCACCGAAAACGTTTAGATCCAAAAGAACCAAATCTGTAATATTAGACAATGAAACATTGTATATATACTGTAAATTGTGTATAGATATTATCAAGACAAACAGATAAAGGTTGTCAGACAAGTGTGTGTGTATGTGTATGTGTGTGTGTGTGTGTGTGTGTGTGTGTGTGTGTCTCAACACACTGCTCCTCAGCTCTAGTTTCCTCTCTCAGTGGTTGGTTGACTTCAGGTGTTCCACTCCCACAGGAACACACAGGTAAAGAGGAGGGACAACACACCCACAACCCTTGTGTAATACTGGGCATACAGGAACATATGTACCATTGGGGATTTATAAAAAATCAAACATTTAAATTTCTCACTTACAAAAGTCTTCAAACCTTAATCTGGGACTTTGTAAGACCCCCTACAGCAGCAGTTGCAGCTTCAGTCTTCTTGAATCTCTACAGACTCTGACCCTAGATCTGGATCTTGTGTGGTTGCTTCAGGTCATTGTGGAGCTGAAAGGTGTCGCTCCAGTCTCAGGTCTGTGGACTCTGGATCAGATTTTCATCAGGACTTCTCTGTATTTGGATGCATTCACGTGTCCAGTTCTGACCAGACTCTTTGTCCCTGCTGTTTCATTTATAATCAGAGAGGTCAGATGTTGTTCTAGTACATTGACTTCACCACTTATGTGTAATCACAGGTTTCACTGACTGATGTTTAAGTGAATGATAAAGTTTGTTGAAACTTTATTATTCACTTTTCATGGAGTCACAGTTTTACAATCACAGTTTAACAGTCACACACATTAACTTTGAAGTATTGTGACTTTTACTGCAGTAAACCTTCTTTTAAGTCAGACACTTGAGTCAGTTGAGTCCGATGATGACATGTTTCCCGACCTTTCAATCAACATCTGTCATTAAAGTCAGATGTCATGACTGTCATTGAAGTCATTAACTGTGACTTCATGATCTAGTTCTGGTCCCGGTCCTGATCCTGGTCCTAGGTCATGTGTGACCCTGCAGCTGTGTTGTTCCCATCAGTCGAAGTCTGCTGATTTGAAAGTGGTCTGGAATGTGGTTGGTCTGGTTCAGAGCTGCTCTGATCAGGTCTGAGTCGTTAACATGAATCAATGTGTTCACAGGAGTTCGTTAATTAAACTGGAAACAGGTCTGTTGGTTTTAGTCACTTATAGAAAAGACTGTGAAGAAAACATGAAGAGCCTAAGGGAGAAGAGATTTAAATCAAATCACAGTAACTCAGTAACTTTATGTTTTCAGCTTCTTGTTTTCAGATGTCAAAAATGTCCTGAAGTCTCTGATACTGAAAGTGAAACCTCTGGAATCTACCTGTTCAGGTGTGTTTCAGCTCACTGATTACAGTGGTGACAAACTGAACTGATGAGCAGGAGCAAGAGGAGGAGGAAGCACTGGGAGATAATTTTAGTTTTAAATATATCATCACAATTATTTCTGTCACAACTGGAATTTTAGGGTGTGTATCATCTGTGACATGTTAGGTAACATGTTACTGACGTGTTCACGTGTTCTTCCTTCTCATCAGCTCTTTGTGTTCCTGGGATTTGTTGTCCAACCAGTTCTCCTCTGAATAAGAACTTCATACCACACATAGCATACACACATACACACACACTCACTCACGCACACACACACACACACACACACACACACACACACACACACACACACACACACACACACTCACTCACACACACACATACACACACACACACACATACATACACACACACACACACACACACACACTTAAAGGTAAACAAAGATGCCTTGATCACACACAATGTCAATTTTTTCTACATTTCCTGGTTGGAAATGTGTGTGTGACCAGTTTAAAGTAAAACTGTTTGAGTTTCTGTTTTTACAAAAATGTTCAAGAAGCTTCACCATTAAATCTTTCATCAATGTTTTATCACACTGGTAGCAGTAAAAGTTGAGGCAGATGTATTTTATAGCACACGAGCACACAAGTCTTTCAATGTATATAAACTCTGGTGTAAACGTGAACCTGTTGTTGTTGTTAGCTGATCTCAGATCTGTTTGAACCAGCAGCATTAACATGTTTCTCTGTGACACACGCAGCCTCTCACACTTCACTCAAACAGTGTGCAGTGTAACACATCATGTAAATACACTGACAATGATGATGATGATGATGATGATGATGACTTTCCCATGTGGGATCAGTAAAGTTATTTAACCAGTTACTTTCCTGATTCAGTATTTACATGTGACATATGTTAACTTCATGTTCAGCTCCTCTTCAGTTGAGTGACAAGAATAAATAAAATGCTCCGTACATGTTAAAGAATCATTAATAATAATGTAACACTGACAGATTTAGGACATCATGCTGACAAGAGTTTTTATTTGAATTCGTTTGAACACAGAACTTTACCTGCTGAAGGTAAATGAAACTCTCAGTCAATGTCTTTGAATTTATTTCTTCTACCTTTCGTGTTTTTTCATCTTTGCTTGATTTTGTATCTTTAATCTCATTTAACTGGATATTGTGTTTGCTCTATTGCAGTGTGTGACTCTTGTCAGTTACCAGCCTCATCAAGATCCAACTTTAGTCTAAACTCAGATTCAATCTGATTTAAATCTGGTTCCTGATCTGGATTGAATTCAGTGTAAATCTGGTCTAAACTCTGAGTGAATAATGTGATGTAAGCAGACAGGAATTGATTGGATCAGTTAAAGTGATCAAACAGTGTTAAACTGAGGGTAGACAGATGGGTGATTGGGGGAGGGGGAGGAGGAGGAGGAGGAAAAGGAGGAGGAAGAGGAGAGACTATAAAAGCTGCTGTTCCCTTTGGTCGATTACAGAAACTCAACAAGCTGAAGTTTCATTGCTTTAATATTTGTTTTCTTGAACCTGCTGAACAACATGCTCCGACGGTGAGTCACTGATTCACTTTGTTAAACTATCTTTGTCTATCTCTAATAACTGTAATCAGGTAATTATTTAATATCTGTTTCAACATTTTGTACAGTGACAACCTGAAGTTTTTATGTTTCTCGAACTTGAATGTTGGACTTTTGACGTTTCCGTAGAAAAGATTTAATTTTATTTTCTCTGTTATTCAGAATCAGACTTTATGTTCAATACATGATGAACTGACTCATCATAATTTAAACAACATAAACACATCTTTTTAATGACTGAAGTGAAAATCCTGCTGATGTTTGTGCTGCTGACATCAGTATTCAGGTTCATTTGTTGGCCGCTCTGAATAAATCTCCAGTGTTGGAGGATAAAGCCACAGTCTTCTCTGGTTTTTCACCCGACACGCAACTCTCATTATGAACCTTAAAGCTTTTCTGTCTCTGTGAAGATCTGAGCCTCTTTTTTCTCACAGCTCATTTCTCTCTATACATTGGAAAAGAAGAGACGCTTTGTTTTTTTTCTGTGGAGAAAACACAAAGAAACAGTCATTTAACCTTCAGGCTGAAGACTGGTTTCACCTGCCACTCAACACACCTGACATTCATCACTTCACCTTTGTTCTTTCACTCAGGTTCTTCACATGCTTGTCTTCATCTGGTATATTTGATATTCTTTATCTTATATTCTTTAATCTGTTATATACTTTATGTTATATTCTATACCTATATTCTTTACTTTGTGTTTTCTTTTACTTTCTTTAGTTTACATTCTTCACTATTGTTAAGTTTATCTTGTTTGTGTTTTTCTTTATGTTAAACTCTTTTTATTGTCTTAAGTTCTGCTGTTGAAGACAGAGAAAACTTTCAATCACTGTCTGATGTGAACTTTCATTAGTTTGATGACACTTTATATTTCTGATTATTTATTGTAATATTGTTGATTTATTTTGTTATGTTAATATTTTGTTGTTTGAGTTCACACTGAGGATTTTTTCAGGTGTAAAATGTTATTTTAGACTGAAAGGAGTAGTTTTGTTCTTTTCTCTTCCTGTACAACATCATGCAAAACACCATGCAAACAAGCTGCAGTCAAATCAACCCATTCACTGTGAATTTGTGTGTGTGTTTATGTGTGTGTGTGCGTGTGTGTGTGCGTGTGTGTGTGTGCGTGTGTGTGTGTTTTACAGGTGTGCTGTGTTCTTGCTTGTTGCACTTGTTGCTGTTTCTCTGGCAGCTCCAGTTCCAGGTAAGCAGTGACATCAGATCAATGATGATCAATAATGTTATCATCAATGTTGAGGACAGAAGAACTTCACACATTTATTTATTGAGGCAGGTGCGTAGGAGCACACTGTCTGTGGGATGAGGCGATTGGTTGCTGACTCACAGCCCCTCCCACTTCAGACTTTTTCTTTGTCCTTTCTTTGTCCTTTTTCCTGATGTTTTAATTACTATTGATTACAACTGATTACCATTGAACTATTAAAATCAGTCATAGATTATTTTGATATCTTTATTATGTATTGGCAAAGATTCAAAAGCAATCACCAGTCTGTGATTATTGATTTATTCATTGAGTTTTATCTGTGCAGGTTTGTGCAGGTTCAAACCAAATAATGAGAATAATATGCAGAGAGTTTTATGGATCAGTGTTAAACAAATGTTTATGATAAGAGAAAATAAATTTAAAATTATCAAATAGTTTGATGGGTGAGGACTCTGTAAAATGTTTGCTAAGATAAAGTGTATTTTATGAATTTATTACCACTGATTATTTTTATCAATCACATCATATATATAATTAGAAATTATTACTGCTAATCACCTAAAGAATAATCAGTAATTGCCAGGTTTATGATACATTTGGAATAAATAAAAATATAATGAGGAGGCTTCTTGTTATAATTTATACTGAAAATCATATATATATATATATATATATATATATATATTATAATATCAGATTATTATGAATCATCACTTTGGGATTTATTGAAGTTTAATGACGCTTTTAAATTAATAGAAAATTGTATTAATTGCTGTATCAATACTTCAATGAACCACTATGTATAACACTGTATAACTATGGAGAAGCTTTTAAGGCTCATGTTATAATTGTATTATATAATATAATTTTCTTTTTTTTCATTGAGAATATTGGACAAAATGTCAATAATTAGATATTGAAACATATTTCTAATCTTCTCATAATGAAACATACAAAAACACAGTACGTATGACACCACACACACACACACACACACACACACACACACACACTCAGTTAATGATTGTTCATTAGGCTGATGTCCTCATGTATAAATCATTCACACAGTCTTCCTCTGGGTCTCTGGAGGTGCAGGATGTGGAGCCAATCTTACCCTCTAAATGAACAATATTTTATTAGTTTTACATCATGCTCCAGGGGTAATAACTCAAGTCATATCCAGTCAAGATGACCACTTCATCTCTCACTTCTCTTTGTACATTTCCAGAATATGTTTACATAACGACCTGTCTCTGGGGTTAAATCCAACCTGCCTCCAGTAGTGCTGTATAATGCAGTTTTGTCATTGTCATCTATACTTTGTGTTATCTTAGCCTGCCCATGTCTGATATAATCTGTAGAATAATAAAACTGCATTGATGCTCCTTCATAGAATTTAGTAAACTGGTCTAAACACAACATCCTGACACAAGTTCAGTTAATTTGAAACAATGAGACAATTTCAGTAATTGCTGATAACAAATAGAGGGTCATTTAACGTCAGGAAGCCACTGGAGTTCACCCAATCATATATATACCACAGTTGTACTGCCCAGTTGTATGGCCTTATGTTTGGGACTCCCACATCATCTTCCTCCTTATGTTGCTGCAGTTCATCTATTTTCACTCAAACTCAACAGATATATTTTGTAAAGGTTTTATCAAAATTCAGAAACAGGTTTTGGCAGAGGGTACAATAGCCTAGGTAGCATGTAGCAAACCCCATTTAATGCCTCTTATAATGAGTGAGAGGGAAGTCCTCGTGGAGGACTGGAGCTTCTGTAGGCGTCTGTTGTTCATCAGGTCAGCCTGAGGCCTGAGAAATGTCCAAACTGCTGTAAACATTCAAGGAAACACACAGTGGTTATGTATAACTTAGCTAGGAACAGCAGCCTGTCGTCTGCAAAAAGGGAGACTTTGTGTTCCAACCTAATTATTGTGAGCACTTGAGAACTATTAACAATTAAATATTATTTCCTTTTAAGACATTGTAAGTTGTTTCAGATATGAATACATGTTTAGATATGAATCACTTTATCATTATTTATTTACAGTAAGAAATAATAAAGGCCACATGCTGGATCCGGTTTTATCTACTGGTTGTTCTCTGTATAATGTCTTATGTAGAGAAACTGAGTTTTGACTCCCATTTGTATTTCATCCTCAGCAAGTGTATTTAGCCTCACTGACAGTTATTCTCAATTCATTTAATTCCACTTGTGTAAATATTCAAGAGGATTTTCTCAGACCTTGTATAAATGATGAATTCTATTTAAGAAAGAAAATCTGTCATAACGCAAAATGCAGATTGAGACCTTTAAGGTTCAGGGATTTCATGAAAATGTTTAATTTGGAAGTTAAAAATGCTAAGTGTTCTAAGTTGCCAAGTGCTAAGTTTTTCTCAGATCCTGTAACTGAACACATGATTTCAAACGCCTCTTCAATAACCATCACAAATAACTTCTGCCCAAACTTCCTTCTCAGCCAAGGTGTTGGAAAAAATAGCTGCTGAGCAGCTCATTCATTTTATGAATCATTATCTTCAGTCAGATTGTACTGACACAGCTTTGGTTGATAACCTCTGATGGCATCTGACCTTTCTCTGACTTACACAGAGGAAAGAGAAAAAACAAACTACACTTTAATGAGCTGGTTGTTCTACACTCATCAGAGTTGTCTGTCACTGTGTCTGTCTGTCTGTCTGTCTGTCTGTCTGCCTCTCTCTCTGTTTCTCCAACTGCCTGTCTCTTTATCTGTCTCTCTGTCTGTCTGCCTGTCTCTCTGTCTGTCTTGCTCTGTCTGACTGTCTGTCTAATCTTGTGTTTTCTTGTGTTACAGAGGGAACAACAGATGAAGGTGAATATCAACTTTTCATTTTTAGTAAATGAATCATTAAATTGTTTTAAAACAGCTGGATACACAGCAGCAGCCAATCAGAGTGAAGCAGACTCATGACATCAGACAGTGTACAGTGCTGATAGCATCCTCTAGAGGTTGTGCTGGTCATTACACCCACAGTTTACTGTTGATTTGATTTCTGGAAATGATCAGTTAGAGAAACATGTGTGTTTACTGTTCTGATCCAGATAGAAGTGCACCACTGCTGGCTCACCTGAATGGTAACACACACACACACACACACACACACACACACACACACACACACACACAGAGCAACATTTACAAACACATATAATAATACAGAAACACACACAAAGACTCACCAACATTAATACACACAAATGCTCAAACTTAAACAATCACACACATACTGATAACTCAGATGTCTCTTGTTAGGGTTTAAGCATCTTTTTTTGTTGCTTTATTATTATTATTATTATTATTATTATTATTATTATTATTATTATTATTATTATTATTATTATTACTGTCTTCTGCCACAGCTCAAACTCCTCTCCTGAACATACAGATTTGTTCAAACTGGGGACAAATGGCAGTGAAATACACGGTTATTGAAATGCTGCGTACATTGTGATGATGAAACAGGTGTGTCAGTCCTTAGACAGACTGACTCCTGACAGACCACCTGATAGAGCCTGAAACCTGCTGCTCGCTGCTTTAATCTGAGCTGCTTTGTTCTGTTTGAACCAGAGTTGCTGCCAGTTACATTTATTTCTTATTGTTGTTGTAGGAGGAGCCACAGATGAACCTGTGACTGCACAGCCAGGTAACAACAAACACTGTTATACACTGTAACACATTATACACACAGTAACACATTATACACCCTGTAACACACTGTAACACATTATACACACAGTAACATATTATACTCACAGTAACACATTATACACACAGTAACATATTATACTCACAGTAACACATTATACACACTGTAACATATTATACACACTGTAACACATTATACACACAGTAACACATTATACACACTGTAACACATTATACACACAGTAACACATTATACACACTGTAACACATTATACACACAGTAACATATTATACTCACAGTAACACATTATACACACTGTAACACATTATACACACTATAACATATTATACTCACTGTTGATCTTTCTGTTTCACCTTCCTTAGAATCAGATGAGATCACTGAATCACCAGGTCAGTGTTTGATGTGGTGTGTTCAGTTAACATGTGAATTCAGTTATAATCCAGTTTAAACTTAACAAATAAAAAATCTAATTCTTGTTTCCATCTTTTCATGTATGTTTTATACTTGAAGTTTCATATAGTTGTAAATATTTTTGTTTGTCAGCCTCTGATGACAGTGACGGAGAAGACTCCACCATTGATGAGACCGACAACGCTGATGGTGAGAATAACATTTCAGTCTTTAGTATCCAGACCCCGATTACTTACCTTGCTGATTAATGAAAGGCTCAGGGCCTGACAGATCAGGGGCCCTCTGGGCTCTAAGATAAAAAACTACCATAGAGAGATTATTCCAGCCACTGAACTGTTATTCTTATTACTGCTACACATCTGGCATGATGTGTGTGAACCATCATTGTTATTGCATCACTATACATTTATTTATCTCTTCAAGTGATGCTGACAGCATCGACTCTGTTGAACAAACTCAAGGTGAACTGTCTGTCTGTGTGTTTGTCTGTCTGTTGGTCATTCTGTTGTCCAGGTTTCCTTCTTCCTTCTTTTTCTACTTGTCTTTAGTTTAACATTGATGATGTCACAGCTTCTTTCTTGTGAAACTCTAAAACAAAGAGTAATGTGAGACTAAGAGGAAACAAACTCAGACCAAACCCCAGAAAGAATGAGGAAGTTAAATTCCTTACAAATGTATAAGGAAACATGTCTCTGATTCCTGCTGGACTGAAGGTGTTTGATATGTAAGATATTTGAGTGTCACAGATTCATAGCCAGATACATTTGAGTCTTTTACTTCCTTTGACTCTGCATACTGTTGCTCCATTTTCTGCAAAATAACTACAGTAAAACTAATAATTATACAGTAATAATATTCACCTGTACTACATTTACAAAGTGATTAACAGAGAGGAGGCAGAGGAGAACATGATTGTTTCAGTCATGTAAGACAGAAAGAAAACCTATAGCCTGATCTGTTGTGGTGATATGAACAGTATGTAATAGGCCATGATCATTCTATGTCAGGGTCATGTGACTGTTTGTTAGGGTAAGGTGTATGCTGAGATTTCATGTTGTGAAACCTCTTTTTCTGGCTTTAATTTAAAGTCCGGCTTTCTATTACTTCTATTACTTATACCCCATGACTTACCACATCACCATTACTTATACCGCATGACTTACCACATCACCATTACTTATACCGCATGAGCTACTGCATCATTATTACCTCTACTGCATGAGTTACTGCATCACTATTACTTATACCGCATGAGCTACTGCTTCACTATTACTTATACCATGAGTTACTGCATCATTATTACTCATACTGCATGAGATACCACTCTACTATTACTTATACCATGAGTTACTGCATCACTATTACTTACACCACATGAGTGGCTGCGTCCCTATTACCTCTACTGCATGAGTTACTGTATCACTATTACTTATACTGCATGAGCTACTACTTCATACCATACTTTATACCATGAGTGACTGCATCACTATTACCTCTACTGCGTGAGTTCCTGCATCACCATTACTTAAACTGCATGAGTTACTGCATCACTATTATACTGCATGAGTTCCTGCATCACCATTACTTAAACTGCATGAGTTACTGCATCACTATTATACTGCATGAGTTACTGTATCGCTATTACTGATGCCACATGAGTTACTGTATCAGTATTACCTCTACTGCATGAGTTACTGCATCACTATTACTTATACCGCATGACGTACTGCCTCACTATTACTTACACTGCAGGAATTACTGCATCACTATTACTTAAATTGCATGAACTACTGATTCACTCTCATTAAACTGCTGTTATATCTCTGCAGATGTGAACACAGAGGAGTCTGACGCTGAACTCAGTGAAACTGGTAAACACACAAACTATTTATCCAAACAGAACTCTGTTCTCTTTAGTACACAGTGACATCACAAGTTCAACAGTCAGAGAAATACATTTATTTTCCTGAAAAGCTGAATCATGAAATACTGATCTGAAACTGAGCCAAGGGTTAGGGTTAGGGTTAACAGATGGCACATACTCATTACTACCTATACTACAACTACTAGTTGTAGTATATTACTATACTACCACTAATAGTACAACTACTACTGCTACTATACTGCAACTACCTCTACTACTACTGATACTACAATTACCATTACTACTACTACTATACTACAACTACCACAACTACAACTATACTACAACTACTACAACTACACATATTACAACTACCACTACTATTACTATAATACAACTACTACAACTAGTGATACTACAACTACTACAATAATTACTGATACTATGTTACTACTACTGATACTGCTGATGCGACTTGTACTGTTGCTGGCACTGCAACGCTACTATTGAAACAATTGTTAATATTGCTACTGCTAATAATATTACAGCTAATACATCTGCTGCTACAGATACTGCTGTTACTGTTACCCCTACTATTACTGCTTTAACTACCAATAATATTGCTTATACTGCTACAACTACTATTACCACTGCTGCTGTAAATATGATGACAAGAACTACTAGTACAGCTACTATTACTCCTACTACTGTGATTTCCGTTGCTACTCCTAATAATACTACTGTTACTGCCATGGCTCATGCTAGTACACAGTACAACACTAATACTTCAAGTATATGATGCTGAATCATTGCTTCATGTGTTAACAGACATAATGTATGTGACATTATGATGTAATACATCATGACATTAAAGTACATCCGACATGTGGCATGTGACATATGACATCATCACATTGTTAAACATCAGGTTGATTTGTCTCCACAGCTGCTGATGGTGCAGACTCTGTTGAACCATCAGAAGGTAATCTGTCTGTCCACCTGTCTGCCTACCTGTCTGCCCACTTGTCTGTCAGCCCACCTGTCTGTCCATCTTTATGTCTGTCTGTTGTTCTGCCTGTTGTTTGTCTGCTGTTCAGGTTTCCTTCTTCCTTCTTCATATACGTGTCTTTGTCTTAAGGTTGATGATGTCACAGTTTCTCCTCTCATTGAGAGAAAACAAACTCAGACCGAACTCTAGGAAAACAAGGAAATTAAATTCAAACATAAAGGAAACATGTTTCTGTGTTTCAGCTCCTTCGGATTCAGCTGAGGAAACTGATGAAGAAGGTCAGTTTTAATCTAATGTGTTTGAAATGCAGCACAGACATATGAGGAACAGTCAGAAAACCTGATGACAGTCCCTCCTCTATTTTAGGATCATTTCACACTTGGTTCCTCAAAACAAACTCAACACGATTAGTCAGCATTTTTTGTGCCTATGTGAACACTCCACATGCATTCAGTCCCTCTGAAGACCAGGTGGTCTCTGTTCAGTCAAAACCTGTATAAATCCTTTTAATAAGTAAAATGTCCTTCCAGACCCAATTTCCGTCTTTAAGAGACTGATCAGATCAGGTTTTCAGACCTGATCTGATGGTTTGATCAAACACACGTTTCTCTTTGGTACAGTGTGTTTGAAAGTTACATTATCTTACAACCGGGTATCCACAAAATATTTCAGTCATATCAGCATCATTCATCATGTGATACTGTAGCCCAACAGCCAAAGGAGTAGTTTAGTGATCGGCTTGTTGACTTAAGTCAAGTCAGCTTCACTGTGATAATAGATAATAACAGGTAATAACAGATTTTTACAGGTAATAACACATTATAACAGATGATAACAGATTATAACCGGTAATAACATATTTTAACAGGTAATAACAAATGATAAAAGGTGATAATATGTGATAACAGGTAATAACAGATGATAACAGGTAATAACAGTTGATAACAGATTATGATGATAATAGGTAATAACAGATGATAACAAGTAATAACATGATAAAAGGTAATAACAGATGGTAACAAATAATAGCAGAAGATAACATGTGATAATAGGTAACAACAGATTATAATAGGTAATAACAGATGATGACAGGTAATAACAGATGGTAACAGATAATAACAGATGGTAACAGGTAATAACAAATACCTGTGCAATGTCTTTAATTCTCAGATACTGAGGACAGTGCAGCTGAAGTAGAGACTGACAACAACGCTGCCACTGGAGACGACAGTGATGTTGACTCAACTGAAAACACTGACACTGATGCTGAGGCGACCACAGCAGAGGAGGAAGACAGCGAGACCCATGACCGTATGACTATGGAGGACTCAGAGGAGGGGGAGGAGGCAGGGAGTAAGAAGCTAGCAGAGGAGGTGCTTGGGGAGGAGGGAGATGAAACAGGAGACGCTGATATGTCAGAGGAGGAAGAACCAGCAGAGGGAGAGCAGGAGGTGGATGACAGTGAAGTGACTGATGACATTGCATCCGAGAATGATGAGGACAGCAAAACTGCTGACAGTGACGGTGACGGTAGTGACGTAGACAGCAACAATGACAGTGAAGTTGAGCCTGACAGTGAGGAACACAGTGACATGCTGGACTCTGAGGTCACTGAGGAGCAGGAGGAGGAGGAGGAGGAGGAGGAGGAGGTGACTCAAGACAGTCCTGCAAGGTCAGATACTGAGGATCCTGAAGAGCAGAGTCCAGAGACTGTGGACTCCACTGAAGGTAAACTGTGACTGATGACAAACAAATTCTTTGTTTTTATAAAGTATTCAAGAATACATCTGAATTCAGATGTCAGATGAGTTTGTGGATGAGTTCATGTGAATTCAGATGCCAAAATGTCGAGATGAAGCTCAGGTAAATAATGTAGAGACCAAGGTGGAGAAAAATGGCAACAAACAAAGTCTGGTGCAAGAATTTTAGGATCCAGACTTAAGGTATAAGAATTCAGTGAAATCTAGCTGAAGAACTCCAATGACAAGCAAAATAATTCAAAGGATAGAACAATGGATCAAGGAATCAAGATAAAGACACTAGAGGTAAAGTAATTTAGAGGTTGACATCATGAATTCACAAGTGTCATGAGAAAGATTTCACAGGAGTTTATAAAAATAAAAAGTTAAACAAATCATTTGGTGACCAACAAATAATTCAGAGTTCAAGATAAAGAAGTCAAGGCCAAAATTAAAAATTTTAAAGCCAAGATGAAGAGTTCAGAAGTGAAGAGGAAGACTTCTGAGATTATTAAGGCATCAAGATAAAGAGCTAATATAAATAAAGATTCTGATTCAAGGTCGAGAATTTTAAGTCAAGTCAAGATACAAAAATAAAAGAATTCAGATGTCAAAATGTAAAATTTGAACATCAACACAATTCAAAGGTCAAAGCTTCATCTAAACGACATCAGAATATCAGTGAACAGTTTCCAGAGAGTAAAGTTCATGTTGTGTCTTGTTGCAGCAACACCTGCTGACCAACCAGAACAACCTGATGACTCTACCCCCGCCCAACCAGAGGGTAAAGGTCCCACCCTACTGTGACATCACACTGCCTTACAGCCAGAAACTGTTCAGTTTAGTTGTAGCTTTTAGAAACACATTCAGCTTCACAGTGTTTCAGTTTAGTTCTGTGTCAATAGGTGGTCAATGTTTTAACAACTGGATTCAGTTAAATCCACCAAACCTCAGCAGTTGAAGACCTGGTTTAGTGGACTCAGGGATGACATTGTAGAGAAGCAACCATTCTGCACTTTACTTATCTTTAATGAACCATACTAACTTTTTAAATCTCTGTTTTCTCCTTTTAGCTTCGGTTTAGACGCTCAGTTTCTGCATGACTCCAGGTATCATTACACATTGTGATTACTGATGGAAACACACATGTCTATTTCTATGTAGATGATACCGTTATATATGTCCTAGGCTCTGATCTTCAGTCTGCCTGTGATATTTTCAAATGATCACTTCTTCATCATAGACAGAGTTCATCCATCATTGTCTCTTACTGTCCTGCCGTTAAACCCTTAACTGGGATCCAGCTCAACCATATATCTGTAAAACTCTCTTGTTTAAATGTTGTAACGAAATGATTCAGTAACTACAGAGTCTACAATATTTCACATATACTCATCAATCTAAGTGGAACTAGTTTCAGGTCCTCTGCTTGTTTTTAAATGAGATGTAAACTGTCCTCAGGCTCAGTTTAGAAATGTTAAAACTTTGATTATCTGATGTTTTTATGACTCTTGTTTTTACTAGTTCTTTGTTGATTGTGGTTGTCTTTCCTTACATGTTGGCTTGTTTGCTGCTTGTCTGATTGTCTCAGAGATGATATGATCAAGTCTGACTGTAGCTTTTAAACATTTCATCCTGTGCTGTATTCAGGTGAAATAGGAAAGAACAGTACTGTGAACAAGCTGACATCGAGTCATTGTTCAGTGGTTCTGTGGTTGGGGACACACGTGATCATCACAGATACTGAGCTCAGTTTTCAAGTCATGTGTGTCTTTGTTTTCTCCCATCAGACCATCCACCGCACAGTGGAAGACAGTTGCCATGACAACAACAGAAACAATAACAACCAGCTAAACTGCAACTAAACTTCAACTATCAACCTCCTGTTATCTTCGTTCCTCAGCTCCTTCCTGATTGGTTGTCTATGTTTTTCAGAGTAAAGAAATCTGTCTTCCACCAATCAACTGTCTGCTGTCCTTTAACTTGTCTCACTTTCTCTCTGTCTGTCTGACTTCATTCTAATGCAGAAACATTAAAAAAGCTGCTGATCTCAGATCTGCTCTGTGTGCACATACAGTCCATCGTTTACTTCACAAACATTAATTACTGTTTTCAAAACAGAGGTGTCAGAGCCAAACACTCGTCTGTACACAGAGGAACTGCAAATAAAGTTTGAACTTTCAGAAACTCAAGAGTCTTTATTTTAAAGTTGAACATATTCCTGTGTCCAGTCACGTTTTAGATATTGATCTGTAATTATAAACCTATAAACATTAATCTGCAGTGCAGAAAAATATATTTAATCTTTAAGAGTAGAAGATGCTAAAACTTAGCTTAAAGGTAAATCATAATAAACTGATGCTTTATGTAAAACTATAGAGAGGGAAACATGTCTGGTTCTTCTAGAGAACACTGGAGAACATTTAAACCAAGAACAGAAACTCCAGACAGACAACAGGGTCATGTGACCAGAACAGCTGAGATTGTTAGTTTTCTGCAGCCTGTTCTGTGGAAGAGGAGACAGTTTAACTGCATTTATCATGTGTCATCTACATATATATATATATATATATATATATATATATATATATGTGTGTGTGTGTGTATATGTATGTGTGTGTTTGCCCCAACTTCTCCTATGAAGACATATTTTCTATTTTTCCTACTGTTTTTACTGTATTGTCTTTGTTCTCCTCTGTTGTGTCCACAGCTGTTAACACATTAATAAGTATAGTTTGTTAGAAACGTTTAACGGATGAAACTGTTTTAACAGTGTTTATGGAAACTGAACAAACATTATTACACTGACACTTAAGGCAACAACATGGGTACAACATGTTCAAGCTACACAGTAAGAGAAAGTAGTTATGTATATACACATTTATCCAATCATATACAGTATGTACACATATGACTACACACATGTACATATACACATGCACAGACATGGGATGTCAGAGTCAGAGTGTGACGGGACAGAAATCTTTCTGTCGAAACAGTCTTTTTTATTGCACGACATATTTTCAGTTTGTGCCACAGGTTTGACCCTTTTATTAAATTACTTTTGTTTTTTTATTTGTCAACTCCCTTTCCGTTTGTACACACATATTCCTCTAAGATGCTATTTCCTGTCTGTCTTGTCGCAAATATGCTTTAATTATTTGATGGTAGCAAAGTTCGAAGTTCAAAGATGGTAGTATGTGCTTTATACATGATTTGTGCTATAATATACATTGTCAGATTTTTTGTATCATAGTAAGTAGATATTTATTGGTTTTGTAAAGTTTGGGTTAGATAATGTATGGATCAATTAGTAATTAGCAGTTGGGCAATGTGTCCATTACAACATGTTTTAGATAAAGTCATCAAACCCACAGTCTGTGTGTGATCTTTGAGAAAACACTGGAATAACAGATTTTTTAAACAATAGCAGTGGTCAGTCAGCATTGAGATTCCCTGTCATTTTTCACCTATAATCACATGATGACTATTACACCTGACCAAAAAAAAGGGAACTAACTGCATGTACCACCTGATGAAGGTAAGGAAGCTGAAAATGTTGAATTACAGCTGAACAAAAGAACATTGCTGATGTAAACAGCATCAGAAAACTACAATACATCAGTTTTAATAAAAACACCTGTCAGTCAGCATTTTTGCATTAGTGGTGGGTGGGCATGCATGGTGTGACTGTACCTGGAAGTAATGAGTTTTAATGACACCACCCATCTTTACTGGAAACCACAGAGAACTGGTCAGACCAGATTCCTCACATGAGTGTTGGTCATGCTGTGTTCACACCCTGCAGCGTGTTCACAACAACGTTCACAACAATATACGCAACAATGTACGCAACAATGTTCACAACAACGTTCACAACATCCACAACAATGTTCACAACAGTGTTCAGAACATTCACCACAGTGTTCACAACGGTGTTGACAATTTTCGCAACAATCTTCACAACATTCACAATAATATTCACAACATTGTTTACAAGTGTTCACTACGTTCACAACAACATTCACAATGTTCACAACAACGTTCACAACAACATTCACAACATTCACAACAGTGTTCATAACGTTCACCACAGTGTTCACAACAGTGTTGACAATGTTCACAACAATGTTCACAACATTCACACTGTTCACTACAATGTTGGATCAGTGGATGTGGACAAAAGGACTGGGGCAGATCACCTGAAGCTGATTACAGGTGTGTTGGAGGGGGAGGAGTCAGATTACCTGGTGCCAGAGGTTGCTGATATGGAAGACTGAGTCCAATGATGGAGCAGATGAAGTTTCTCTGACATGATGAATGTAAACTGACCTGCAGGTCCTAAGAGGTTAACTGAACCACACACCCACATACACACCAACAAAGAAGAAACAGAGCCATGGGGAGGGGGGAGAAACTTCCTGCCAGATAAACGGTGTTTATTTCAAAAAGACTCCTTATTGCTTAATGGGGTCATGGCGGAGGCCAATGGGTGTGTTTGTGTGTGTGTATGAGTGTGTGAGATGAACAATAAAACTCCCTACAGGTGAGTTTCACATGGAAGCAGCTGATAGGTTAATATCTGTGAGAAGAGATTTACCTTTACCTAAGACACACACACCTTAGTAGTGATAGGAGACATATTCAGATCGTGTTGTTCAGTAGCATCAACCACAACAGCTGTAATTTCCACTGATGATGGGTTTTTGATTAGTTCTTGAAATCCCACTGTTGAAAGGATGTCGGTCTAATCTCCTCTGAGCTGTTTCCACTTTTGTTGTTTTGTCCTCATAGAGAAATGATAATAAGTTTCTTATACCAGTAACACTATAAACTTTATATCCTGTATAATCAGTAAATAAAGATGCTATAACTGAACAAAGTGAACTGAACAAAACAATCATAACTAGAATTCCCATCTCCTGGTTGTTTCTTCCACCACCCAGTTGTTGAAGGAAATATGGTCATGTTCTCCCTTTCCTGTTTTACAGCACTGAATAATGACAGGAACATTGTGATGTCACAGTGAAACTGACCTTTAACCTTTTGGATATGAAATGTCATCATTTCAGTTTTTTTAATCATATTACACATTTTGGTAATTGTGTCATAAGTAGTGTATAATTTCTTGAGTTATGGCCAAAAAAGTGTTGTGTTAGGTCACTGTGACCTTTGACCTTCAACCTTTGACCACCAAAATCTAATCAGTTCATCCTTGAGTCTAAGTGAACATTTGTACCAAGTTTAAGGAAAATCACTTGAGACGTTACTGAGGTTTTCAGAAGAATGAGACGGGTGACCACTTTGTCTGTGGCCCCAGTTCTGTCTGTTTATGGCCCCAGTTCTGTCTGTCTGTGGCCCTCAGTTCTGTCTGTTTGTGACCCTCAGTCCTGCCTGTCTGTGGTGCTCAGTCCTCTGTGCTTCTGGGGTCTGACTGGTTCATGTTACCCGACCGTCCCACAGCTCTCGGTTACAGTTGAACATCAGGATCAAAGGTCCAGGTGGACTCCACTCATTCAGAACCAAGCTGGACCAGACTATACCTTAAAGTGCCCTTAATTCCTCTTCTGGACCTGATCCCAGAGTCCACATTGGCTCCAGCTTGGTTCTGGTTTCAGGATGTCCTGCTGCAGATGGATGCAGACTCATGTTCTGCCCTGATTCTCACACACAGCAGGAACTCACTTAAAAATAAAAGCACACAGGTCAGTGGGTGTTCTAGCATTTCCCACTGAAAGGACAATCTGTTGAACACAATCTGATGCGGGAATCTAACACAACTACACACATACTTTTAACATTAATATTTGTTATTATGTTGAGTATTTACATCAGTTTAATAGATATTTCAATTTCACTTTTCAAGTTAACTCAGTATCACATTTACAAGTATTTCCTCTGTAACTGTGTGTGTGGTTTTATTCATATCATTCATAATTTGTCTGTTTGTGTTTTAATTAACCTTGTTGTCCTTGGTTCAGAGAAGATGGTGGTTTAGGTTCAGTTCTGAAGAGTCAACATGTCTGCTTCTAGTCAGCAGTGATGTTTGTCAGTATTTAATCTCCATCATACACTGAGAGGACACAAGGAGGTGACACTGGACAAAAATGGACATTTTCTGACTTTTCTCTGATGCAGACCAGTAGAATATAAATGTGATTTTGTGGATGGAGGGGGTCCAGACTGAAGATGATCTGTGTGGTTATAATAAACTTTTTGCTCCTTTTTACTTTGTCCACCAGGGGGAGTAGTTTACATTATTCATTATCCTAATGGTTTTCTTTGTTTTACAATCACAGATTTTCTTATATTGAAATGAGAAAAAAATATTTATAAGGCCGTACAGTCTCTGGCTCTGTAAAAATATATGTTCATGTGTATTAGTTCTGACATTACTGAGACAAAGAGAGGTGCATTTGTCAGACCACACTGAGGAGGAGGAGGAGGAGGAGGAGGAGGCGGAGGAGGTGGAGGAAGTGATGGATGTAGTTCAGAGGAATGCTGGTATCTCTGTGTCTCTGTAATAAAGCTCCTCTCTATACGTCCACTTGCTCTGAAACTGAAGAAAAAGCCTGAAACAAACTTTTCTTTCTTGTCATGAAACTGAATCAGTTTCAGGTTTGTTTCAGTCTCAGAAGGTCTCTTTTCTCTACGGGAGACACAGGTTGAGAGGAAGAGGAGGAGGAGGACAAGGAGGATGAGGAAGAGGTGGACAAGGAGGAGATCCATGAGGCAGGTTGTCACTGTGGACTTTCTGCTGTTGGATTCATGTGAATCTGTTGAGATTCATCAGTCTAACCAATAATAAAAACTGAGTGTGATTGTGTTTTTCTTTCAGTGAAACAAAGAGCAGCTCTGAAGTCACCAACACTGTGTCACTGTGACATCCATGACCCCAACCCATTATCCTCATGTCTGAACCTTTAGATATGTTCATATGCTGCATATTCATCTGTTAGTTAATGTATACAAACATGGTCTATAGTCACTTTACAGGTCTCTCCAGGACCAGGTTATGCTCCAGGACTCATGTTTCTGTTGAACAATAGGAGTCTGTTTTAACCAAGAAGTTAATTAGACCAGAAACCTGAGGAGGAGAGGAGGAGAGGAGAGGAGAGGAGGGGAGAGAGGAGGAGAAGGAGTTATATTGTTGTTCTGACATATTTAGAGCTGTACAGGGTTGTGTTGTCTATATTTATATATATATTCCAGTTGAGGATGTCAGTAGACCAGTGCTCCCAGTCGAGGATGTCAGAAGGTCAGTGCTCCCAGTTGCTGGTGTCAGAAGACCAGTGCTCTCAGTCATTTACAAACTAAGAAGGTTACAAACTGTATTACCTGAATGAGTGGTTGGTCCTCCCTGTGTGTAGCCAATGAGGCAGGTGTGGTCATGACCTCACTGCAGAAGATAACAGATCTTTATTTCTATTCTAGTACAGGCCTTGTATTAATCCCATGCGTTGAAGTTACCGCATTACATGTTAATACAAGCTCAAAACTCCCTGTAATCTTTTCAAATTAAAAGCTCTTGTTTGAGGTACTTATATATATATGGTCAGTTTATCACCTGCAGTGGATTTGAGTCCACATGCTCCAGTCTGGAGTAGCAGCTGGATGACATGCTGATGAGCTGAGGGATGCACTTAAAAAAATATAATGAGTTTAGTTGACAGTATATTTAAATCATTCTGCTCCTTCTGTGTCCTCCTTCTTCCAGTTATACTGTAGGCAGGTCACCTGTCCAGGTAAACCCTGCCCCTCCCATAGTGCATGCTGGGATACACCTGCTTAAGATATGTCCTGCAGAGGACACAATGATGGATGGAAGTTACAGTTAACAACAGAAGAAGTAGTCAGTAGTAGGATTTCTTTGGCTTTGAGTATAGCAGTAGATGCAGTAGCAGTAGTAATATTTGCAGTACTGTTTGTCATAATGTTTGTAGTATGTTCAGTAGTAGTATGAGCAGCCCCTCCCCTCCCTCAGTCTGTATAAATATGAGTGTTTGAGGGAGGAGTGGAGACTCTTCAGCTGCTTCTCTTTAGTTCAAGAAGAGAACTGAGACAGCAGCATGCTGCCACCGTGAGTACTGCTACTACTACTACTACTACTACTACTACTGCTACTACCACAATTATTAATAATAATAATAATAATAATAATAATAATGATAACTTCATTTGTGTAGTGCCTTTAAAAGCAGAGTTTACAAAGTGTTTAGACAAACATTTAAAAAGCAATATTACCACTAATTTATACTGTTAATACTACTATGCTACACTGGACTGCTGTAGTAATTGAAAAGTACTGTAATACACTGTACTGCTGTAGTAATTGAAAAGTACTGTAATACACTGTAGTACTGTTGTAATATAATAATACTGCAATACTCTGTAGTATGGTTGTAGTATAACAATACTGCACTATGTTTTGAGTACACCAGTAATACTGCAGTACTACTGTTTAATTGTGTTGTAATTTTGTGCTTCATCCTGATTTGATGCTGATTTTGATTGACAGGCTGTCTGTCCAGTCAGTGTTCAGCTTCATTTTCATACTGTTGTCAGCTGACTCCTCATATCTCCAGAATGTCAACAGCTGTGTTTGACTGGTGGAGATATGACATTATACTCATGAACTCATATTGATTATATTGACTAGTATTGATTAGTATTGACTAAAACCTGTACCGCCTCTAATTGATTGGCATCGTTCACTGTTGAGTGCTGCTGATCTATGCTGACTGGTATTGAAGAGTGCTGATAATTATTGACTGAGATTGTGTTGTATTGATTGGGTATTGGCTTGTGGATTAAAATTAATTTAAATTTACTGTTACCAATTAGTATTAACTGACCACTGTGGACGTACAGCATTTCAGTGTTGGTCATTATTGATCAGTATGGATTGGTATTGATTACTGCAGTAATCTCTGTCACAACAGAAACCTGTTGATTGTGTGGATGGTCGTCTTTCTGGCAACAAGTGTCTCTACGGCTCCTGTGGAGGGTAAAAATACATATATATGTACTTTATGGACACAAATACACATATGTTTACATATAGGTTCACTTGAATGGTTAAAGTGTTTATACAGTTTACATTTTATCATTTCATTTCACTTTGTTTTTTTTATGCTTTCCAGAGAAGGAGCGAGAGGAGGTGGAGGTGGAGGCCACAGAGGAGGTGGAGGGGGAGCTGTCAGAGGAGGAGGAGGGTAGGCCTGTGTGTGTGTGAGAAAAAAAGCTTTTATCTTGAAAAGACAACTTCCTGCCAGTTTCTATAAACTCAAAACTTGTCTGAAAAGTGTTTCTACTTATGACAAAAAAGCTGATTCTATAAAAACTTGTTTTCAAATTAATCAATGTGGTCCATTGATTGAGTGATTAGCAGAACTGATTTGGTTCAAGGGTCGAGAATAGACATGTTAAGACGTCTCCTGAGAACTTGAGGTGGACATTTTTTTATATTTTATGGTTTATTTAGACTTAAACAGTGAACTAATCAAGAACGTGTCAGACTGGTAAATCAAGATGGAAAATAATTAGTTACCTGACAGTGACCTCTAGTGGTCATTCTGTGTAGTATGAATTTTGTCAGGAACAAAGGAGGGAAGGTGTGGGACTTCTTCAAGGTGACATCAGACTTTTACATCAGAGTAGAACTCTGTCAGTTCTACTGTCAGTTTGATTCAAGTTGGATCTGCCTTCTTGTCTTGTGTCTACTTCCTGGTAGACACAGAAGCATCACAACATTAAATGGTCTTAAACTCAATCAGTTCTTTGTGACCCTTCAGGCTCAGCTGAGGTGAGACCATTCAGTTTTCAACTCGACCTGTTTGACCTGACTCGATTTAACCTCACAGGACTTGACTTGTGCCAAACCTGACCAATCAAATGACAGATTGTATTGGGCAGTTTAGTTTGAAGAACTCGTGGTTTTCTGATGATGTCAGCATCTATCAGAGAAGTCATCCAATCACAAACTGAGTTACTGGATAAAAAGTGAGTGGACACACACAACACAAGAAGTAAGAATAAGAAAATTTGTTTATTTGGCAGCTGTTTGATCAGGTCATGTGATGAAGGTCTGTGGCACCCCATGTGAGTCAGTCATATACATCACTCTGAAACATGGTGATTAATGATTAGCTCTAATTTGTCAACAGTTTAGATTAATAAATAACTAATGTTTGCAGAATAGTTGACCACAGATCATACAAATCAGTGATGGAGAAGAAGGCTCCTCAATCCAAAATAACAGGACATTTATCAAGACTCTACAGAGCTGTCTTAGTCTGCATTCTTCTCTGTTCTCATGTTCTTGTCATCCATCATCATTCATAAACCAAGAACTGTTCTCATTCCACATCCACAGTACAGATCAAATAACCATAGGTGTTCTCATGTCTCCAGTGTTTTCAGGACATTCAAGGAGCTCAGTGGTGGTAGAGTCCTGGTGGCAACTGGTCTGTCCTCAGACCAGCGGGAGTTACCAATAGATTTCTAATATGTGGTCAGGTTCAGAGATGTGAGGACCAACTGGTCTCAGCAGGTAATAGCCCGTCTACTGAGATAAGTTTTCAGTCAGCCCCATGGTCACATCCTGTTGAGAACAGGATGGTCATTTACTTGGGCTTTGTTCTCCACAGTATTTTAATTGGATGTAAATTTGTTAGTAATATTTGTTCAGTTTGTCTGAAGGTGAAGCTTCAGTTTAACAGTCAAGCTTCTTCTGGACTTTGGGCCTTTACACTTACAGATGTCACCACATTTCAACATGAATCAATAGATAAATTGCACCACTCTGTTGTGTGGTGTATCGTTTCACCGTCTGACCTTTGAGTTAAGATTAGACTGTAGACGGTTGTGGACAGCTGCAGACAGCTCAGGACAGCTGAGGACAGCTGTGTACAGCTGCAGACAGCTGAGGACAGCTGTGGACAGCTGCAGACACTGCCGAAGCTCTATTATCTTCATTTATACTCTGCTTGTAGGACATGCTCCATACACACACAGTAGATCATCGTCTACATATTCTGTACATGTACACTATGGATCAGATCAAAATGACAACATGAAGAAGAGATGCTTTGTCTGCTGGATTATTCTGTGAGAGATGAAAGGACTCCTCACAGCCTCTCTTCAAACTTAGCTTCCATGTTTGTTAGACCTAACAAACTGGTGGACACGTGTTTATGTCGCACTGATGCTGGTGGACCCTCATGGTACAGTCAGGTACAGGTGTGTTGAAGTTTAATCCAGCTGAGTTTTAGATATGATAAATGAATGTGTGAATAATTCCCCATCAGTGGGAGTCCGGGCTCCAGATGAAAAATCTGTTGTCTTTGTTGGTCAGTTTTTAAAACTAACTCTGAGTCAGATCTGAATTTGATTAGTTCATAAAAAAATTGTTTTTTTAGTTTTTTTATTTTTATTTTGGTGAAGTATCTGAAAATCAGTAAGTGTAAGAAGAAGGAGAGAAAACAGAGACATGTTCAGGAGAAAAGAGTCAACAGGTGAGACCTGTGATAATTAAACATGTTGTTAAAAACTTCTTAATTAGAGAAATAAATGTTGGATGTTTTTTCTTTCCAGATGATGATGACTCCAAAAGTCAGGATAAGATTGAGGGTGAGAGGATAAACACACTGTGACCTTTAACCTTACAACATAAACCTTCATAACTACAGAGAGCTGAGACTGTACCTAACGGAGGTGATGACACATCAGTGTTGCTGACGTCTGATGGTTCATCAGATGTTAACAACACTGATGGAAACAGAAGCTTCATTCATCCCAAACATCTGACACCTATTGCCCCCCATCCTCCCACCTCCTCCCACAACCCCCGCCCCCCACCCCACCCCTTGTCCTCCGCTTCTTACAGGCATTCCTAGTGTGCAGCACACCACCATGGCAGCAGCAGCTGGAGGTTCAGGTGAGTTGATCCTGATCAGGTTTTTCCCTCCTGAACAGTTCGTTTGTTCCTGTTTGGTCTCAGGTTTAATCCAGATTAACTGGCTAGTATTCAGACCAGGATTAACTTGATCCAGTCTGATCCACATGATGCTGCAGGTCTTAGGGTACGGCAGGAGGTTAGGATTAGAGCCACAGTGCCATCTGCTGAAACTAAAGACAAACTGAGCTTCATGTTCAGTAGTAATGACAATAACAAGGTCAATCACAGGAACAGATGATCAAGATCTAAATGTGCAAAATAAAGTAAATGGGCAAAAAACATCAGTGTTAAAACGTCAGGTGGACATATCAGTTATTATTCATTTGTCATGTCACTAAATTAATTAGTTGTAGAATTAATAACATTAATAAAAAACATTTCACCTCTCTTAAATCATCTAAATGATCCCAAAAGGATCAGAAAGGGAACAGCAGGAGGGAGGGAGGGAGAGGAGGGAACAGCTGAAAGTCTGATAACAGGTTTTATTAAAAACAAACAGATCGTTGTTGTATATATTCCTTAGTAATACAGTACTTGACTCTTTTATACTCCTTAGCACTACTTCTCCTGTTTAAAGAACGGCAGTAAGTTCTCCTCCTGTTCTCCTGTCAGGCTCTGTAGGTTCTGCAGGCTCTGCAGGTTCTGCAGCAGCAGTAGGACTCTCTGGTGTTTCTTCTGGTCAGACTCAAGCTGCAGGTAAACAACAAGTTATTTTAATACAAGTTGTAATAATGTGGCGTAGCGTGGGTGTTTGTGTTGGTAAGGTGATGATGAATGAATGAATACTGAGTGATGTTACTGATGTTTGAATTTATTAATCAATCAACAAATAAGTTTGTCAGATATGAAATGTTTGTGTCTGATGGTTCCACAGGTTCTGATGGAGCTGACTCCGAGTCCAATGGTAAATATCTGTGAAATTAATATGTCCTAATCAATAATTTACTGATACATCACATGCACAGACACACGTTAGACGTATGCCAAAGAAAACAATGATTGATTATTGTGATGTGTGTTTCAGGTAATGGACAGAAGCTGCTGAATGGAGGAGTAGACAGTCAGACAGGTGAGCTGTAGGGAGCGGGGCTACAGGAAGAGACTGACAAGTTAGACAGGCTGTACACTCACCGACCACTTTATTAGGTACCTTGCTGGTACTGGGTTGGACCCTTTTGCCTTCAGAACTGCCTTAATACTTTGTAGTATAGATTCAACAAGGTGCTGGAAACATTCCTCAGAGATTTTGGTCCATACTGACATGATAGCATCACACACACACTGTGGTCATGAAGGGATGGACATGGTCAGCAACACTACTCAGCTGGGCTGTGGCGTTTAAACAATGCTCATTTGGTATTAAGGGCCCAAAGTGTGCCAAGAAAATATACCCCACACCCTTACACCCCCACCACCAGCCTGAACCATTGATACAAGGCAGGATGGATCCATGCTTTCATGTTGTTGACCTCTGACCCTACCACCAGCAGAAATCGAGACTCATCAGACCAGGCAACGTTTTTCCAATCTTCTATTGTCCAGTTTTGTTAAGCCTGTGTGAACTATAGCCTCAGTTTCCTGTTCTTAGCTGACAGGAGTGGCCCCTGGTGTAGTCCTCTGCTGCTGTAGAACATCTGCTTCAAGGTTCAACGTGTTGTGTGTTCAGAGATGCTCTTCTGCAGACCTTGGTTGTAACGAGTGGTTATTTGAGTTACTGTTGCCTTCTGTTGCATGCATAGCCTGTCTGTCTGGAGTGATGACTGTGTGTGAACCTGTGTGCGTGAGTGACGTCATCGGCCGACTGAGAGAAAACAGCGAGAGCGGCATCACAGACACGGCCAGCCTCTTCTCTCTCTTCTGTTTGAGCGATCTGGACCAGAGCTAAGTTACGGGCAGTTCAACGAGCCACCTGAGTAAATTAGTCAGTGTGCTCCCAACTACGGTTCAGAGCTGTTTGGCGAGGGAAGGTTACACATTCTCCTCTGACCTCTGGCATCAACAAGGCATTTTCTCCCAGAAAACTGCCGCCATTCTCTGTAAACCCTAGAGATAGTTGCAGGACAATCCCAGTAGATCATCACTTTCTGAAATACTCAGACCAGCCTGTCTGGTACCAACAACCATGCCACGTTTCTTCCTCATTCTGATGCTCGGTTTGAGCTTTAGCAGGTTGTCTTGACCATGTCTACATGTCTAAGTGCATTGAGTTGCTGCCATGGGATTGGCTGATTAGATAATTGGGTTAATGAGCAGTTGAACAGGTGTACCTAATAAAGTGGCCTGTGAGTGTATTTCTCTCTGTTTGTCTGTCTCTCTCTCTCTCTGATTACCTGTCTTTCTGTTTACCTGTCTGTCCTTCTCTGATTACCTGTCTCTCTTTCTCTCCCTCTGTGTTTGCCTGTCTCTCTCTCTCTCTGATTACCTGTCTGTCCCTCTATGAACCTGTGTCTCTCTGTCAGGTGTGTTAGGTTCTTTTGCAGGCGGAGTCTCTCACCTGGATTATACAGGTGAGTGTCCAGGTGAGGTCTGTCTACCATCATTTGTGCTTCATCAGATCTGATTATAGATTATTGGTTATTGATTAACCATAGTGCCCAGAGGGTTTCTGGTCCAACATGTCTGAGGTCTGAGGTCCTCTCATGAATCCCGATCACCTGTTGTTCTCCTCCTCCTGGATCTCTGAGGTCCAGACTTGTTTCAGCCGTTTGGATCCAGGATCTTTGTAGTTGACCAGAACTGCATAGTCAGCGACAGAGAGAGCGAGAGAGAGAAAGACAGAGAGAGACAGAGAGAGAGAGAGAGAGAGAGGTGCAGTCCTGGTCTCACTCTGGTTAAGGACTACAGGACTAGTAGTAATGGCCATGGTTCCCCAAACTCCCACAGTATCCCCTTCAAGATACCCCAGGGGACATGGTCCCTCTCCAAGTCCACAAAATACATATACACTGGATGGACAAACTCCCATGACAGCTGGTCCACTGATCCAGGAACAGGACAAAATCCACATCAGTCCTCCTGAATCTGAGGTTCAGCAGTTGGACTGAGTCCCCCGTTCAGCCAGAAACACAAACTCATTAAAAGAAGAATCTAATGACTTAACGGTCAGTCGTGTTCTTTACAGCGTCATCTGTTTTCAACATGTTCACTGATCTGTCTGCTTCTTCTTCTCCTCCAGGAGTCATCGACCCGTCCGGTCACGACTTCCTGCTTGGCCTGATGGGTAAGTTTGCCTGACCTGGGTGATCCTCAGGCATTTTAGCAAATGTTGATGAATATTTACCTTTTTTTACCTTTCAAACATCATCAGCGGATGGAGGAGTTAGCAAACAACAGGTTAAAACCAGGTGTATGAGCTAATGGCTCAGGTGTGTCAGTCAAGCTGATGATGTAAAACATCAACACCTCACAGCACTGTAAGAGTGAAACTACAGGTTTAACAGACAGACAGTTCTGACCTGTGGTTTATGTCCAGGTGGAGGTGATCCATCAACATCCCAGGTCTGATCTTGATCCTGTTTAAACACACCTGTCACTAAATATGCAGGTTAAATAACTTAATTCATGAAGGACACATAATCAGGTCTTAAAGATGATTGACAGCTCTGTCCTCTAATCAGACATCAACACGAGCTGTGACATCTACACCTGACTGTACGCTCATTGGTCAGAGCTTCGGATTTAAAAAGGAACAAAATCAAAATGGTGGAAATATACAACAAACCAGTACAGGTGTGACCACCATACATGTGACCAGTACAGGTGTGACCACTACAGGTGTGATTGGTAAACTTTTAAAGAATCTTAACTTGAAGTTGAGCTTTGATTTTGTCTTTTACTCTAATAGGTCACATGACTCCGCCCACTCAGCTGGACTCTACAGGTGTGTTTTTTCTTCAGATCTCTTCAGTTTGTGTTCCTGTCTGTTGTGTGAAATATCGTCAGTCACACCTGAAGTGCTCTCCACCTGTTCTATCAGGGGCAGCTGAATGTCCCAGAATGCACTACTCACTAACCAGTTTGTGTGAAGGTGCAGCTGAATGTTTAACAAAGCAGTCTGTTTGTGTTGACACTGTTTCATCTCAGTGTGTTGAACAGGACTCATCTTCTTCTTTTTCTGTCAGTTTTTAGAAAAAAAGCTGTGTCATTGATCGGTTGTATTACTGATCAATTGATTGGTATGTTAGGTATGTGTCAGTGATCAGTTCAGGTGTGACAGCAGATGTCATGTGATCAGGGATCAGATTTGTTTATTGGAGACTTAGTGAACTTACCTGTTCTTTTGTCATCCTGTTGAAGATCATGTTCATCAATCTGATATCAGCATCAACCAATCAGGACTAGACCACACCTCCCTTAGCTCAGCACCTGACCAATCACTGTCCAGCTCTGTCTCAGGCTCCTCCCACTCTGCAGCCCAGGAAGGTTGGTGTGCGAAGGACTTTTACTCTTAAAAACCAGACAGACTTTTACTCTGATACCTGGTGTTTGTTGTTTTCTCTCTGATTTTCAGTTGCAGCAGCTTCATCATCTTCATCACACAATGAAGCTCACAGACAACAAACAGGTAAACTCACCTGTACAGGCACACATCTGTAAGATAACTCCATCTCAGTGGTGATGGTTCATGTGTCAGACACCTGAAAATTAGTGTAGAAAATAAGAGGGAGAAATGTTATAGTGTCTGACAGGTGAAGACCTGGTCTGATGGATCTGGATTTCTGCTGAGACAGTAGATGGTAGAGTCAGAGTCTTGATCCATGGACCTAACTTGTCCAGGTGGTGGTGTGATTGTGTGGGGACGTTTTCTGGACTCACTTTGGACATTAGTACCAGTCAGTCCTGGTCTGAAGGTCTCAGTCTGTCTGAGTCTTGTTGCTGACCATGTTCATCCTTCATGGCCACAGTTCACCATCTTCTAACAGCTACTTCCTGCAGGATAATGCTCCATGACACAAACTGGTTTCATCAGCATCACACTGAGTCCAGTTCAGTCTCAGACCTGGATCCACTAGACCCCCTTTGGGATGTGGTAGAACAGTAGACCTGCTGCTTGAATGTGCAGCAGATAAATCTGCAGAAATCTGGTGGATCCAAGATGTGAAGAACTGAGTGTGTGTGTGTATTTTTCCTCACAGATGGAGGCAACTCACCTGACACTAATGGTAGGAGTCTGTTCGACCTCTGAGAATTAAATATACTTTATGATGTTTATTGATTATTTGTTGTTGTGATGTTCACCATCATCACATCGGTTCTATATGTTCCCTGTTGTTTCTTTGAAGAACCACACTGGACAGTATTTCAGCTGTGAGTCACTAACAGTTTGTTTTTCAGGAAACGGTCGACAGACTCTGCTGACGGACACAAACGGAGGTAAATTCTCCATCAGTCAAACCTCACAGCTGGTTCACAGCTGGATCAGTGTGAACCAGCTGATCAGTCTCTTTCTACAGTCAGAAACCTTGGTGTTATTTTTGACCAGGACTTGTCCTTTACTTCACATATAAAGCAAGTCTCTAGGACAGCCTTCTTCCACCTGCGCAACATTGCAAAAATCAGACCCATTCTGTGTCTAAAGGAAGCTGAAAAGCTAGTTCATGCATTTGTTACCTCAAGACTGGACTACTGTAACTCTTTATTGTCAGGATGTCCCAAAAATTCAGTAAAAAGCCTCCAATTGATCCAGAATGCGGCAGCACGAGTACTGACAGGAACTAGGAAATGAGATCACATCTCTCCTGTGTTAGCCTCTCTGCATTGGCTCCCTGTAAACTCCAGGATAGAATTTAAAATCCTCCTCCTCACCTACAAAGCCATTAATGGTCAGGCACCATCGTACCTTGGAGAGCTTATAGTTCCCTATTTTCCCAATAGGACACTTCGCTCTCTAAATGCAGGTCAACTTGTGGTTCCCAGAGTTTGTAAGAGTAGAATGGGGGGCAGAGCCTTCAGCTATCAGGCTCCTCTCCTGTGGAACCAGCTCCCAGTGTGGGTTCGGGAGGCAGACACCCTCTCTACCTTTAAGATCAGGCTTAAAACTGTCCTGTTTAGTAAAGCTTATAGTTAGGGCTGGCTCGGGTATGTCCTGACCCATCCCTTAGTTATGCTGCTATAGAGCTAGACTGCTGGGGGATTCCCATGATGCACTGGGCTCTCTCTCTCTCTCTCTGTCCTCATTCTGCAGGTCTCTCTGCCTCTGGAGCAGCAGGATCCAGATCCACCACTACTCATCATTACTATTAACCACTGTTATCTGTCATTATTATTGATAACACCATTACCTACACAGCTGTTCCTGGTCTCTCTCTCTCTCTTTTCTCCTCTCTTCTCCCCCCTCCCCCCCTTTTTTATCTCCTCCTAAACCCAACCGGTCAAGGCAGACCCCCCCACCCTGAGCCCGGTTCTGTTGGAGGTTTCTTACTGTTAAAGGGAGTTTTTCCTCCCCCCTGTCACCAAGCGCTTGCTCTTTGTGGGAACTGTTGTGTTTTTCTCTGTAACAAAGTAAGGTCTTGACCTGACCCTGTAAAGTGCCTTGAGATAATGTAGATTATGATTTAGCGCTATACAAATGAAATTGAATTGAATTGAATTGTCTCTGCAGTGACTGAGCGACCAGTTCCCCTCAGTGACCACCGGACTGATCTCCCAGGTACAGTCTAATTATTGATCAACTTGATCCATGTTGATAAACTGCTGTTCATTGATTAGAATTATGGTCTTGTTAACTGATTCAACAATTAGTGATCTCATTACTGATACTGACTAATGATGATGTCAGCAGGTGGAGTAGAGTCAGTGACCAGTCGCATCGACCTCACAGGTGAGAGGAAATGATTAAGTAAATAAATCAATATACTGATTACAACAGTATTGATTGCTGACAGAAATCAGACTCTGTGTTCTAATTTGTTCCAGCTTCAGGTCTTGGACTGGGACATGATGTCACTGGTAACAGTTACTATGACAACCAACATTAAGAGTTTGTTTTACCCATGAGTTGTTAATTCATTTTTGGGAACTCACTTCCTGTCATACGGTCATGTGTTAGAGTCGTCTCCCCTCATCCTCAACACAGAGTCTGTAGATGCCCTCACACACACATTGAACTCAGGTAAACCTGTCTGCTTACCTGTCTGTGTATACACCTATCTGTCTTTGTACCAGTTTGTCACAAACCTGTTTACCTGTTTTCAGTATCAGGTGTTTACGCCCACATAGACATGGTGACCATAGCAACCGACTCCACAGGGACAGACGCAGGTGAGTCCCACCCTCCTACACGGCCAACAGTGAGTTATACTGCAGAAAGGTTAAAGGTCAGACATGTTCAACATGTTGTGTGCTTGTAGTTTCAGCAGATCCAACAGGAAGTCCACCTGACTTCAGTAAGTGACTTTTCTTTATGCAGAAGAAGTAGTAGTTTAGGTCAAGTGTACCAGGTCTTTCTCTACTGTAAAAATATGTGTGTGTGTGTGTGTGTGTGTGTGAATATACTACGTGTGTGTTTGTTTCAGGTCATCCAGCTGTGACACATCACACACAGGTGGCTGGTAAGTTTTACAGATGTTAAATGACTACAAACCAGTCTCAAAACACTCCACAAACCAGTCTAAAACCAGTCTACAAACCAGAAATCAGTCCAGAATAGAACCAGTTTCCAGTTTTAAGTCAAACCAGTTTAAAAGTCTCTGTAATAGGTTTAAATCTGTCCATGTTGTTCTTGATAAAGGTTTTGGTTGGTATTAACTAGTCTCATTAAGGGCAAGGATTAACTAGTCCTGTTTCTGATGGTTTATATCTTACCTGAGATCAGATGCTGAAGGCTTCTTCTTTCTCTTTTCTTGGTTCTGCTTGTTCTCTGCAGGTTCAGTCACTGAACAGTACAACCCATCTGGTCAGGGTCCTGAAGGTTCGTAACAACATGCACTGATCATAAAAGTCTTAGCTCTTTCCACACCTGAAAACTCCAGTCACATCATGTGACCACTGCAAATCTGATTGATTATTATTTATTGAAAACAGCAGCAGAATCCTCTTTTGTGGGTAAAAAAAACAAAAAGAAACTGGATCAATCAAGTGAGATCAATAAGCAGATCACTACCTGAAGTATCAATACTATTGATATTTTAGGTCTGATACTAAGTCTTATTTGAGTATCAATACCAAAAAATGTATTCATCTCTTTAATTCAAAACAATTCACCCTGTTGTTCTGTCTCAGGTGCAGAAAATGTGGAACTGGAGGATACCTGCTGACTTCCACATCAAACCGCGAGTTCAGTTCCTGCGCTACAGATTCCAGTGTACTGACCAATCGGTGTGGCCTAGGAAATATGACCCCTCCCACTAGCTGTAGGTGTTTTCTAAATATTTAAAATGTGGAGTTTGTTTATAGATGTTTATTTTGTTTTAGAGTGGAATAAAAACAAGGTTTCAGCTGAATCTCGCATGGTTCGTGATTCTGTTTTGATTGATGACATCATACAGGATGTGACATCATTTTCACTGTCAGGATTCTAAAAAGTGGTCTTAAACTTCTACAATAAATGTTTTTGTCTGTTTTGAACATCAAACTGAGAATTTGTCTTCATTCCAAACTTACAGCCATCAAGATGTCACTGATTAGTTCTGTATCAATAATATTAATCTGCTGACATCATCATCACTGACATCAGGTGTTTTTCACTTTATCTGACCTTTGACTGTCTTTATTTCCCACAATCCTCCTCTGCTATGAGCAGATGAAGGGGTGCTCAGACAGCCCAAAAAGATGGCTTAAACTTATTTAATTGGTTTAAAGTAAAAACATAATAAAACAAGTGAATATATAGGATAGATTAATTAACAATACTAACCAAGACATGTACTGTATCTGTGTTACACTGTATCTGTTACATTGTATTTTGTATGCAACACTGTATCTGTGTATGTTACACTATGTGTTACACTGTTTGTATGTAACACTGTTACACTGTATTCTTTATGTAACACTATTTCTTACAGTGTATTTTGTATGCAACACTGTATCTGTGTTACACTGTATTCTGTTACACTGTATTTTGTTACATTGTATTCTGTGTTACACTGTATTTTGTTAAATTGTACTGTTACACTACATTGCATTTTGTGTTACTGTATTCTGTTTCACTGTATTTTTTGTTACATTGTATTCTGTGTTACACTATATTTTGTTATATTCTATTTTGTTACGCTGTATTCTGTTAGATTGTATTTGTGTGTTACACAGTATTTTGTGTTACACTGTATTTTGTGACCTGTAGAAACAACAGTTCATTTTCAGGTAATCGCTGGTTCACTGAGTTGATGTTTGCTCAGGGTTTAAATAGAACAACAGTTATTTTCATGTTTTGTTTTACTTGTGGGTTAAAAAGGATTCAGCATTCATAAAATGCGACTGAACCCATCTGTGCTGATGTAACAAAAAACACTGAGTGTTATAATGACACACTGATAAACAAACTGTATTTAATGTGCATCATTAACATATCATGGCTGATACGTGATCTGATTAATCAGTGATCCAACAGATCACATCTCTATCTGGTTGTTGTCTCCATGGTAACAGAGGTGATGGGGGCACTTCTCATTCATAATAAACTTTTCCAAAAATATTTCTCTTCATTATATCTATATTTTACACATGAAAACAAAGACAACCATAAACTCTGACTTCGACATGCAGAACAGGAGAAAACCTAGGTCACAGTATCCTGCCCACCAGTCCATGTGTGTCATCACATCTGCACTGTGACATCGTCTACCTGACTTCCGAGCTGTTTCTGATTGGACCAGCAGGTACAGACGCGGCCCTTGTTCTGCAAGTTTTTTTTTGTTTTTTTTTTTTTACAGCGAGCGTCAAACAAAAGATTTAATTAAAGCAGCAAAAAACCAAAAGCTAAAATAAAAGGGTAGAAGAAGAAGAGGACACAGATATATAAAGGGGTTAATATCGATAACATCTGCATACTAAAAACATGACCTTGACTGATTGATTTCATCATCGTCTATTGCTGCTGCTGAGTCAGTGCTCAGACTGTCCTGTTGCTATGGTCACTGATGAGTCATTACATTCCTGATGATGTCAGAGGTCAGAGTCCAGCTGGGTGGGGCTCAGCAGGTCAGCGGCCGGGTCATCGGTGGGCGAGTCTGGTGTGAAGTAAGGCTCCGCCTCCAGTTCCAGCAGTGACGGTAGGTCAGTCCCACCCTCCCCCAAGCTGACTGGTTCAGACATCAAGACAGGTGAGGTCGTGTACTGCACCAGTTGCTTCCCTGGACCAATCAGAGAGTCACCATGACAATGGGTCACAAGAAACACAGGTAGACTGGTGTGTGTGTGTGTGCGTGTGTGTGTGTTACCTGTGTTCCTGGTGTTGCTGCTTTCATCACTTCCTTTAGGAGGTCCTTCAGACAACAGCTGGGGGGAAACATTGACATCACAGTCAGACTACTGTGACATCATTGACAACAAATCAACAGGTTTTTGTCAAAAACACAAGCCTGTGCACCTGTACACACCTGTATATGTTTATTGAGTCAACAAATGACTGACTGAACCACTGCATATGTTTTGAGACAGGAAGTGCAGTAACAAAATAATAGTCTGTATAGTTGAACTCACAGTGTCCAAACTGTCGAGGTCAAAGTCACCAGAGGAACAGGGCGAACTGAAAAACTACACATGCATACACAAATGTTAACACGTTGACATACAGTTAATACATTCATAGGTTCATATGTTCACATACTGTTAACAGCGTTCATATAACGACCCTCTCTAACTGACCTCAATGAGTGGGGAGGTGTCGAAGGTGAAGGTTTGTGTGTTCAGGATGTTCTGGAGGTTTTCTAAACTGCTGTCAATACTGTCAACATGGTTGGACAGCTCAGACCTGAGAGAGACAGACAGGAGAGAGACAGACAGGAGAGAGACAGGAGAGACAGACAGGAGACAGACAGGACAGAGAAAGACAGACAGTGAAGAGAGACAGACAGGAGAAAGACAGAAAGACAGGGCAGAGACAGACAGAAAACAGACAGACAGTAGAGAGACAGACAGACAGAGACAGACAGGAGTGAGACATGCTGTGAAGTTGCTTCCTCACTGTATTTTTCTATATTTTTCTTTTTGTCATCACGAGTTCAGGCTCTTGCAGACTGAGAGGTTTCAGCTGCTCAGTCTCTGAAGTTCCTTTGACCACATGGACGCTGATGTATGCAGACTGTACAAATCCATAACACCTGAGCTCTAGGTTATGACACAAGTCAATGAACAAGAATAAAACATCATCCTGCATCATCCTAGGTTTTCACACTGTCAGAGATTTGTCCCAGGCTATCTTTGGTTGAGACCAAGACAGCAGCCATCTTTGAATCTCTCTCACAGACCAACTTAAGACCAAAGACATCGCCACGTTTCTTTCACCGTTGTCATCCTTCTTCTGGGACAGCCCAAAATTGTACAGGGTATTCCCGCCTTTAATCTACCTCTCAGCACTTTCTGACTTCCTGTCTATGGAACACAATTTATTTGTTGGGGTCTATTTTTAGCGGTGGATGAATCCGCATTTTAATCAGGATCTGGATACACAAAAAAAACTTTTTAAGTCAGATTCATTCGGTGTTAGTTTGAGACTGCACATGATGACAAGAAGGAAAACACAAAATATCACCAGGGTACAGGTCAAAACAGACTAATATTTAAAATGTTAATCATTTATAGATTCATTCATTCACTTGTCAGCTTGTGTTGATACGAAGCGCCAAACATCAGGTGAAGGTTCACCTGCAGAGGGAGGGGGACGGGGTCTGAGAGAAGCACAGGGATTTTAATGACACACCTGACCTTCAAAAGGACTAAAAACCTACAATAAAGGTACAAATTTAATTACACACTAAAGCAATTACAACAACAAATGGGAGAGAACAAGTCAAAGACAGGTGTTCAGGCCAGTTACGGGACTAGGTAAGCAATCTGGGAGCAAGTGGTCAGCAGGTAGGTGTTAGGACGGGTGTTGGGGCAAGTGTTGGGGCAGGTTTTGGGATGGGTGTTGGGACAGGTGTTGGGGCAGGTGTCTGGATGGGTTTGGGGACGGGTGTTGGGGCAGGTGTTGGGGCAGTTGTTTGGATGGGAGTTGGGACGGGTTTTGGGATGGGTGTCGGGGCAGGTGTTGGGGCTGTTGTTTGGATGGGAGTTGGGACGGGTTTTGGGATGGGTGTTGGGGCAGGTGTTGGGGCAGTTGTTTGGATGGGAGTTGGGACGGGTTTTGGGATGGGTGTCGGGGCAGTTGTTTGGATGGGAACTGGGATGGGTGTCGGGGCAGGTGTTGGGGCAGTTGTTTGGATGGGACTTGGGACGGGTTTTGGGATGGGTTTCGGGGCAGGTGTTGGGGCAGTTGTTTGGATGGGAGTTGGGACGGGTTTTGGGATGGGTGTTGGAGCACGGTGGGACAGATTGTTGGACTGGTGATGGGATAGGTTTTGGGGCAGTTGGTGGGACAGGTGTTTGGGCAGGTGTTAGTGCAGGTGTTGGGACTGCTGTTGGGGCAGTTGGTGGGACAGGTATTGAGTTAGCTGTAGCAGGGTACCTAGTAGGGACTTTAAGCAGCGATGGTTGATGGGGCGGCTACAGCAAAACGTAATGATTTTATCTCGACACTTCCTCCTGTTCGAGCCCAACTGCCCACTACGGGAGAGCGACTGGTTTGCTATTGTACAGTTGGGCTGAAATGGTAGGAAGTGTCGAGACAGAATGCACGTCATATCACGTCAAGCCATTCCTTCAACCGCCGCTGCTTTAAGACCCTATTAGCAGGTAGCACGAGCACCTGCAGCCACCCTGACTGATGCGAAAAAGGTGTAACAGACTTACCTGTCGATACAGGCGATGGTCTGACATTTCGGCTGTGATATACCAGGGTTGGAATTTGGAGTGGGATTGGAGTCAGGTGATTGGCTGGTTGGGGCAGGTGGGAGGGGCCCAGTGGAGGTGGGGCTCATCATAACAATAGCTATAGCAGGGACACAGAGACAGACAGGTCAAACTACCAACCTCCACATATAACACCACAAATACAGAGTTAGCAGAATCTGAACTCGTAACAACCTCTCTTTCAGCTGGTACCTGGTGTTGGGTTGGTGGTGGATGTGTTGGGAGTCGGCTGTGTCTCGCTGTCCTGTAGGATGGAATTGATGAAGGTGGTGGGAGAGAGTGGCGTGTCTACAGGTGTAGCCCCACCCTCCAGAACAGGACACACCTCCCCCTCAGGACTGGACGGCTCCTCTTTGACATTAACTGACTGGCTCTGTCTGGAGATAAACACAGTAAAACAATGTTAGTGAATGCCAATGGACCAATCAGTTAATGACTACAGAAGGCATGATCTGATTGGTCCTCACCCTGCATCCATCCAATCACTGACCACATCCTCTGTAGTAGGTGTGGTCACCTCTGTTATGTCAGAGATGATTGGTCCAGAGGTCACTGAGGAGTCAGCTGAGAAGAGACTGGCTGCAGCCTGAAGAAGACCCAGATGATAAGATCCTTTATGAAAACAACTCCTGAACCAGAACTATCAGCTGAACGATCTGTATTAAAACCTGAGGATACTCTGACTAATGGGTGGCCTCAGAAAGCTGAAGCTGCATCACTTTACCTGCATAGGCTCCAATGAGAACTGCCGACTGTATTTAGGCATGGAGTGGGCGGAGCTAGAGTCATTCAGCATCAGAGGCCTGCACAGAGAGACAAAACATCTCATTCCAATCATTTCACCCCTAATGAGGGAAGTGATATCTATAAATCTATAATATATAAATCTATTCCTCATCTGGTTTTAAGCACAAGTTCACATTTTTCATGTCTTCTTTGATGCCAGCTGCTTCATAAAGACTCACTTCAGTGAAGGAAACAGGTGTGATCTCTGCAGTATTTGTAGTAAAGTGTTGTATTTGCAGTAGGGATCAATTGATTATCACTCTGGCTGATTATCAGAGGCAATTCCAGCATTTTTCTGATCATCATTATTGTTATTTTTTTAACCAATAAAATTGATTAATTTAAAAATGCACTACTTTGGCTCCGATGCAGCTGCCTCTCTCTGTCTGTTCTCACCACTCTGTGATGAGTCTGGTCTGGAGCAATGTCCCGCCCACAGCACCATCTGATTGATTACATGTCAAGAGCAACAACCTATCAACACTGAAGGCTACTGTGACACAGATCAGAGCTGCTGCAGTTAGAGAGCAAGAGAGAAAGAGAGAGAGAGAGAGAGAGAAAGATCATTGCTAACTGCTAAGCTAAGCTAACCAGCTGATCTGAATATGATGTAAATAGCAGCTGGATCAGTGACAGTCTCTAAAGCAGCAGAGACTGAGAGCTGCAGCAGATCTACAGTCAGTTTAAATGTACAGCAGATAGTTAGTGACTGTGGTAAAGAGAACACCAGAGTTAACTGTGTTCAGACAGAGCAGCAGTGAACACTACAGAGACTGGAGAGGAGACACTGACCTCTGTCAGAAGGTCAATGACCTCACTGACCTCTGGGGCTCAATGACCTCTCTGACCTCTGCAGGTCAATGACCTCACTGCCGCTACAGAAAAGACATTTTACGACAGTACCAGTCCAAATTCTGAGTAAACATGTTCTCAGGTAAAAGAAAAGTTAAACTGTCTCTGAGTGAACGTGTTACTGCATTACATTTGAAAAGAGGAGGGGGAGGGGTCAAACATCTTATATGGTGATAATAATAATATATAATAAAACTATTAAAGAGCAGCTTCAGGCCGCAGGTGAATCACTTACCAGGTGAGAACAGAACCAAAGGCAGCTGATAATGACTGATATAAACTCAGTTGTCAGTTTATTAGAAACACCCAGATAACCCGAGTCTAACATACGAGTCCTGTAATAAATCCTCATTCATGAAGGTTTTAATGTTCAGATTGTTGTTGGATCAGTTGTGTGATCATTGTGGAGGATGTAGTGTGTGGAGCCGCATCATATTATATAGAGGTGGTTCTGTTATTTAGCCTCCCTTCATTGATATAAATGGGGATGGACAAAATAATAGAAACCGATCCCTAATTTGCAGTATTTTGTGTAGTATTTGCAGCATTATTAGTAGTAAACTTGCATCTTCCTCTTGACTCCCAGGATCCTGTTGGTTTGGACGAGAGACACCAGAAACTGGATCAACTGGAGAGAGAAAGAGTTACTATTAGCTCACGTGAAAGCTAAGCTGACATGCTAATGTGGTGATATAGCTCTGTCTGTTGGTTTGATCAATAAAACACTTTAATTCATGTGCAGCTGCAATCATTCATGGTGACTTAGATATCTGATGCAGTTTCTTATGTTTTTATGAAATAAAGTTCATCATTAAACAGTTTTAGTGTAACCATAGTGATCAAAGGTCAGATCTTGGGTTATTGTTTGTAGATGTTTGTTGAGACTTTTCTCACCAACATCTGATATAAAGTAACAACCAATCAGCATAAGAGCTTACAGCTCTCACTCATTTCACATGATGCTTAAAACCAGGTCAGAGGCTGCAGTCTGACCCCAACTGGTCTTCCAGACCCTTTTCCAGGGAGGCACCTCTATATTAGGTCTGATCTACTTTACTTAAAAAGCCTACTCTTGATCCAGATGTTTTAGCCAATTACAGACCCATATCCAACCTCCCCTTTGTTTCCAAAATCCTTGAGAAGGTCGTTGCAAACCAGTTGATTATTTGCACAGGAATGGTTTGTTTGAAGAAGTTTTAGATCCATCATAGAAACAGCTCTGGTTAAGGTTACCAATGATCTCCTCATAGCCTCAGACAATGGACTTGTCTCTATACTTGTCCTACTAGATCTTAGTGCTGCATTTGACACCATCGATCATAAGATTCTATTACAGAGACTAGAGCATATGGTCAGCATTAAAGGAACCGCACTAAGCTGGTTTAAGTCATATCTGTCAGATAGACTCCAGTTTGTTCATGTTAATAATGACTCTTCTATCATCACTACAGTCAGTCATGGAGTTCCACAAGGTTCTCTGCTAGGACCAATTACTTTTCACTCTATATATGCTTCCTCTAGGAAACATTATTAGGAAGCACCAGATAAATTTCCATTGTTATGCAGATGACACTCAGCTGTACTTATCTATGAAGCCAGGTGAGACTAACCAGGTGTGTCTTAAGGACATATAAAAGACCTGGATGACCTGTAATTTCTTAAACACCTCAGGATGATAGACTGACCCCCCCCTACATTTCTATCACAGTACTTCATGTCATTAACTTAGTATTTTCTCTCTCTTGTATGGAGTCCTACCTTGTTGACGACTTTCTGTTGTTGGACGTGTTTCTGTCTCAGAATGGCCACCTCTCTCCATAGAGCCTCATTCTCACTGCAAGACAAACGTATATAGATACATACAGTGCATCCGGAAAGTATTCACAGCACTTCACATTTTGTTATGTTACAGCATCATCAACATCAGGGCCAATAGTTTTGTAATAGAAAAACTAAAATTTGAAACTGAGAGTTCAAGTTTTGATCTTGATCTTGTTTTTCAGTTTAAATTAGGACTGTCAAACGATTAAAAATTTTAGTCTGATTAATCACAGGATAGCTGTGGATTAATGACAATTAATCAACATTCCTATACAGTACACATAGACACAGATGTACAGTATACACAAATACACCTGCTGAGCATTTTATTAGAAACACCATACTAACACTGTGTAGGGCCTGCCTTCACTCTGAAACCAGTTTGTGACCTGGAGCATTATCCTGCAGGAAGTAGCTGTTAGAAGATGATGAACTGTGGCCATGAAGGATGAACATGGTCAGCAACAAGACTCAGACAGACTGAGACATTCAGACCAGGACTGACTGGTGTTAAGACCCAAAGTGAGTCCAGAAAACACCCCCACAACATCATCACACCACCACCACCACCACCTGAACAGGTTGGTCCATGGATCCAGACTCTGACCCTACCATCTGCTGCCTCACCAGAAATCCAGATCCATCTGACCAGGTCTCCTTCGGCTCCAACCAGTCTGTCCATTCTCCTCTGACCTCTGACCTGCTCATCAACACAAAGCTACTGCTCACTGGTGGTTCTGCTGAGATCAGAAGCTTCAGAAACAACCATGAAGCTCCTCACCTGGATCTGCAGGGGTTTATACACTGCTGCTACATGATTGGCTGATGGATAACTGCATCAATAAGCAGACGAACAGGTGTTCCTAATAAATTGCTCAGTGTTTATGTACATACACAGATATCTGGATACATACAGATGCAGTACACAGGGATTAATATTGGGGAGGTCTGTGACTGCTGGACTAAAGGGGGTCTGGTTCTGGTCTACGTTGTTGAGGCCCTTATCTTATTGTGGAGTCAGTGGTTTCCTGTTTCATTTTTGTGGGCATGTAAACTTTAGGTTTGGATCCTACAATTTTATTAAGGAAGGCCCTGACCTGGTATTGACCTGGTTCTGGTCTTACTGTTTCATGGCGATGATCCTGGAGTCGATGGTCTCCTGTTTTCCCTTCATCAGCTGGACGTCATTCAGGATTTTGTTCACTTCCTCTGCAGAGAGCTTCACTTCCTCCTGACGCACAGAGGACACCTGGACCAATCACAGACAGACAGTCACCATGGAGACCACGACTTTGTACAGGTGTATCTGTTTCAGGTATATACACTGATGACTTTGTTGGAACAGTTTCACATGTTAACAGGTAAGCAGGTGTGCATACAAGATAATAACATATATGAGCTGCTCCATTTTTAAAACTTCGAAGTACAAATAAATAACTGAAGAAAACAGCTCCACTGCTCTCGACCCGGGTCACGTCAGTGAGGGTTGAACACATACTGTAATTGGTCAGTGAGCCAGGGGCCCCTGAATGACAGGTACACACCGAGGACTGGTGTAGACATGGTCCACTAACCAGCTGGATTTCTCATGTGGCAGAACCACAGTGGTTCAGACCAATCAACGACCTCTGAGGGAGGAGCTACTGGCAGCTCCAGTAAAGTGACTGTTTCGGTGTTTGTAAGAGACTTTTATTCTGTAAGACAAGAATCGTCTGCCAACGTGCTAACTAGCTTTCAAAGCTCCTCAGACTGCGGCTTGTTGTTTGTGTTTTCTCTGCGGTGCTCTCTGATTACATCATGTGACAGATGGTTCATCCAATCGCCTGCTCAGGTGATTGGTCAGAGACGCAGAGAGAGAGAGAGAGACAGAGACACAGAGAGAGAGAGAAAGAGAGAGAGAGACACGTAGAGAGAGTCAGAGACACAGAGAGAGAGAGAGACAGAGACAGAGAGAGAGAGAGAGAGAGAGAGAGAGATAAGCAGAGAGAGAGACAGGGAGAGAGCCAGAGACACGCAGAGAGAGAGAGTCAGAGAGAGACACAGAGAGAGAGACAGACATAGTGAGAGAGTGAGAGAGAGAGAGACAGAGACGCAGAGAGAGAGACAGAGAGTGGGAGAGTGGGAGAGTGGGAGAGTGGGGCGGGGAGGGGGTGAGTGAATCAATGCTCTCAGTGCAGTTCTAATAGGAAATCAATATGTGGTGGTGAGTGACATGTAGGAAACAATGACAGATGTATAAATACAGGTGCATACATTGGTAACTTTGCGTTTGATGTTCTCCAGCAGGTGTTCTTGTCCTCTGATGAAGAACGGATGTTGGAACTCTGTGTCGTCTCTCTCTGGTTTCAACAAACCACCTTGCTCAATGTGCACCACCTTACGGAAGCCATCTGTACAGAAATCAATTCACAAAACAACAAATTTAAGATCCTCATACAGAGAGACAGCAGTCAGCAGTGCTTCATTACACCTCCTCACCGAAACCACCTGTACACATACGGACAGAAATTCATCCTAATGCTCCTCTGTGATCCGTCAGTGCTTCATTCAGACTGTTAGAGGCTCAGAAGCTGTTCATTGTCACATCAAGATAAAACCTGCTGGGATCTGATCTGGAATCTGTCAGGGATGCTGTTTATACTCACACATGTTGAGCTGTCTGATAAAGCTGGCCATGTTGTTGTGTTTGAAGAACTTTGGTAGAACTTCTTTAGAGAACCGACCCTGATCAAACACATGGAAGCTGGTTCCACTCTGAAACAGAACACAAAGATAAACATCAATATTAAGAATAAAAACACATTAAGACACCAGAGTCTTCAGCAGGACTCTGATCTTCCTGATAAACCAGGATCAGTCTCTTCAAGTTGACCCAGCTCAGTCTGGTTTGGTTAAACTATCACTACTGTTATTACAATTACTCCTGTTATTACTATCACTACTGTTATTACTCCGGTTATTACTACTGTTATTACTATTACTACTGTTATTACTCCTTTTATTACTGTTATCACATTTACTATGGTTATTGCTGCTATTATTACTACTGTTATTACTAATACTACTGTTATTACTATTACTACTTTTATTTCTCCTGTTATCGCTATTACAACTGTTATTGCTACTATTATTACTACTGTTATTACTATTACTCCTGTTATTGCTATAACTCCTGTTATTACTACTGTTATTACTATTACTACTGTTATTACTCCAGTTATTGCTATAACTCCTGGTATTACTACTGTTATTACTATTACTACTGTTATTACTCCTATTATTTCCATTACTACGGTTATTGCTACTATTATTATGAGTGTTATTAATACTTTTATTCCTATTGTTATTACTCCCGTTATTACTATCATTATTGCTACTGTTGTTACGACTGTTTCTAATATTACTACTGCGATATTACCGTTATGACTACTATTATTTTATTATTACTGTTGTTACTGCTACTGTTACTTCTACCGTTAATATTACTGTTGCTATTGTTATCGTTGCTGTGTGTGTGTGTGCGTGTGTGGGGGGTAGATCTTCTTTTAGCTGCTCTGTAACAAACTGTGACGTTACACTGTCAGACAGTTCGGCTGTTCAGGTCTGATACAAACCAACAGGTGATGCACTGCTAGTGGAGCGGGGAAGATTAAACTGGTCTGATCTGACTCAGGTGTGCAGGTTGTTTTCTCTCTGCTGATCTCATTATCTCAGATCTGCTGTTAGCAAGTTAGCTTGGGTGGTGAACGTCACTTCAGTGGCTACAAGCTAACAGCTATTAACCCTGACTGTCTGATTAACGTTTAACTGTTCTCCCTGTCCCCTGCTGCTAACTATTAGACGTTAGCTCCCTGCTACGCTAAGATAAGTGAGTACCGGGCTCCAGCAGATGAGCGGATCGGTGTCCGGATCTTCCACCAGGGTCCACAGTTTTGTGAGAAAGGCCGGGACGTTCCCTCCGCTGAGCACCGCCCCTCCTCCACCTCCTGCTGGATACTCCATTACAGAAATAAAATCAGCCGCACTCCGGATTTTTAACAGAAACACTGGAGCTAATCTGAGCTAACGATGCTAAATGTTAGCATGCTGTAAGCAACACCCGCCGCTCAAAACAACGAACAAACCGCGATACTGATCCGGACTGAGGTGTGATCCGGACATCAGGCTCGGTTCTGCTGCTGCTGGACTCCGCCGGTCTGTTCCGGTACAGACGGTTTACTAACGTTTGTTTTAACGAAAACTCCACGGTGGAAAATTACATCAAACCCGATCCCGTCGAACTAACAACTGCGTAGCGAGTAGCCTGTCGCCGCTAGATGACGCCGCAAACGTAACACGAACGTTTGGTCGCGTTGTGACGTCCATTCCACAAGGAAGAACCGTGTTGTTATGATGCGTCCATAGGAGGACCTTTGAAATCGACTGCATGCACTTCAAGAATGTGATATGACAGATTTATATGGTATTCCTGTAGAAGATATTGTAACATACTTAGGTGTATTATATTACTTTATTCCAATAAAATTAAGAAGAAATTTAATCTCTGGTTAATGAAAGACTTATCTTTATATGGTCAGGTACTATTATCCAAAGAAGAAGGAATTTCCAGATCTGTATATGTTGCTTTGTCACTTGATTTTCCACAGGATTTTTATTAAGGATTTAGACAAGGTGCATTATAACCTAATTTGGAGGAATAAGTCTCATTATTCAAAAAAAAGAAGTACTCTGAAACACCAAAGACTGTGGAGGTCTAGAAGCTCTGGATCTTCTGGATGAACTTCAGCTACTGGTGCAGAAGAACAGAACAGAGACTTTTCTTCATCTCCAGTTCTGTGCTTCATGGAGACCATCGATCCACACAGCCACGTGTGGATCCTGCACTGTAGCTGGCCGGCTTCCAGCTCTTCAGAGCGGATCGCGACACAGAGCTGTCCGGCAAAACCAAAGGTGGAGGAATCTGTTTCTATGCTAACAGTGGCTGGTGCAGAGACGTGACAGTGATCCTGCAGCACTGTTCTCCTGACCTGGAGACTTTCATCATAAACTGCAGGCCCTTCTACTCCCCCCGTGAGTTCACCTCAATCATTCTGGTCGGTGTTTACATCCCACCACAGGCCACAGCAGATACTGTGTGTGGAGCGGACCAACCCAGACTCCTTAGTTCTTGTCCTTGGTGACTTTAACAAAGGTGACCTCAACCACAAACTGCCCAAATACAGACAGTTTGTTAATTGCCCGACCAGAGAGGGGAACACTCTAGACCACTGTTACCCCACAATCAGTGGTGCTTATCCCGCCGTCCCCCGGGCTGCACTGGGCCACTCTGACCATGTCATGGTCCACCTGATTCCCACATACAGGCAGAAACTAAAACTGTTTAAACCTGTTGTGAGGACATCGAAGCAGTGGAGCAGTGAAGCCATAGAGGATCTGCGGGTATGTTTGGACTGCACTGACTGGGAGGTGTTCAGGACTGCTTCCAACAGTCTGGATGAGTTCACAGAGGCTGTGACGTCATACATCAGCTTCTGTGAGGACTGCTGTATCCCATCACGCACCAGGGTGAATTATAACAATGACAAACCCTGGTTCACAGCTCAGCTCAGTCAGCTCAGGAGGCAAAAGGAGGAAGCTTTCAGGAGTGGGGACAGGGACAAGTTTAAAGAGTCCAAGCACAGGTTTAGCAAGGCGGTGAGAGAAGCTAAACGACTGTACTCTGAGAAACTTCAGCTCCAGTTCTCAGCCAATGACTCTGCTTCTGTCTGGAAAGGGCTCAGAAAGATCACAAACTACAAACCTAAACCCCCCCACTCCATTAACGACTTCCGTCTGGCCAACGATCTGAATGAGTTCTACTGCCGCTTTGAAAGACAGTGGGACAAGCCTGACACTAACCTCCACATCAGAGCCACATCAGAACCCCCCTCCTCCTCCCCTACCAAAGGAACGTCTCTCTCTATCCTGGAGAGAGATGTCAACAGGCTTTTTAAGAAGCAGAACCCCCGCAAAGCAGCCAGTCCTGACTCTGTCTCTCCATCATCCCTGAAGCACTGTGCTGATCAGCTGTCTCCAGTGTTCACGGACATCTTCAACACCTCACTGGAGACCTGCCACGTGCCAGCCTGCTTCAAATCCTCCACCATCATCCCTGTCCCCAAAAAACCAAGGCCCACAGGACTAAATGACTACAGACCCATTGCCCTGACCTCTGTGGTCATGAAATCATTTGAGCGCCTTGTCCTGTCCCATCTCAAATCCATCACTGACCCACTCCTGGACCCCCTGCAGTTCGCCTACAGAGCCAACAGGTCTGTAGACGACGCCGTCAACGTGGCTCTCCATTTCATCCTCCAGCACCTGGACTCCTCAGGGACCTATGCCAGGATCCTGTTTGTGGACTTCAGCTCTGCTCCAGGACAAGCTCTCCCAGCTGAGCGTGCCTGACTCCACCTGCAGGTGGATCACCGACTTCCTGTCTGACAGGAGGCAGCACGTGAAGCTAGGAAAGCACGTGTCTGACTCCCAGACCATCAGCACTGGATCCCCACAAGGCTGCGTTCTTTCTCCTCTGCTCTTCTCCCTGTACACCAACACCTGCACCTCCAGCCATCAGTCTGTCAAGCTCCTGAAGTTTGCAGACGACACCACTCTCATTGGACTCATCTCTGATGGCGATGAGTCTGCCTACAGGTGGGAGACTGACCGTCTGGTGACCTGGTGCAGGCAGAACAACCTAGAGCTAAACGCTCTGAAGACAGTGGAAATGATAGTGGGCTTCAGGAAGAGCCCAGCCCCACCCACCCCCATCACCCTATGCGACTCCCCCGTGGCTACTGTGGAGCATTTCTGCTTCTTGGGAACCACCATCACACAGGATCTCAATTGGAAGCTGAACATCAGCTCCCTCATCAAAAAAGCTCAGCAGAGGATGTATTTCCTGAGGCAGTTGAAGAAGTTCAACCTGCCAAGGACTATGATGGTGAACTTCTACACCTCCATCATTGAGTCCATCCTCACCTCCTCCATCACCATCTGGTACGCTGCTGCCACGGAGAGGGACAATAACAGACTGCAGCGTATCATCCACTCTGCTGAGAAGGTGATTTGCTGCAATCTTCCATCCCTCCAGGACCTGTACGCCTCAAGGACTCTGAGGCGTGCAGGGAAGATTGTAGCTGACTCCTCCCACCCTGAACACAAACTCTTTGAGACACTCCCCTCTGGCAGGAGGCTGCGGTCCTTCAGGACCAAAACCTCTCGCCACAAAAATAGCTTCTTCCCATCTGCTATTAGCCTTATCAACAAGGCTAGAGAGCCCCACTGTTGCTGATCCCCCTGATCCTCAATTGCACCAATCACCAGAAAAAATTCCTTGTATGTGAAAACATACTTGGCAATAAAACTGATTCTGATTCTGATTCTGATTCTGATTCTGATTCTGATCTTAGTTCTCTCAATAATTAATTTATGATTAAGTCGATACTTGAATGTTTAAAAAAGTAAAAACAGCTTTTGGGATATTTCCCCAAATTTTTTTGTTTGATACAGTGGTATCAATTTTCAACTAAAATGTGATTTGTCTGTCGATAAAATCCCTTTTAAGTTCGCAAAATTTCATCAACAAGCACTGACAGCTTGGTTGTTAGCATACAAACATAACATTCCACCCCATAGATACCTCATGTGGAACAATTAAGACATCCAATATGAAAATAAAACTATTTTTATCACACATTGTTTGATAATGGCATATTGACAGTTGGCCAATTACTTAATGAAAAGGGTTATTTACTATCTTATGAAGATTTTCTTGATAAATTCAAAATACCCATAAAACCAAAAGACTATGACATTGTTTTTGATGCTATACCAGAAAATGTCTTTATACTGTTTTAGAACTCTGGGCTGTAAACCTTTCTTTAATTTAAGGACTAGATGGGAAGTATTTTATGGTGAAATTAATATCCTGAAAGAGAAGTGCTCTAACACAAATATTAGAAATACTTACTGTCCCATCAACTCAATGTTTTATTCTAATGTTTTATATTAATGTTCTATTTAGTGATATACAGTGGGGAAAAATATGGAGACTTTGTGATAAATGCTGTATTGATAATAAATACAAAGAGTTGCCTTTCAAGATATTGCATAAAATTTATCCAGTTAACATGTTAGAAAGATTCAAACTAGATATTGATTGCAAGTGTGAGTTTTGTGGTGTAGAAAAAGAGAGTATTTCCCATTTATTTTTTCACTGTATATATACCAGAATGTTCTGGATTGATGAAGCTACCTTTCTGAAAAAGAAACTAAAAGTTAACATTGAAGTAGTTATGTTTGATGTAATGGTTTATTTTTGTCAGGATAAGAGTGAAAGTAGCATGTTGTATATTATACAACCTTTATTGTTTTTTGGAAAATTCCATATTCACAAGAAAAAATGGTCAAAAACCAAAACAACCTTCCTACAATTTATTAATGAATTTAAACATAATAGCACCACTCTATCAAATGTTAAAAACATTTGAAAAAGCTGTAAAGATTTTAATACCACTCAATGAATATAATCTGCTGGATGTAACTTAAATGTGAATCTCTTTTTGTTTTTTGTAATTGTCTTTTCTTTTATTATTTGTGTCTGTGTGTTGACAGCATGGAGTACTATATTAGAACATTGTATGTATGTAACCCCTGGTGCTGTGTATTGTTTTGTTACTTCTTTTGTTTTTAATGTGATGACTAAAGTAAAAAAAAAATTTAAAAAGTAAAAGAAATCAACAGTGTTTAGCTGTTGACTGGTTCAACTATTCATTTTTATGTTAAGAAAAGTTCAACTTTTGAACCTTATTTTATATAGAAATAGTACATCCACCAGTGTAAGTGGACTAAAAAGAAAACACATAACAATATTAAATAATATTAAATATTATTCAGACAATATATTGATTCATTACATGGAACAGAAACCTTTAAAGCCTTAAATATTTTCATTAATGTCTTTGTTGTTTGTTTCATGATACCCCTGTGTAGACATGAGTCTGTGACAGACTCATGTCTTTATTTTCAATCTCATTTTATATGATAGGTTCACTATCCATAAATGCAAATGATGCAAACTGTATTTTTCTATTAATAGAGGCATGAACTTCAGAAAAAAGACTTTGTTTTAAGACAAAATGGTTTCTACTCCAGCAACATATTATTGTAGTACTTTTGTAGTAATGACGACTGGAGCAAAGTTTGGTGCTGATCACAAGACTTCCTTCAAATGAAGAAGATAGAGGAAGTTTCATTAAAGTTGACCCACATATTTCATCCAGTGACACACTTCTTACAAAGGCTAAAGAATGACACAGATGTCAACTGCTATTTCTGTCAAATACTTCCTGAAACTTGCTCACATTTTGATCTTGTAATTAAAAAAAAATGCTCTGTGGAAAGATGTTAATAATTTTATAGCTTACAGCTCTTTTTTGTTTGTTTGTTTGTTTAAATATGTTTTCCTGGAAACGTAACTTGACATTTGCTAATAGTTGGGACCATGCTCCCTGTTCTGTTCAGCTAATTATGATGACCGGAAGATGGCGCCAACGGTGAACCCTCCGGCGGAGAAGCGTCACCTTTGACCCCGTGGACCCACGTGGTTTAATGGAGGGGAGCAGCGGAAACATGCGGAGCAGCGAACAGAGAGAAGAGATGAAGAAAATCCGAGAGAAAACAGTAAAGAAGAGAAGTAAACAGAAGGAGGAAGAGGATCAGGACCAGGTGAGATACAGAAAGACCGGACGATGACTGTGTTTACTGGATAAACTGGGGGAACTGGTGAAGAGCTGGCGGCAAGCTGTTAGCATGCTAACGAGAGAAAGGTACACCAAAACACGCTGCTATTTAACAGTCAGAGAGATAAATCATAAAAACAGAGTAACTGACTGCGTTAATGTTCAAAGAGCTGAGCCGAAATGAAGAGGAGACGAGACCGATTCCGGCTGACCCTCGTAGGAGTTTTGAGAGGGTTCAAAAGAAGCAGAGAGATTAAATTGAGCAGTTTTTAAATGGAGTTCTGAATAGACACAGGACAGCATCTGTCAGAGTAACCGACGGTCTAGTTTTAGCTAGACGATGTTATTCTGGGTTCATTAGTATTATAGACGAACTATATAACAGCTAATACAGTACATATTTAACTACTAGTTTGTCTTAAGTGCGCAGACAGAGACGCACGCCAAACTCCCTTCAGAATCTTTCCATTTTAAGAAGGTCTGCCCGTCTTCAGACCATATATTGTTAGACATCTCATATGGCTGCAGTATCTGGTCGTATGAGTAGTTCAGGACCGTTCTTAAGAATTACCTGAGGAACAGACACTGACGTCTGGAACAGTTGTATAACAACGGTGAGAAACGGTCGTATTCTAAGTGGAGTTTTAATGCAGTGGAATACGGACAATAGCGTTAGCTAAAGCTGGCTAATGTTATACTAGAATCAACAGTGGTATTTATTTATAACCACAAACAGATAGTTAGCATCTGACTAATAACGCTGATGTTTTCATGTAGCATTAGCTGTTAGCATGTTAGCTGTTTCTTCAGGACACTTTCTCTGAGCGCACCGAGCAGACACTGCTATGACGGAGACTCGCACCAAATTCCATTCAGAATCTAACGGTTTTAAGATGCTCTGTTTTTCTGTAAACAGGACTGAGAACGTGTTCGGGATCAGGACGGTCTGATAATCAACTCAGTATATAGACAGTCCCATAAACTTTTACTTTAATTATATTTATTTGTTTTCATCCGCTTTTATCCTGAGAGGTATTTATACACAGTTATATTGGAGGTGATGTCAAATGACTGAGAAACAGTTGCTCACAAAAACTGAAACAAGGTTTCTGAATTTGTGTTTGGTCAGATAGCTCTGCTAAAACCAGCAGGTTTTGAATGGAGTCTGGTGTGGTATTTAGTCTCTGTTTATTCTTCAGATCTTTAACTTCAACTACAAACCTGCTGAGGAGGAGGAAGATGAAGAGGACGAAGATCTGTCAGACAGTGAGGACAGCGTCTACTCAGGACTGGAGGATTCTGGGAGTGACAGTGAGGATGATGAAAAGGAGGGGTCAGGTGACATCAATGATGATGACGATGATGATGATGATGATCGGAAGGTGGAGTCAGAGCAGATTCAGCAGGTAGAGTTTAACATGTTAGCCCGACAGCTAACTGGCCAGTTGTGACTCACCTGTGAGGAAGCTGCTGTTGTTATCATTGTTCTCCTGTAGAACATCACCTGTGTTCCGTTGTACCTGCAGACAGAGGAGAGGAAGAGGAAGGAGGAGGAGGAGGAAGGAGTGACAGATGAGTATGAACATGACTCTTCAGACGAGGAGGTGAGGAGAGAAAAACTCTGCGTGGGGTTCAGGTTCCTCTGGGTTCTCCAATGTTCTGTTGGGTTCACATTAGTCTTCATGATCTCTGTAATGATCTGTCTGTGAACCAAATGCTCTTGCACTTCACAAAAGTTCTGTCATGGTTTTCAGGGTTTCTCAAATGTTCTGTCGTGTTCTGCGATGATTTTTTTGTCAAGAATGTTTTATTGAAAAAGAATTGCGTCATGTAGGACAGAAAAACACAGTCTGCATTTTCATTAGGAAAAACACCAAAGAGAACAAAACAGGTTCTCTGATGAAATCTGTTGGATTTCATATTTTTTTTCAAGGTTCTCAGTCATGTGTTCATTCTCCTAGGTTCTCTGAGAGTTTCCTTTGTTGTTCAATGTCCCCTGACGTTCTTGTGGTTCTACAGGACATCAGGAACACAGTGGGGAACATCCCCATGGAGTGGTACAGAGACTTCCCTCACATTGGATACGACCTGGACGGGAAGAAGATCTACAAACCAATCAGGAACAAGGACGAACTTGACGACTTCCTGGACAAAATGGAGAATCCAGACTACTGGTGAGCCTGCTAGCATGATGCTAGCTCCCCTGTTGTTTTGAAGAGGGAATGCTAACGATGCTAACAGAGGTCTGTCTGCAGGAGAACGGTCCATGACAAGCAGACAGGAAGTGACATCGTCCTGTCAGACGAACAGGTGGAGCTGGTGAATCGTCTGCAGAGAGGACAGTTTGGAGAAGTCAACTTCAACGAGTACCAGGTATGCTCAGGTTCCTCAGGTGAGACTCCGCCCCTCAGCCTGTGGATATCTTTAAACATGTTCCTGTGTTTTCTGTCCAGGTGAGCCTCTATTAAACTGTCTCTGCTGGAAAGGAAGGACACACCTGGGCACCTGTTGTCTGTTGTCCAATAACAAATCAGATCAGATCCAGTGATGTTTTACATTTTTATGTCCCTCAGCCCTCAGTTGAGTTCTTCAGTAGAGACGTGATGATTCATCCAGTCACCAACAGACCTGCAGACAAACGGAGCTTCATCCCCTCACTGATTGAGAAGGAGAAGGTAAACACCGGTCTCTACCTGTTTGTCCCCACCTGTCTGTCTCCACTTGTTTTCACCTGTGTGTCTCCACCTGTCTGTCTTCACCTGTCTCCACCTGACTCACCTGTCTGCAGGTGTCTAAACTGGTCCATGCGATAAAGATGGGTTGGATCAAACCTCGGCGGGTGGAGGACGACAGTAGGGGGCGTTACTACGACCTCTGGGCCAGTGAGGACTCCTCTATTTTGGCCAAACACAGGATGCACCTGCCTGCCCCCAAAATCCCTCTACCTGGTCACCAGGAGTCCTACAACCCCCCTCCTGAGTACCTGTTCACAGACGAGGAGGTACCTCACTGTTGAAGACCTCACCTGTTCAACTTACCTGCTCATAGAATAGATAGAACCATGAATCACCCCATCTCTCTTTCTCCACCTGCCTCCACCTGTCTATCTACCTGCAGCGAGCTCTGTGGGAGCAGCAGGATCCATCAGACAGGAAGTTGCCATACATTCCCATGAAGTTCTCGAGCCTCCGTCAGGTTCCTGCGTTTCCTCGTTTTATCCACGAGAGGTTTGAGCGCTGCCTCGACCTTTACCTGTGTCCTCGACAGAGGAAGATGAGGGTAACTAGCATCAGTTCACTCTTCAGGCAGCAGGTGTTGCTGCAGTGTAAGAACACCTGAGGGCAGGTGATCAGTAACGTCTGTGTGTCTGCAGGTGAACGTAAATCCAGAGGATTTGATCCCAAAACTTCCAAAGCCCAAAGACCTGCAGCCATTTCCTACAACACAGTCTCTGGTACGTTTGTCTTTTCTTCTTCTGTGGTGGTTTAAACATGGAGAGAGGTTCTCCAAGCTCTCCTGAAGACACCTGAGGTGTCATATGAAAAGCACCTCCACACAGCTAACCAATCACTGAGGGAGTGGCTGTGATGTCAGAGTGTTTGAGAAAGTCACAGAAACGGTCCGACATAGACCCCAAATCTGACATTAGGGGATCACCTGCACCTTCAAACCAGATGTGAACCTTAAGAGGCCTGATCACACCTGGTATTAACATGTGTCTTCAGTGATCACAGGTGTTTAGATCACTTACTGCGTCATATGCAAATAAACAGGTATGTGGAGTTGTTTCAGCCAATCACTCTGTCCTCACTAACACAGACACACTGCCGGCTGACAGGTGTCTCCTCTCTCACATCATGTACCTGTGTCTCTGTGTGTCCAGGTGTACCGGGGTCACAGCAGTCTGGTTCGGTCCATCAGTGTGTCTCCATCAGGACAGTGGCTCGCTTCAGGTAACTCACCTGTTGTTTGGAGGCATGGCCTCTGGTTGCTATAGTAACAGTGGCTGGTTTTCCTGTTGTGTATTTGCTCTGGTGAATCTCTGATCACTTCTTCCTGACGGTTTATGAGGACTGTGCTGCTCTAGACACCTTCCTGATGAACACCTGTCCAACAGCTAGACAGTCCACACACGTGGCCTTTCTCAGGACGGGGTGGTGGTCTGCGGTCCCAAGAGACACTTGAACAAGCCAAGGTCACAACCCCTCAGGAGTCAGAGCTCAGGGATCAGTTGTTGGACCTGTTTTATTGTTATTGTACATGCTCCTCTTCAGGATCCTGATCCATTTGGTTGTGACCTCTGACCTTTAACCCCTCTGATGTCTGGTGCAGATTAGCAGCTGAAGTTTGATGAAGTCCTGGACCAGAACTACAGCATGTGTGATGAGGCTCTGTGTATATAACTTTGTACTGTGTGTATCCAGGTAGTGATGACGGCTCTGTGAGGTTCTGGGAGGTGTGTTCATCTCGCTGTGTGAAGACAGTCCAGGTGGGCAGAGCTGTGAAGAACGTGGCTTGGAACCCGAATCCATCTGTCTGTCTGCTGGCTGTTGCCCTGTAAGGACCTGTCTACCTGTTCACCTGTTTATTAATTTACCTGTCTGACATATTTATAGTTGGCAGGAGACCAAGGTTATCAGCAAACATCTGACCTTTGACCTCTGACTCCTGCAGGGTCACGACAGGAGCTGAGGATGTTTGCAGATGTTCTGCTTTAATTTTTAATTTTAATTTTTAATTTGCTCCACCTGGAGTGGGGCTGAAATATTTTGGCATCTTTGTCAAAAGTTAAGTGGTCTTAGTTAGTTTAGAAAAGTTTTATAAAAGGTCAAAGGTCGTTGTGATAAGGTGGCATCTACCTAACAGAGTTTGGTTATCATGAGGAACATTTGGGGGGGGGGGCACTGTGGGACCAGTGCTGATGTGAATGTGGATGTATGTAAGACAAGACCTGGTCCAAACCTGGATGTCTGGACCACTTATGGTCAAATCCTGATTTTATAGCCAGAGAGAGAGATAATGTGTGTCTCTCACTCTCTCTCTCTCTCTCTCTCTCTCTCCCCCCCTCCCTCCCTCCCCTTCTGTGTTGCTGTCGTTCAGCCAAAGTGTTTTTTGTTCTTTTACACAACAAATAAAGTTCACTTTAAATTCAAATGTTCTTCTCTGTGTTTCAGGGACTCTGTGGTCTTGATCCTGTCTCCCTCTTTGGCAGACAGACAGGTTGTCTCGTCATCAGAGCGACTCCTCTCAGGTGAGCAGGAGGTGGAGCCAACAGAGGGGGCGGGGCCTGTCATCTGGAGCGAGGCTGAGGGCGAGGAGCTAAACCAGGGGATCCGCCTCAAAATACAACATCCCAAAGTGAGAGAACACTTATTTATTAAAGACACCTGAAAAATGTCTGGGTCAAACTCACTGATCAGTATTGATCCCTCAGGCTGTCCACCAGGTGGTGTGGCACGCGAAAGGAGACTACCTGGCGTCGGTGATGCCTGATCACTCGAGCCACCTGCAGGTTTTCATCCATCAGGTCAGCCGGAGACGGAGCCAGAACCCCTTCAGGAGGAACAAAGGTCTGGTTCAGTGCGTATCCTTCCACCCTGTCCGGCCCTACTTCTTCGTGGCCACGCAGCGCTCTGTCCGGATCTACAACCTGGTCAAACAGGAAATGACCAAAAAACTACAGGCCAATTCCAAGTGGATCTCCAGCATGGCCGTCCACCCCGGGGGTAACCACATCCACCAGATCCACCAAATCACAAATTCATTGCAACACCAACTTCACACCTAAGGGGCAGAGCCTCTGTCTCACTTTTCTCTCTTCTGTGTACAGGTGATCATGTGATCTGTGGGAGTTATGACTGCAGGCTGAGCTGGTTTGACCTCGACCTCTCAACCAAACCATACAAGATGTTGCGGTACAGATCTGTCACTCAAACTCTCACCTATCTGTCAAATCCACATCTGTCCGTCAAACCCACACCTGTCCACCTTCTTGTGAATGAATTGTCACATCACAGTTTTGGTCGTAACTGAACAGATGTGTTAGAGTATTGATTAGGTTCTGATTGCTCCTACTGTGAGTTGTAGTATTGATGATGTTGATCAAATTGATGGTATTGATCATCTTGATCACTTCCTGTCTGCAGACACCATAAGAAGGCAGTGAGGGGTGTGGCCTATCACAGAGCTTACCCACTCTTCGCGTCAGCGTCTGATGATGGATCAGTGATCGTCTGTCATGGGACTGTCTACAAGTAATATACACACAATAATACACAGACACACAGATAAACACTAACCCTAACACTAACACAATGCCCCTTCTCTCCAGTGACCTGCTGCAGAACCCATTGATTGTCCCAGTGAAGGTCCTTAGAGGTCATGTGATTACTCATGACCTCGGTGTTCTGGATGTCACCTTTCACCCCACACAGCCCTGGATCTTCTCCTCCGGAGCCGATGCCACTATCCGCCTCTTCACATAGCAACCTGCCTGGCAACCGCGCCAGCAACCAAACAACCACAGGTCTGTGATGTGGTTGCTAGGATACAGGCTGTTGAGGAAATAATGCTTTCTGACTGTTCAACCTAAAAACATTTTTTTTCTTTGTTTGTTTTTAATTAAACTCAAACTGTCCAACCTGTTTCTTTGTGTGTTTGTCAAATCATCCGGCATGTGTTTTTACCATGGTAATACATGCCTGACCACACAACGCCGTCTTTTGTCTTCAACAGATCAGTTTTTAATTCTTCCAGCTGCTGTTTTCTGCCAACAGGTTGATGAGTTGGTGTTTGATCAGTTAATGTTCAGGAGAAGTAATGCAGGTGAACAAACATGAAGCAAACATATGAAACTGAATTGTGACTGTTGGCTTTGATGCAACATTTCTAATAAGTCAGTTTAACATGATGATGTTTGATGGGAAATAACAAATAACATATCGGAGCCAGGTCTTTGCTGGACCTGGCAGATCTTACGATCAAGACCTGACCTTTCCATCTTTTTCCTTCTCACTTGCACTTGCTCTCTCTTTCCTCCTCTCTCTCTCTCTCCCACCCTGAGTCCAGTTCTGCATGAGGTTTCTGCTTCCTAAAGAAAGTCTTTCCTTGCCACTGTCACCATGTGCTGCTCTTAGTGGGAATTGTTGGGTCTCTGTAAAAATACTTTAATGAGAAGGTCTAGACCTCCTTTGTTTGGAAACCGCCCTGAGATAACTTCTGTTGTGAAATAAAAATGGACTTCACTAATGCTCTGGCTCTCTGTAGTGGCAAGGTGTCAGGTGTATTTAGCCCCGCCCCCCGTCCCCACAAGTTGACAGGATTGGTTCCTTAGGTTCTATGAGGCATGAATCTTTGGCTGTCTGAATCTGTTTTTATGAGACTGTCATAGTGTTGACTGATTATTTCATTTTTTTTTTTTTTAAATATCAGACGTTAACAGGGTTAAAAAGTTGAATTATCATCTTTAACCTGTTACTTTACACTAAAAGAACTGAACCGGTTTGCACCAAACTTAGTGGATGGATGGGTCCTGGTCCGGGGAGAAACCCACTACCTTTCGGTGCTGGTCCAGTTCCAGAGGCGGATCCAGGAGGTATTTATCACCTTCACATTTTGAGATGAAGCATTTTAACACTTTTGTCAGTTTCTCAGGAAATAATGTTTGAATCTTGACGTAAAAGATCAGCTGATCCACATCACACAGAACTGCGGCAGCGGTTAGGAATGATTACGTCACTATTTCGTTCACCGTGAAGCTAACGCAGTTATACAGTAACGAGACAATTGACACAGCGGTGAGGCTGCTGACGTCATCACAAAGCGTACAGGTGTGTTGTGTGATGGAGGACAAATGTAAGATTTTCGGTCCCGCCTTTTTATACAGTCTACGGTCCCCGCTGAGAAAACCGTTTCAAACGGGCGTCTGTGCTCGCGCTTTTAATTTGAAATCCAGTAACCGCGGTTCCTGGATGTGACGTTATATATTACTTCCGGCGGAAGTTTTCGGTGTAACGCCAAGATGACAAGTAAGGACAGAATCACACCGTCCCGTGAAAACTGCGTTTATACTAGCTGTTACTGGTAAATATTCTGTGATACTGCAATTTATACTGCAAATTATACTCTAATGCTACAAATTATACTCTGATACTACAAATTATACTACAAATTATACTCTGATGCTACAAATTATACTACAAATAAAACTCTGATGCTACAAATGATACCACAAATTATACTCTGATACTGCAGATTATTAGAAGCTTGTTCTAGTTTAATGACACCATCAAACATATTTGTCATTTGATTGATTGACATCTGCTGAGGACTGATGAGAAAATATTTAAAACTTAACTCTGATCAGGTTCTTACTGATCAGGTCAGTTCTGTATAGATCTTTATTCAGACACAAGAACAGAGCTGATTACCCTGCTACAGAACCTGGACGTGCTGCTAGACAACACCAGGTTCTGTTCAGGTGAGAATGCTGAGCAGTCTGTGACATCATCAACCTTGGGGCTAAGTCTGTAGGACAGTTACTTGATGTAACCCAAGTTTATCTGCTGACAGATAGAACCTTGTTCTCCACTCAAAGTTAGGTGTCTCATTTATAGATTGTTCTAACACCTGATTGGCTGCTGAACGTGTTGATCAGCTGGGGTCTCCTCATTATAATGTGAGAGCTTTACTTACAGAACTGCAGTTACATCCAGTTCAACACAGTTTGTATCAAGTGGTTCCACTGGTTCTACTGGTGTTTGACTGTTGGAGGTTCTGTTGTTTGTTCTTGTTTTTACAGTGAAGAAAATGTTTGGAAACTCTGTGAGTTTGTTAGAGAGGACAGAACTGCACCACTGGAACAACTGTTTGTGGTTTTCATCTCTAACAAAAACAGAATGGTGAGGACACACAGGAGAACATGAAGCTACTAGATCATCTGTGCCATGTTCTACAGAATGTCCAAAACAGGATCTGTGATGTTCTATAAAACATTTGTCAGGTTCTAAAAAGGTCTTTAAAATATCTGTCAGATTCTCTGAAACATCTATAAGGTCCTATAAAACATCTGTCAGGTTCTATAAAACAGCTGTCAGGCTCTCTGAAACATCTGTCTGTTCTCCATCAGGTTCCTCTGTGGAAACAAAAGTCTGGACATGGAGACCGGCCGGTGATCTGGGTCTGTGATGTCACTGTGTGTTTGATAATATTAGTGATGTCACAGAGTTCATTGAATAATAACAGTAATGATGTCATGGTGACATCACTAATGACATCATTGTGTGTTTCAGGACTACCACGTGATCCTGCTGCAGGTGGGTCTTCAGTCAGACTCTCTGGTTTATGATCTGGACTCTGAGCTGTCGTTTCCCTGCAACCTGAAACTGTACGCCGCCCAGGCCCTCCGCTCAGAACGCAACATCAGACCCGAGTACCACAGGTAACACACCTGAACACCACAGGTAACACATCTGGACACCACAGCTAACACACTGAACACCACAGGTAACACAATGTACCGGTCTGTCCTCTAACAGGAAGTTGCGTGTTGTACCTGCTGACAGCTTCTTGTTGAACTTTGCGTCTGATCGATCTCACATGAAGACCTCTGATGGATCCTGGAGGATGCCCCCTCCACCATACCCCCCCATACACACCTCAGGTCATATGACACCTCCTGTAACCTCAGCATGTCTGATGATGTATACCGTATGACGTCATGATGAAATCATGCTGTGATGCATTACCTCCTCAGAGAGTCACATGAACCTGGATGACTTCATCAGCATGGACCCTGCTGTTGGCTGGGGGACAGTGTTCAGTCTGGACCACTTCCTGCAGAGCTATGTCGGAAACTCTTCATCATCCTCATCATCTTCATCGCCGTAGCTGTATTCAGCAGACACACCCCTTTTTAGATTTGAGTCAGTGCTACAAACAACTGTGGACATAAAAACTTTGTAGACATGAACTACAACTTCCATGGTGCATTTCAACAAAGCATCGTAATGAGCTTCAGATCTCTGTTTGAAGCTGTTTAAATCAGTACACTGCATACTAACAGCAGCGGAGGCTCATGGGTAATGTAGTATTTAGAGTGTTAATCCTGCAGGTCAGATCTGGTTTAACTTAACCTAACACTGACATCCTGATCACATGGACCATGAAGCTGGTTATTGCCTGGTCCAGTTAACTCTGGTGTACCTGTACAGGTACGAGCTCATTTATGTAACCAAGGAAGATTTTTAAAAATTATTAACATCATCATCATCAGATCCATGAATAAAGTATTAATATGATCTGAGAAAAAACTGTGAGACCTGCAGGTAAATTCAGTGATGTCATCAGGTGAAATTCAACATGATCACATGACCAGGATAAAACAGAAATGATTTACTGGCTGAGGATAAACTGTCGATAAGATGAATCATCATCATCAAGTTTCTTCTGATGATGATGTGAACATGCGATGAAGATCAAACAGTTAAAGTGACGTCAGACTGTTTGTGGAGAGAAGTAGTTGATGTGTGATGAGCTCAGTGAGACTGAAATGTTCATTTCTAATGATGAAGTATTGATCAGTGTGTGGATCATTGATCTGATCAGAGACATCAGAGGTTTAGTTTTTATTTCCAGTTCTGCTCAGAGTCTCCTCCTGTTATTCTGAACTGCAGTGATGAAGAGGAGAGTCACAGCTTCATCAATGTCAGGATCCTGTGGATGAAAGAATCTGTGTTCAGTTCAGATGAAGCTCTAATAGTTCTGATGGAGTTATTTAGTGATAAACTCTCCTCTGTTTGTTAGAAGCTCTGTTTTAAAACCACAGTGGACACATGGAAAGACTCCAACAGCAGAACATCCACTGATCCATATAAACATCTACTGATCTTTATCATTAGACTTTATTCTCAACTCTTTTGTCCCTGTCAGGATCCTGTAGACATGATGACTCAATTTTTCCAGGTATCTGATTGGTCAGTAGTTATATGTTGACAGGTCAGGAGTTCAGCATCAGTTACCATGGTGATTAAACCAGTAACAAGTGTTACACTGAAGCTGGTTTTAAACCAATATTTATGCAAAGTAAAAGTTGTTGCTCCTCTACAGCCTGGACACAGTGGGACAATAACATCCTGAATGTTGCTGCTACTTCCTGAACACGTGAAAAGTGTTAACATTTGGCCCAGAACAAATAATAAATCATCCAAACAGAGTTTAATTGGTGCCTGATGAAAAGGTTAAATATGTTAACATTTTAGAGAATGTCATTAATATTTATACATACATAATATAATCAGCTGTTAGTTGGTTGTTATGACCTGGGCTGCGCCTGGAGTAAGCAGAATAATCTAGTAAAGAGAAAGTCACCTGTCAACAGGTGATTCTTACTTTGAGTTTATGTTAAAGTTCACAGCTGTCACACCTGGACTGACCAACACAGGTAAGTGTTTAAACTGGTTGATGTGTGAACCTGAAAATCTTCTTTATAACTCTTTACATCAAAGGAGCTTGATGGATAAAACAAACAACATGACCTCAGCTGTGAGGAAGGAAATCCTGCAAATGATATGAAATGAATTATTAAATAATGACCAACATTAAACTATCAGAAGTAAAACTGATGGATGGATGTTTACAAAGAATGTTTAAGTTTGTTATTTCTCTGTCAGGATAGATAGATAGATAGATGGATGGATGGATGATAGATAGAGCCTTAGCAGAACTTCTTATACCAGAGAACCACACCTTCATCTGAAGGACACACTGATCAACTTTAGAATGCAGCCTATTGGCAGGGCAACAGAACCAGAGTTACAACCAGATAAATACCAGCTGCGTCCATGCACACTTTTTCTGAGACAACAGGTTTACTGTTGTAGTCTGAGTGTTACTGTGAGGTGGTTTAAATCAGACCATTGTAGTTTGATTGTTATTGAGACGTGGTCTAAATCCGACTGTTGTAGTCTGATTGTTACTGAGATGTGGTTTAAATCTGTAATGGTACATGTAATAAATGTAGTTTGTTCGCAGTTATGGAGGCGAGGCTCAAAGATTTGGAATCCCGGCTCTGTACCATGGAAACCACATCTTTAGCCTCTCCAGTTAGCCAGCCCCCAGTAGCTGGTGCAGACCGACCCAGTGTAGCTCCTTCTCTCCCCCCAGCAGAGAAGAGGCTTAGTCCTAAACAAAAGCTCACGGCTCACCACCAACCTGTTCACGTTTCTAACAGCCCCCCCCCCCCCAGTGACACACCCGCTGGGAAACAAACTCTGGTCATTGGTGATTCTATTCTGAGAAACACGATGTTAGCGACACCAGCGGCCAAATGTGGTAATGTAAAGGAGGAGTACTGACTAAGCACACCCACACCTCCAAAATGGCCAATAGGAAAGCAGTGCATTTTTTGATGACCAATGACAAAATTACAGAAAACTATGAACACTCCAAAAAAATAGATATAACGGTTTTCATCGGATGGGCAGATGATTCCTCTGGGTGGGCAACGCCCACCCCTGCCCACCTGGAGACACCCCCCCGTTCTCTGGGCCCCTACCCAGTTGATAACTGGCAGACTTTCTGGGGAAGGCCTGGTCTGATTAGACGAGACGGCATACATCCCACGCTGGATGGAGCTGCTCTCTTATCTAGAAACTTCACTGAGTTTATTAGAAAGCCAAAGCCATGACAATCCAGAACTGGCTAGGCCACTCTAGAACCTTGAAATGCTTCTTACAAAGCCACTCCTTTGTTGCCCAGGTGGTGTGTTTGGGATCATTGTCATGCTGAAAGACCCAGCCACGTTTCATCTTCAATGCCCTTGCTGATGGAAGAAGGTTTTCACTCAAAATCTCACGATACATGGCCCTATTCATTCTTTCCTTTACACGGATCAGTCGTCCTGGTCCCTTTGCAGAAAAACAGCCCCAAAGCACGATGTTTCCACCCCCATGCTTCACAGTAGGTATGGTGTTCTGTGAATGCAACTCAGCATTCTTTCTCCTCCAAACACGACAAGTTGAGTTTCTACCAGAAAGTTCTATTTTGGTTTCATCTGACCATATGACATTCTCCCAATCCTCTTCTGGATCATCCAAATGCTCTCTAGCAAACTTCAGACGGGCCTGGACATGTACTGGCTTAAGCAGGGGGACACGTCTGGCACTGCAGGATTTGAGTCCCTGGCGGCGTAGTGTGTTACTGATGGTAGCCTTTGTTACTTTGGTGCCAGCTCTCTGCAGGTCATTCACTAGGTCCCCCCGTGTGGTTCTGGGATTTTTGTTCACCGTTCTTGTGATTATTTTGACCCCACGGGGTGAGATCTTGCGTGGAGCCCCAGATGGAGGGAGATTATCAGTGGTCTTGTATGTCTTCCATTTCCTAATAATTGCTCCCACAGTTGATTTCTTCACACCAAGCTGCTTACCTATTGCAGATTCAGTCTTCCCAGCCTGGTGCAGGTCTACAATTTTGTTCTGGTGTCCTTTGACAGCTCTTTGGTCTTGGCCATAATGGAGTTTGGAGTGTGACTGTTTGAGGTTGTGCACAGGTGTCTTTTATACTGATAACGAGTTCAAACAAGTGCCATTAATACAGGTAATGAGTGGAGGACAGAGGAGCCTCTTAAAGAAGAAGTTACAGGTCTGTGAAAGCCAGAAATCTTGCTTGTTTGTAGGTGACCAAATACTTATTTTACTGAGGAATTTACCAATTAATTCATTAAAAATCCTACAATGTGATTTCCTGGATTCTTTCCCCCCATTCTGTCTCTCATAGTTGAAGTGTACCTATGATGAAAATTACAGGCCTCTCTCATCTTTTTAAGTGGGAGAACTTGCACAATTGGTGGCTGACTAAATACTTTTTTGCCCCACTGTATATATATATATATATATATATATATATATATATATATATATATATATATATATATATATATATATATATATACTCATATATATATATATGAGTTCTTATCTGAGTTCTCAGGCTTTTTATCTGAGTTAGTTCTCAGCACAGATAAAGTTATCATAGTGGGTGATTTTTGACATTGAATATCTAACAGTATTTCCCAGAAACCCTCTTTTATCTGACCATTTTCTGTTAACATTTGAGTTTTCGGTCATGGACTACACAGCATCTGGGAAAAAAGTCCATTACAGCAGGTGTCTCTCTGACAATACCTGGAAGAATCTCTAAAGGCTTGGAAAGACAGCCTATTGGCATATAAAAAAAGTCTCTGTAAAGCCAGAACATCCTATTATTCATCACTGATAGAAGAAAACAAGAATAATCCCAGGTTTCTGTTCAGCACTGTAGCCAGGCTGACAGACAGCCACAGCTCTGTTGATCCATCTGTTCCTTTAGCCCTCAGTTGTAATGACTTTATGAGCTTCTTTACAAATAAAATAGTCTCTGTTCGAGAAAAAATTCACCATCTCCTCCCCACAGCTGGCTCAGATGTACTGTCCAGTTCAGCAGCCTCAGAGTTCACTGTAACTGGTTTATATTTTGACTGTTTTACTCCTGTACATCTCTCTGAGCTCGCTTCAACAGTTTCTTCATCTAAACCATCGACTTGTCTTCTAGACCCCGTTCCAACAAGGCTGCGCAAAGAAGTTTTTCCTTTAATCGACACCTCTATATCAAGTCTGATTAACTTATCTTTATCAACTGGTTATGTACCGCAGGCTTTTAAAGTGGCAGTAATTAAACCTCTACTGAAAAAGTCTACTCTTGATCCAGATGTTTTAGCCAATTATAGACCTATATCCAACCTCCCCTTTATTTCCAAAATCCTTGAGAAGGTCGTTGCAAACCAGTTATGTGATTATTTGCACAGAAATGGTTTGTTTGAAGATTTCCAGTCAGGTTTTAGAGTCCATCATAGCACAGAAACAGCTCTGGTTAAGGCTACCAATGATCTCCTCATAGCCTCAGACAATGGACTTGCCTCTATACTTGTCCTACTAGATCTTAGTGCTGCATTTGACACCATCGATCATAAGATTCTATTACAGAGACTAGAGCATATGGTCGGCATTAAAGGAACCGCACCAAGCTGGTTTAGGTCATATTTTTCAGATAGATTACAGTTTGTTTATGTGGGATCAACTGGATCCTCCATGAACTCAGAAATATGTTCACACTTCTCTTCTCTTACAGAGTTACAGTGTTGAGTAATGGCCAGAAATGTTGTTACAGAACTGATGATGTCACAGTGAAGTTAACCATTGACTTTAATGGATATAAAATATCATCACTTTATGTTATCCTTATAGACATTTGAGTTTAATTGTATCATAAGCAGTGTAGGAATTCATGAGTTATGGCCCAAAACGTGTTTTGTGAAGTCACAGTGATCATGACCATAACCTTGACCTATGACCTTTGACCACCAAATCTATTCAGTTGATACTTGAGACATGAAGGCTCCGCCCATTGTTGTTACCAGCACAGAGAGACAGTTATGACACAATAACACTGATGTCTAATAGGATCAAATGATGAAGTGATGGCAACAGAAAATCACAAATCACTGCAGAACCAGTAGTTTACTTTTGTTCTTTTACAGCACCAGGTTTACCTTGTGTCACTAAAGGAGCCGATCTGATCCTCCATGGGTCTGACATCTTTACAATCTCTTTGTGTTTCCCTGTAGCGCAAACATGAACAACCAAAACACTGAGGAAGATGGGGGCGGAGGAGGAGGAGGAGGAAGTTGGCCCTGGTCTTCGTCAGTAGCTGCAGTTGGATTTGGACTTAGTTTCTGTAAGTTAAACCGAGCAGCCTTCAGGACTGTGTTTCACCTCCACAGGTTGGTGCTTATTCAGTTTTTGCCTGAACCCAGTGACTGTAAATAAAGGTGGATGATGTCATAGCTCCCTAAAGTGAAGCCATCTCCATTGCCCCTGGTGGCTGGCTGCAGTACTGGTCATAAACCCAGCCCCTCCATGTTGGGGATGGGACATGGGCCAAACTAAAAGATCAAAGTACACGTCACATACATTTTTCCCACAGATGGTCTCTGGCACTCGGTTAGTTCTTTTCATACTGACATACTTTACATGTTAATTTGTCCTATGAGTTTGGTTTAAATTAGTTATTTGATGCTATAAAACAGGAGTGTGACATCATCATTGGACCTCTACCACAGCTCCCCCCGCCCCCCCGATCACTACTTTGCAGACTCTAGCTCCAAATGATGTCACCAGTGAAGATGGCAGCACTCCTCTGTGGGATATGTTGGCTCCATGTTTGTACAGTCGGAGGAAGTGGAGACGTCGTCCATCTTTATAAGCAGGACCAAAGTAAAACCAGTATTAACTTTGTAGCAGCCTCACATGACCCTTCCTTATATTCAGACTGTTAAATAGATAATATAAATATAAGAACCTGAGTAAGAATCTGAAATACCTTCCAGTACCTGTTACAACTGTTAGAATGTGTTGGTAGAACCTGAAAAGCTATTGGAATGTACCTGTAGTGACTCAGGACCCATTAAACCCATGTCATCAGTCTGAAAACAAAATCTATGCAAGCAAAATAAACATGATGTTGGTTCTGGTTCTCATCAGAACATGAATTTACCTTCCAGGTGATCTGCAGAATGTTGCACCAAACCTGTGGATTGTGGTTCCAAGCTGACCCGTCTCCTTCCTGTTCTGTCTCATAGTAAAAATTATAAAGTCACTGACTCTAAATAGGGACCAGATGTGGGTTCTAATTCTCCTGGGTTCCTTCTGTTCTTTCTTTTGTAGTGTGGAAGAAGAAGCTGCAGGAGCTGGGGGAGACGGTCAAGATTCATCAGGACTACACTGGGCAGGATCAGCAGAAGCAGACAGAGGTGGAGAACCTGCTGGTGGAATGACAGCATGTGTTCTGCAGTTACAGAATGCAGTATTCAATATGCCAGGAGCTGGAAAAACAGATCCCGCAGAAAGCCATTGTTTTAGAGAGTGATTCCTGACATGAGTAACACTGTGAAGAGGAGCTTCACTTAAGATTGCCACTGTGGTTCCGCTCTGACCTACATCCGGACCAGAAACAAGAGGCAGAATGGGCACTTGATGTGGGAGGAGATGGCCCCAACTGGAGGAAGATGGTGGAGAACAGTGGAAGGTCCTGAGGTAGATATTCAACCTGTATGTTCCCAGGTCTGTGTTCTCAAGAGTCCAATGGGAACATCTGGTCCACCTGAAACCTCCTCATGACTCAAAACCTCCTGGTACCTTGTGAACCACATTCAGCTCTCCTCAGTAATCCCCAGAAACTCCTGATGGATCCATACAGCCTTCCTAAGAACACAAGGAACCTGGCACAAAGAACTCCCTTAAAGAAACCAAGAAGTCCCACTACTCCCTACAACTTCCCAATGATCTTGAGGAGTCCTTGAACCTCCTCAAAAGTTCACAAAACCTCTTTAAGACCTTGTAAAAGATAGGAGACAATGTTGTAGGAAATATAATTAAGTCATTTCCTATTTATCTAGATGTCAGACCAGATTAGAGCTGAACAGTTTATTGAAATATTATTGAATTCACAATGTGGATAAGTGCAATATCCAAATCTCAAATTTTAATAAAGGTAAAATGTGTCACAACAGACCTTAGATCAAGCATTGTGCAGCCTACAACCATGCTGGGTTTATTCAGACCCAAGAAAAAGATCACTTTATCATCATTTTTATATTTTGCAAAGTGAAATGCAAAATTACCATTTCCAACTATAGTAATGACATATGGAAACATAACATCTGCCAAAATAATTGAAAAATAATTTTCCCTGCATATCGTAGAGCCCTATTCCAGACGTTTTGGAAACACTTGAATTCAGTATCAGGGCTGTAGGTCAAAGTTCTTTACATCCACGTGTGGTGGATCATAACCAGTTCATACCATCCATAAACCGGCTCATACTCTGCTGCATGTTGACCGCTTGTTAGAATGGAGGGGGTGGAGGGGTGGACCTAACAGCAGCAGATGGTGTGTGGGGGGTTTGTTGGGGTTTTGTGGGTCTTCAGGGGAGGTGGGTGTGGGAACAAAAGGACAGCTGAACAGTGAGACAACAGATGTGCATGTTGTTGTGAAAACATCACATGATGCGTTCACATATTCACATGTCTGAACACGTTCCGGTGACACATGATGTCTGGAAGTCATCAGCTGCTCCTCACATACTACTCAGTTACTCAGCAGCCACACCTTCTGCATTCTACACATTAAATAAAAAATTTATATTGATTCCCTGAAAACATTGAGACACTTCAGAAACATGCTTCTAAATATTTTAAATAAAAACATATAAGAAGAAGAAGACTAGAAGATGTGTCCATCTGTGAAGCTGTGCTATCGTGTTTGCTTGCTTTGCTAGCAGCTGCTAAGTGCTAGATACAGTGCATCCGGAAAGTATTCACAGCGCTTCACTTTTTCCACATTTTGTTATGTTACAGCCTTATTCCAAAATGGATTAAATTCATTTTTTACCTCAAAATTCTACACACAATACCCCATAATGACAAAGTGAAAAAAATTTGCTTGAAATTTTTGCAAATATATTAAAAATAAAAAACAACATGTACATAAGTATTCACAGCCTTTGCCATGACACTCAAAATTGAGCTCAGGTGCATCCTGTTTCCACTGATCATCCTTCAGATGTTTCTACAACTTGATTGGAGTCCACCTGTGGTAAATTCAGTTGATTGGATGTGATTTGGAAAGGCACACACCTGTCTATATAAGGTCCCATAGTTGACAGTGCAGGTCAGAGCACAAACCAAGCCATGAAGTCCAAGGAATTGTTTGTAGACCTCTGAGACAGAATTGTATCGAGGCACAGATCTGGGGAAGGGTACAGAAACATTTCTGCAGCATTGAAGGTCCCAATGAGCACAGTGGCCTCCATCATCTGTAAATGGAAGAGGTTTGGAACCACCAGGACTCTTCCCAGAGCTGGCTGCCCGGCCAATCTGAGCGATTAGGGCAGAAGGGTTAGTGAGGTTAGTTAGGGAGGTGACCAAGAACCCGATGGTCACTCTGACAGTGCTCCAGCGTTGCTCTGTGGAGAGAGGAGAACCTTCCAGAAGGACAACCATTTCTGCAGCACTCCACCAATCAGGCCTGTATGGTAGAGTGGCCAGATGGAGCCACTCCTCAGTGAAAGGCATATGACAGCCCACCTGGAGTTTGCCAAAAGGCACCTGAAGGACTCTCAGACCATGAGAAACAAACTTCTTTGGTCTGATGAAACAAAGATTGAACTCTTTGGCCTGAATGCCAAGCGTCATGTCTGGAGGAAACCAGGCACCGCTCATCACCTGGCCAGTACCATCCCTTCAGTGAAGCATGGTGGTGGCAGCATCGTGCTGTGGGGATGTTTTTCGGCAGCAGGAACTGGGAGACTAGTCAGGGTCGAGGGAAAGATGAATTCAGCAATGCACAAAGACATCCTTGATGATAACCTGCCCCAGATCGCTCTGGACCTCGGACTGGGGCAAAGGCTCATCTTCCAACAGGACAACGACCCTAAGCACACAGCCAAGATAACAAAGGAGTGGCTTCGGGACAACTCTGTGAATGTTGTTGAGCGGCCCAGCCAGAGCCCAGACTTGAACCCGATTGAACATCTCTGGAGAGATCTGAAAATGACTGTGCACCGACGCTCCCCATCCAACCTGATGGAGCTTGAGAAGTTCTGCAAAGAAGAACTGCCCAAAAACAGGTGTGCCAAGCTTGTAGCATAATATTCTAAAAGACTTGAGGCTGTAATTGCTGCCAAAGGTGCTTCAACAAAGTATTGAGCAAAAGCTGTGAATACTTATGTACATGTTATTTATTTATTTTATATATTTGCAAAAATTTTAAGACAACTTTTTTCACTTTGTCATTATGGGGTATTGTGTGTAGAATTTTAAGGTAAAAAATGAATTTAATCCATTTTGAAATAAAGCTGTAACATAACAAAATGTGGAAAAAGTGAAGCGCTGTGAATATTTTCCAGATGCACTGTAAGTGTGGAACAGTTGCATTATGTATTCCTGCTCATTGTTAGTGGATTGATGACAGTTTCATTTACACTTATGTTCAGTGTGGTCACAGTGACCACCTCCAGAGGTGGTTTGGCTAATCACATCACAATTATCCTTTGTGTGTCTTGGATGCATTTACACCTGTACCTCCATGTGATCATGTTATCTGATTACAATCCAATCACCAAACAGATTTTAACACCAGGTGTAAACGGAGTGTAATATGACTTTATACACCAACCAAAGTGTAGATCACTTTATCAGATTGGCTCATCAATTCAGAAACACTGTGGCTCCTGTTACCAGTGTGCTAGGCTAACAGCTAACCTATTTTACTGTTTTACAAACACAAAGGAACTGATATATACTGTCAGGTCCATAAATATTGGGACATCGACACAATTCTCATCTTTTTGACTCTAAACACCACCACAATGGATTTGAAATGAAATGAACAAGATGTGCTTTAACTGCAGACTTTCAGCTTTAATTTGAAGGTATTTACATCCAAATCAGGTGAACGGTGTAGGAATTACAACAGTTTGTATATGTGCCTCCCACTTTTTAAGGGACCAAAAGCAATGGGACAAATTAACAATCATAAATCAAACTTTCACTTTTTAATACTTGGTTGAAAATCCTTTGCAGTCAATTACAGCCTGAAGTCTGGAACGCATAGACATCACCAGACGCTGGGTTTCATCCCTGGTGATGCTCTGCCAGGCCTCTACTGCAACTGTCTTCAGTTCCTGCTTGTTCTTGGGGCATTTTCCCTTCAGTTTTGTCTTCAGCAAGTGAAATGCATGTTCAATCAGATTCAGGTCAGGTGATTGACTCGGCCATTGCATAACATTCCACTTCTTTGCCTTAAAAAACTCTTTGGTTGCTTTCGCAGTATGCTTCATTGTCCATCTGCACTGTGAGGCACCATCCAATGAGTTCTGAAGCATTTGGCTGAATATGAGCAGATAATATTGCCTGAAACACTTTGGAATTCATCCTGCTGCTTTTGTCAGCAGTCACATCATCAATAAATACAAAGGAACCAGTTCCATTGGCAGCCATACATGCCCACGCCATGACACTACCACCACCATGCTTCACTGATGAGGTGGTATGTTTTGGATCATGAGCAGTTCCTTTCCTTCTCCATACTCTTCTCTTCCCATCACTCTGGTACAAGTTGATCTTTGTCTCATCTGTCCATAGGATGTTGTTCCAGAACTGGAAAGGCTTTTTTTAGATGTTGTTTGGCAAACTCTAATCTGGCCTTCCTGTTTTTGAGGCTCACCAATGGTTTATATCTTGTGGTTGAACCCTCTGTATTCACTCTGGTGAAGTCTTCTCTTGATTGTTGACTTTGACACACATACACCTACCTCCTGGAGAGTGTTCTTGATCTGGCCAACTGTTGTGAAGGGGTTGTTCTTCACCAGGGAAAGAATTCTTCGGTCATCCACCACAGTTGTTTTCCATGGTCTTCCGGGTCTTTTGGTGTTGCTGAGCTCACCGGTGCGTTCTTTCTTTTTAAGAATGTTCCAAACAGTTGATTTGGCCACACCTAATGTTTTTGCTATCTCTCTGATGGGATTTTTCAGCCTAATGATGGCTTGCTTCACTGATAGTGACAGCTCTTTGGATCATGTATATGGCACACATGAAATGAACTCTAGACCTTCAGTCTGCTCCTTGTAAATGGGATAATGAGGGAATAACACACACCTGGCCATGGAACAGCTGAGCAGCCAACTGTCCCATTACTTTTGGTCCCTTAAAAAGTGGGAGCCACATATACAAACTGTTGTAATTCCTACACCGTTCACCTGATTTGGATGTAAATACCTTCAAATTAAAGCTGAAAGTCTGCAGTTAAAGCACATCTTGTTCATTTCATTTCAAATCCATTGTGGTGGTGTTTAGAGCCAAAAAGATGAGAATTGTGTCGATGTCCCAATATTTATGGACCTGACTGTATCATATCATCTGGTTGTAAAGGGAAAAAAAGCAACACTGCTGAGCTGAGTTACAATTCAAATAAAGATTTTAATGTTGTAATGTTTGATCTCTGCTCTGACAATCAACAGGTGTTTTTTGCCTGTAAATCTGAGAAAATGAAAAGATAAGTAATGAGACCTAACATTGATGTTAAGTTTTCATAAATAATGCTGATAATAAATATTACAGTTATTGTTATTATGGATGTTTATGGATTTATATTTAGCTTGTTTTGTCCAAAACTCAGAAATATTACATTTACTGTAGTGTAAGTAAATATTCACTTTATGGTCATGTAAGCCACGAGCCAAGTCTCCAAATGATCGATCGATTTTCAAAATATTTGCCAATAAATGTTATGTTGATTTACAGATCAATTATCAGACATGGATTGGATCTCCACAGTGTTTCCAGTGAAGAAAATCAGTTGAAAAACAAACATTAAATGTTGTTGACGGGCTTATTACGTCACACACGGGTTGTGCCCCCCCACCCCACACTCTCTCTCTCTCTCTCTCTCTCTCTCTCTCTCTCTCTCTCTCGCCTGCGGACTGTTGTTGTTCAGCCTGACACGAAGCTAACAGCTAACAGCTTACACAGACTGTAAAGATGTCGTCAGACCGACACACGGAACGATGCTTGCATTGCTAACCTCTCATCTGGTTGTCTTAGTTATCTCGGGGTAGCTCTGATTAACCCGGGATAGCTCTGGGTTAGCAGTCCCGCTCCAGGATTTATGTCCTTGTTGTTGTGGAGGAGGACGGGCTAGCTCGCCGCTTAGCTCCGTTAGCGTGTTCCAGCGAATCGTCCAGTGTTATTAATGGTGGTCTCATTAGCCGAGCCCCCGCTGTTAGCTTCTGGTTAATGCATTTCTATGGAAGTAGCGGGTTAGCAGGGAAGCTAGCTTCTCTTTATTTAATCATGTTAGCTTCTTGTTGTTTTTGTTAGCTAACCTGTTGGACTGCATGTTGGTATTTTAACACATATCCCAGGTTGTTTCCGTCATGTGTTGCCGTGATCAGACCACAGAGCTTGTTCCTGGGGCAAAGTCTCGCTTTAATGGTTCGGTTCTTCTAGCTAACAGGGCTAACGTTAGCTTTTAGCCAGCTCGAATCAAATGTCTTTGTTTCCATCGGTAGCCGTTAGTTTATGATGTGAGAGCAGGTTAGCTCAGTTAGCTTAGTTAGCAGGTAGATTATAGTAGGTAGGGCAGTTTGTTCTGTGTTGTACTGTTTGTGAGTGCAGCCGATGCTAAGCTAACAGATAAATCAATAACACAGGCCTTAGGTCAGTCCTCAGTTTATTACATTTTAGAGTTGTATTTAATGTGTGGCTGACATGCAGCTGTCAGTGTTCTGACCATCATCGTCATCATTAAAGGCCAGCAGCAGGTGGAAACATCAGGGTTACTATGGCCCTCAGATCAGGCTGCAGGCAGAGCTGCTCAGCATGTGTCATCTACCTGCTTATACTGTCAGGTGAGTTTACTGACTCTGGATCAGATGATGTGGAGTTGCAACCATTAGTCTGTGTTTGTGTGTCATTATAATGTGATATATGAAGAGTGAATAAATCTGGTTAAATCAATGTTAAGCCTCTGCTAATGACATAAATTATAGTTCTTGTGCTTTGAAAACTGCACTAATGTCAAATGAACAAGGCCTCTTTTTTCTCCAGCAGGTGGTTGTCTTGATGTTGAATAAATCAGTTTACTGCAGTAATCAGGTGAGCGAACCACAGGTGAACACAGTGACTGTGTGGTTTAAAAGCTGCAGTGGTTCAGCTCATCTGATTTGTCAGTTTTTGTCTTAATGAATTAGACACAACAGGATGTAAGTCAGTCAAGGCGTCTGAATGTGGCATTAACACTGTATGGACTCATGTCCCTGTGAGTGAAACAACTGCCAGCTTAAGTGAGCAGTGATATGTAGCATCAGCTGTTAACCATGTGTGTACTCATGCTGCCTCCCCAGGATGCATTGCTTCATCTCAGAGGAACGACAACGTCTATGTATCAGGAATCTCTAGCGGTGAGGTCACGGCCATGCTGACGACATATAAGAGACATATGAAACACAACCATCAGCACAAACCAAACATCTGCAGTCTGACTCTAACAGCTTTCTGTGTGTGCAGCCTGCAGTGACGTGGCAGAGCTCCTAAGGGCATCCAGTGGCATCATCACCAGCCCTGGCTGGCCCTTTCAGTACCCAGTCAAACTTAACTGCAGCTGGAACATCAGAGCCCGACCCGGAGACACCATCACCATCAGGTAACTCACACAGGTCGTGTCCATGGTTACAGCACCAGAAGTTGTTCCTAGGACATATGAGGACATATGTTGTCCTCACGTATTAAAGAGTAATTTTACCAAGAAATACCACAGGATGGAGGCAGAGGTCACATGGTACAGAACCAGTCACAGCAGAGGTCAAAGGGTCCAGAACTGGTCAGAGCAAAGGTCACATCGTCCAGAACCGGTCAGTCCAGAGGCCACAAGTACCAGAAACAGTCAGATCAGAGGTCACAGAGTCCAGAACCAGTCAGATCAGAGGTCACGGGGACCAGAATCAGTCACAGCAGAGGTCTCGGGGTCCAGACCAAGTCACAGCAGAGGTCACAGTGTCCAGAACCAGTCACAGCAGAGGTCACAGGGTCGAGAACCAGTCAGATCAGAGGTCACAAGGTCCAGAACCGGGAAGAGCAGAGGTCACAGGGTCCAGCATCGGTCACAACAGAGATCACAGGGTCCAGAACCAGTCAGAGCAGAGGTCACAGGGTCCAGAACCAGTCCCAGAAGAGGTCAGAGGGTCCAGAACCAGTCACATCAAAGATCACATTGTCCAGAACCAGTCAGACCAGAGGTCACAGGGTCCAGAACCAGGTTTGACTTGTCTCCACATCTGTCCTCCTGTAGCTTCCAGGACTTTGAGCTGCAGGGTTCCCATCGTTGCTCCTCAGACTGGATGTCCATCAGCAGCTACAGGAGCCTTGATGGACTGCGGGTTTGTGGGTCCTCCTTGCCGCCACCCTACATTTCATCTCAGGACCACGTCTGGATCCACTTCCACTCTGATGACAGTCTGACAGGAAAAGGCTTCAGACTGTCCTACATCACTGGTGAGAACGGGGTACCTGCAGGTCCTGTAGGTCTCGAACTGCTTCACTGTGGGAGTTTCTGAGGCTGATCCTGAGTTCTTAGTTGGAGTTTGAACCAACAGCCTTTCTGCTCTTGTCTTGGCCTTAATCAGCAGAGCTTCACCCCCTCAGGCTGTTACATAACAGTTGTTGATAGAGCAGACAGCAGCGGGGGGATGACGCAACTCTGGATAAGAGACAGATGTAAATGGTCTCAGCTGATCAGACCTGGTCTTCTGTTGTTGTAGATAGATAGATAGATAGATAGATAGATAGATAGATAGATAGATAGATGTTTATTGGTCCTTTCGGAAACTCATCTTGTGTCATACAGCTCATCAGATACACAAACAACAACATGACAACAGCCCACCCACATAACGCCCACACAAATACAAATACAGTACACAACACCAAGTATCTTCAGCATTATAGAGCAGTAGTGCAGTGGGTTCTAAATGTAGTTCTCAAGTGTTGTGTGAATCAACACAAATCAATTATTTTCCATTCCTAGCTTATTCAACAGTGTAATGCTGGTAGGAATGAATGATCTGCGGGCCCCTTGGTTTGTAGGGACAACACCCTATACCTTCTGCCTGATGGCAGCAGCTCATACACCTGGAACAGGGGATGTAGTGCGTCACCACTAATTGCTTGTTCTTTCTTCACCACCCTGGATTCACAGATCATGGTCATGGAGTCTAGCTGTTGTCCAGCAATCTTGCTGGCCATTTTGACCATCTTATTTAATTTATTTTTGTTTGTCACTGACATAAAGAAATACCAGGCAATGGAGCAGAAAGTTAAAATACTTTAAACAAAAGAGCAATAGAAAAGACCCATCATGTCTCTATCTACTCTGAAATGTCTCAACTTCCTCATGAAATATAGGCGTTACAGACCCTTTTTGTAGATTGCATCCGTGTTGGGATTCCATGATAATTTGTCATCTATTATTGTTCCTAAGTATTTATATTCCCCTAACACTTCAACCAACCCTTCAAAAATCATCAGCGGGTGGGTGTAGCTCCCACTTCTACAGTTAAATATAATTTCCTTAGTTTTCTTTGTGTTTAAAAAAAAAAGACAACTAGACCTGCACCAATTTACAAACTGATCCACCCATGCCAAATAGCTGGTTTGATCATTGTCCTGTATCAAACCCACTATCGCTGTGTTATCAGCAAATTTGATTGTAACATGTTCCAGTGTGTTACTCCTGCATTCATGTGTGTAAAGGGTAAATAAGACTGGAGATATAGTGCTCCCCTGTGGAGCCCCAGTGTTGGTTGTAATGGGAGAGGACACAGCTCCATTTACCCTGACACACTCCACTAACCCATCTGATGATGTCTCTATTAATCCCCAGCTTCAATAGGCTCTCCGTCATAATGTGAGGCCTGATGGTATTTAACGCCGAAGAGAAATCTATGAATAAAACACGAGCATACCGTTTGAGCTGATCAAGGTGACAATAAATGTTATGGAGCATATAAAATACGGCATCATCAGTGCTCCTCTCATTCCTGTATGCAAATTGTAAAGAGTCGATATCACATTGCACATCTTTTAAAACATGTTTTAGATCGTTTTAAGACACTGCATTACAGTAGATATCAAGGCAACTGGACTACAATCTTTTAAAGCAGATGGTTTTGCCACTTTTGGTACTGGCACAATAAGTGAGGTTTTCCAGGCCTTTAGGATGTAATGTGCATAAAGTGACATTTGAAAAAAGCTGTCCAAATATAGTGCTGAGTTAGTCACTACACTCCTTCAGAACTCTCCCACTGATCTTGTCAGGAGCAGCTGCTTTTTTTGGGTATATTCTTTTAAAGATTTTGCACTCCTCACTCAGCGGAGGGCAGCAGTCAAGTTGTTGTCTAAGATAACGCTCTGTGGAGAAATCTGATGTATAAAATCTTGCATAAAATGTATTTAATTCATATGCAAAGGTCAGATCATCCACATTTGTGCTTATATATCTTTTCTTCACCTCCTTCCCTATCATTGTATACATTCCCTGCCACGCCTGTCTTAAATTATTAGCTCTCATCTTTGCCTCAATCTGTGATTTATATTTGTGCTTACACACATTGGTTATCTGTCTTATCTCCCTTTGAACAGCTTCTAGCTTTTAGTGAACTGTTGTTATATTACCAGACGACTGACAGTAATTAATCAATAACCAATATTACCTTGGCACAGGTAAACCAGAGTCATCCAGCTGTGACGTAGACCAGTTCCACTGCTCTAATGGAAAGTGCATCCCAGACTGGTGGCGCTGTAACTCCATGGATGAGTGTGGGGACAACTCAGATGAGGAGCTGTGTGTGGACTCTCCCTTCTCCTTCCAGCCCTGCAGCCTGAACCAGTTCCCCTGCCTGTCCCGCTACACCCGCATCTACACCTGCCTGCCGCACAGCCTGCGCTGCGATGGGAGCATTGACTGCCAGGTAACAGAGTTCAGTCACCTAGACCTGGTCCAGCACCAAACACGACCTGATCAGTGTCATAGTCTACATCACATCCTGAGTCACCACAGTCCTGGAAGCAGGAGCACAACACAGCAGCAGGTCCACAACACAGCTGCATGATGTTGGAGAAACTAGGGTTTGTGTGTGTGTGTATATATATATATATATGTATGTCTATATATATATATATATATATAGTGACATGAAAAAATGACTTGAATTCCTGTTTTTGGTCAACATCATTGTTTCTGTAGAGAAAACATTTACACAGCTGACGTGATGTCACCTGATTCTTCTGTCAAGTTGTTGTCAGTTAGGCATGGGGCGGCTGGTTGGTTGGTTTGTGGATACTGTGTGTATCCAATAGGGTTGTGAACGATAAACCGATGCGACCAGATATTCGGTTCAACAAGTGAGAGATACGGCTGCATCGGTAGCAGCCTCCTCAATCGATACAAATTATCAATGAATTCCTAGATGAATCGGTTATAGAGTCATGGATCGGGTATCGCGAGACTTTGAATCGGTTGGTGGCATCACACACGCGCCAGGTCTCTAAAACAACGCGAGAGCTGAGGCTGCCTGCGAAACGCCATAGCTACCTAGCTGGTATTAGCATGATTGATAAACAAGGGATGACAAGGAAAATGGAGGAGGTGGAGAACGAAAGCGTCAGCCTGACCGACAGTGATAATGCACTGAGAAAGATTTTCAACGCATCGGGGAAACAAAAATCCAAGGTGTGGACCGTTTTTGGGTTTTATAAGAAGGAAGGGAAGCTCGAACAAAGTTTGTTATTACTATTCTGTGCTACTTTTACCTCTGGAGTTCCCATCCAACGATTCAGCCAGACTTTTGGTCCATGTCTAAAAATAAATACATTGCAGTGTTTCCCACAGACCAGGTAGCAATTTGTGATGCTCCACTGACACCGTGGTGGTTGGTGGAGTCAGTCATTGTATGCAGTGGGCGGCGTTCAACACTTTCTGAAGCTGCCATATGAAAAAAACTGTATCTATTGTTCTTCAGAGTCACCTGCTGAGACCAATATAAAGCTACAGCATTTTGAATTATTCAGCTCAATCTTACTTCTTTAAAAGTAAGTTCTTTAAGAGAAGACAACTAAAAACATTTTTACCAGAGCCCTGTCTGGTTTCATTTCTCACCCCAACTAGTTTCAATCTTTAGATTCTGTGGCAGGAATGATTGCACAAAACAACTTCAGCTGGAGGTTTTTATTTCAAATAATTAACTTAAGACATACCTCAACCAATAACCTGTTCTAACTTTTTGGGTAAAATAAAATAATGTAACAATAAAATATTAACACAAATAAAATAAAGAAGCTACCTACGGTACAAAGCCTGATTCAGATTCTTTTCATGTTCTTATACTGTAGCCTATTTGGTGCAAAGCTTGCATGCCCTATCAGAACACCTAATTTTTCTTGGCTTCCTGAAAAAAAACTCAAGTGCTCTCTCATAAGGGACCTCCTTGGGTTCGGGCCCATTTATGGAAAGTCTTAAGCAGGCTGCCAGGTGTTCCCCTTGAAGCCTGTTCCTGAGATCTGTTTTTATCTGGAGATAAAATTAAATATAACTTATTATTAATATAACACTCCAATGTCCATTACTTTAAAAGATATACTAAGGAATATTAAATTTCTATGTTCTTACCCTATTCATCGCTGAGAAATACCGCTGGCATATGCGTGCTTGTCTGTGTGTGTGTGTGTGCGCGCGTGTGTGCGTGTGCCTGTGTCTGTGGGTGTCCGTGTGTGTCCGAGAATGAAAGAGCGCTATGCGGAGATGAATGAACGGAATGATATTATGTTGAGAGCATAGACTAGAGGGAAAACAACAACAACGGGGGAAAAAAACAAAAAAACAAAGACAGAATCATTCTGTGGCGGTTGGTCTCCATTCTGTGGCGGTGTGCCACAGAATGGTCTATGTATGGGAAACACTGCATTGACATGTGATTTTGTTGTTCTATTTTTTTTTTTGCCAGTGCCAGTCTTTTACATATTTAAAAAGAAACTGTTGTACTGTCACTTTCATAGACTTGGCTTCTTTATGATATAAAATATCTACAACAAATATTAACCACAGAATCGAATCGTATCGTTCTTACACTGTATGGAATTGATTCGTATCAAATCGGTCTGTAATAAAAGGATATCGCTTTTAAATCGAATCGTAACCTGTGTATCTAGATGCATATCGAATCATTTATCACAGAGAGATGTGCAACCCTAGTATCCAATAACCCTTAAATGTCTATGAAAGTGGTGCTGAGTGTCACTTCAAACTTCTACCTCGAGTCAATGAGTGAACGATTACTTAGGTTTTTCTTTGTTTTTTTTTCAATAATATTTTATGAATTTACCAATAACAAACAAACACACAGACTATACAGCACAAATCTTGCCAGATAAGAGGGAAATAGAAGAAAAAGAAAAAAAATGTACATGGGTGACATATTGGGATCATATCATCATTTTATCTACATCATTATTTGCATTAGGGTCATGTCAAAGGAAGAAATTCAACAGCCTATGACTTAGATGTGAAGACGAAGTATGGATGCCATTTCTGTAATAAATCAACATCATCACTGGGAAGATGATCAAGAAGGGGCTGCCATATATTATAAAAGACTTTGCTGTTACCTTTCAAAATAGCACTGAGATGTTCTGTAGGAAAAACCTTGAATGATTCTCTGTACCATTGCGTAATCGAGGGAGGCTTCTCCTGAATCCACTGGAACAGAATAAAGTTTACATATTAAAGTAAACTGTGCAGTGGGTAAAGAAAGCTGTTCTGAAGGTATACTCAAATACTGGATCTAGAGCAACTGTTTTGTGGAAAATTGAGCTAAGCTCCTTAGCAATATTTTTCCAAAATCTGGATATTAATGGACATTGCCAGATACAGTGGTAGAAAGTTCCTACTTCTTTTTTACACTCCACAGAAAGGGGAGAAACCCGGGGATTAATTTTGTGCAGAAAGTATGGAGTGCATGGTACCCGTTTATAAACTTTATATTGACTCTCCCGGAGTCCATTGCATGTAAATATTTTCTTGGCAAACACAAAGGAATCTGACCACACCTCTGCATTAAGCTTAATCTTCAGGTCCCATAGAAGCTCCCTGATTCCATCAGCATTAGCAAAATTAAGGGAAATTAATTTTCCATAAAAAAGCGAAATTAATTGTTTGTCATTAAAGGCAGTTAGATTAAAATTAAGAAGAAAACTTTCAATAGGGCTTAAAATTGGTTGATCATTTGGGAATATAATGCCTCACTTGAAGAAACCCAAAAAAGTGGTTATTTGGTATTTTGTACTTGTTCTGAATTTATTTGAATGACATGAGATTACCATTTTCAAATAAATCAGAAACAAGTCTTAGTTAATTTAAGTACCAGTCACTGAAAATACTCCTTCCTATGCATGGGGGGATAGCCTTATTATTAATTAGAGGTTGTAATGCTGATGAAAAGTCTCTTCGGCCAGTATGTTAAGTGATATCATGCCAGATCCTAAGTGTGCTAACCATAATAGAGTTGTTCTTAATATCTGCTGGGAGTTCCCCAGTGTTAGTTGAAATGAGGCTGAAAAGGGAAAGAGGAGTACAACACCATGCATCCATAGGGGGCTCCCCTTGATGTAAAAAGTGTTTAAGCCAACTTGATATAATTTGGGCATTACAAGCCCAATTGTAGTAAAGAAAATTGGGAAGTGCCTGACCCCCCCCCCTGTCTATTGGCAACTGTAACGTCTTCATCTTTATCCTTGGTTTCTCTCCGTGCCATATGAATTTTGACAGAGATTCTTCAACATCGAAGATAACTTTTCTATTGATCTTAAGTGGCAGCATTCGCATAGGGTATAATATCCTGGGAATTCATTTTAATCAAACTTATTCTACCCATCCAAGACAACGGAGGATCAGCTTCTGCGAGTGGCTCAAGCGCAAGTGCATATAATAAAGGTGAGAGGGGACAACCCTGACGAGTACCTCTACGCAAGCGAAATATATCAGATACCGAACCATTTACCAAAACCCTCGCAGCTGGAGACCTATACAGCACCTTGATCCACTTAACAAGACTGGAACCCAAACCACACCTGCTCAAAACATCAAATAGATACTCCCACTCCACCAGATCAAATGCTTTTTCCACATCCAGTGACATAGCAAGAACCTTGTTTTTTGTTGCTTGTGAAAACTGTATAAAATTTAGAAGCCGTTGGACATTGGAGTGTGAGCTCCTACCCCTGACCTGTCGAAATGGGCAACACCTCTGCCAACCTTCTAGCCAGAATGTTGGACAAAATTTTACAGTCAACCCCAAGCAAGCTTATTGGTCTGAAAGATATACAAAGATGGTGGTTTATCTTTCTTTGAAATCAGAGAGATATGAGCGAGATTTAAAGTTGGTGGGAGTGTGCCCCTCTCAAATAATTCCTTAAACATGTTAGTTAAAGGATCCCACTACATACTTTGCCATGTTTTTATAAAATTCAGGTACAAACCCATCAGGTCCTGGGGCTTTCCCACTCTGTAGAGATTTAATAGTCTCCAAGACTTCCCGGGCTGTGATCGGCCTATACAGATCTTTCTATTTTCTTCAGATAGGGTAGGGAGATTAATTCTGTCAAGAAAAACTTTCCCTTAGAGTTTATGCATTTTGACACCCAGATGAGTGTAATTCTTGGTAAAATTCTTTCATTATTTTGTTGATAATTTTGGTTTCATAATGTAATTCACCCTTCTCATCTCTGAGCGAGGGTATTGCATAGAATGCTACCTTGTCCTGAGCTAGACGAGCAAATAGTCAGCCAGGTTTATTCCCAGATTCAAATAGTCTATGCCTGGCATAAAACATTACTGGTTCTGCTTATTGAGTTAGTAGTTGATCTAAAGCAGCTCTGGCTGCTTCTAATTTCTTCAACACAGAAGTGGAGGAAGATACTTTAAAGTCCCTTTCCAAGGTAGCCAAGGAGAGGCCGAAACCTCAGGTGAGTCATTTGTGGAAATAGAAAGCTCCCATTTACTTTCTAAATATGTCAAAAACGCAGGGTTGCTAAGAAGAGATGGATTTAAACGCCAGTGTCTACATAAAGGGTCATAGTAGGGAGGCATGAGTTCTATGGAGACTGATGAGTGGTCTGAGAGAACACGTGTTAATGGAGCAGGTTCCGGTTCTGTCAAGAACTGATCTAGAAACGAAAATATCAATTCTAGAAAAAGAGTGATGAGGACGCGAGAAAAATTTGAAATCTTTCTCTTGTGGATTGGTAATTCTCCATGTGTCAAATAAGCCATGGTCTGAGCAAAACTCCATTGTTGCTTTAGCCATTTTTGAAAAAAATCAGGTTTTAGGAGCACTATAGTCCATCTCTGGAGCTAGACCGCAGTCAAAATCCCCTCCAAGTATTACATAAGGTGGGTATATTGAGGAAGTATCAGCCAGTAACTTAAAATAGTAAAATGAACAGTCAAAGGTTTTGGGTGCATAAACACTTCCCAGAAGAATTTGTTCACCATATAGAAACCCAGTAATTAAAATAAACCTTCCTTCCGTATCTCGGATGACTTTGTCAGGTGTAAAAGCAAGATGTTTGTGGATAAGTATTGCTACCCCTCTACTTTGTGAATTGAAAGAAGAATAATACATTTGGCCCACCCAGTCACGCTTTAATTTTAAATGTTCAGAGTCTGTGAGTTGGGTCCCTTGTAACAATGCCACTTGCACTTGATCTTTTTTAAGCATGGAAAGTATTTTGCCTCTCTTAACCACATGGTTAATTCCTTTGACATTTAGTGTTATGATTATTGTGTTACTCATTGAATTGCTGGAATGATTATTTCCATCTTCTAATGATGGGTAATCAACTAGAACCTTCTCTATACTCCATACAAGAACAATGTAAGCATGAAGAAAACATCACAAAGTAAGAGTTATGAACATACAAAGCAAAGACAATAAGATACCCATTGGGTAGTGCAATAGTAGCACATGCTGCCAAAAGTAGTTTACACTTCTGGAGAGAGAAAGGAAAAAAAACCCAAAATCCAACCCCCGCTCCCACAACATAACATTATTATCTGCCTGTTATTATTAATCTGGCCTTCTATCACCATAGAGCATCTACAGCTGACATTATCAGTCACACAAAATGCCCCTCATTCATTGTTAACATGTCAAAGTGATCATTATGAGGGGGCGACCATGTCACGCTATAGATCTTGGGAGGTGGTGTGGGGGGGGGGGAGGACTATAGTAGGGTCAGGTCCCTATTTACGTAGGGCTGCCATAACAAAAACAAACTTACGCAGTCCTTAATGAGTTGTGTGTGTTCAGTCTCCCGATCAGATAAGATGAAAATCATTATTGGTAACATCTCGTCTACAACTTTATTCCAGTGTGTTGAGAAAGTTTTCTGCATCTCTTCGTGTTTCAAATTTCTGCTCAGTGCCATTGTGGCTCACAGTCAGTGTAGATGGGAAGCGCATATTAAAGCGGATGCCCTTTTCTATCAGAGCCTGACACACACTGTTGAAGGCCCGCCGTTTCTCTCGAACCAAAGAAGATAAGTCCTGTTGTATGAAGATCCACTGTCCTTCATATTCCAGATTAGCCATTGCCCTCATTGCTGTCATTATCCTCGGTTTATCTCTGGAGTTTTGAAGTTTGATGATCATCAGACGGGGACGTCCGATCTGCGGCCCCAGGTTCCATCGAGCCCAGTCAATTTTAATGCGGTTTTTAGTACCGGGGCTCGCTTCTAGGCTAAGCACAGTGGGAAGCCAAATCTCAAAGAAATGAACAGGGCGTTTTCCTTCAGTGCCTTCTTTCTTTCTTTCTGCCTGCTCCGGTTCTCCAAATCATCCAAGTTAGCCGCCATTACCTTAATTTTCTTTTCTGCCTCAGCAAGTCTCCCCTCCAGACCAGTCACCACGTCCTCCACACCAGAGACTCTCTGCTCTGCCTCAGTAATGCGTTTCGACTGTCTTTCCAGTGTTATACTGGATACAGTGGATAATTTTTCCAAATTCTCCGTGAACTTGGAGAGCTTCTCTTCCATTATGTCTCTAAAGTTTTGAGTCATCTCGCGTATCAGAGCCACGGCATTCTCAGCTGGAGAAGGCCCTCCGCCCGCTGATGGCGAGGCTGTAGTTTGGCTAGCATTAGCAGTCATCATTCTTTGTGAGTTCATTTTCGTTTGTTTCGACATCCCTTCTTGTCAGAAGGTCTCCTTTTCTTCTCGCCGCAGATTCTTACGCCACTTAATCAGTACAGTAGGTCCAAATGAAAATAATAACTTGCATTAAATATGATTAAAGTCAAGTGATGCAGGAGCTCAGTGCAAACCCATCTTCTAGCAAGCCATCGTCACGCCATCCACCCACGTAGGTTTTTTTAACACTTCACTGAAGCCAAATGTTCCAGAACAACGGACACAGCTTCATTTTATGTCTGAGCTGCTCATGTTGAGGTGTCAGTTTTATGTAATGTAGCTGGTGTGATGTCAATATCACTATCAACAGATGTTTTCTCTGGTCACTCGTCACGCATTAAACTCTAGATGACAGGATGTAGCTGCGAGGTGTGTCCCGGGCTGTTTGAGCGCATGTTGTCCACATCTCTAGCTTCACTTTGACACAGACTGACATTAGTTAGACAGGGCGGAGCCACGTGACTTAGTCTGTAAGAGGTTCTAGATGTTGGTTCAGTGCTCTTTCAGTGAGTTGCCCAGCCCCGTTTCAAACAGACCTGAGAACTGTGACAGTTTTCCTTTTGTTTCCAGCAGTAAAACAGTTGTTTAATCCAGTTCTGGTCCAGAGTCTCAGGGTACTGGTCTGAGTTCCTCAGTGACTGCAGCCAGAGTCACTCCACTGTCCACCAGTGTCCTCGGGTTGGGTCAGTTGACACGTGTTACATGTTGTGTATAGTTGTGTATTGGTGTTCATGTGTTTGTCAGGACCTTGGAGATGAGATCGACTGTGACGTTCCCACTTGTGGAGAATGGTTGAGGAACTTCTACGGCTCTTTCAGTTCTCCAAACTACCCTGACTTCTACCCACCAGGAAGTAACTGCACCTGGCTGATTGACACCGGAGACCACAGGAAGGTAATCTCTGACCTCCACCCTTGGCTTGATGACATGTTCCTACCACCCTGTCCCTTAACTCACTCTGAACTCACTGTGAACTGATTCCTCCCATTCTCATCTTGCAGGTCATTCTGAGGTTCACAGACTTTAAACTGGATGGGACAGGTTATGGTGACTACGTCAAGGTCTATGATGGTCTAGAGGAGAACCCTCGCCGTCTCCTCAGGGTGCTGACTGCCTTTGACTCCAGAGCGCCAGTTGCTGTGGTTTCATCTTCTGGTCAGCTCCGAGTTCACTTCTACGCCGATAAGATCAACGCCGCCAGAGGGTTCAACGTCACCTACCAGGTGTGTTTGATTTGTTCGTCTGTGGTTCTGTCTCTGTGTTCTGAAGGTGGACAGGTTCTGCTCAGCCTGTGTTTATGGTTCTTCATGAATTTTTAAAACCAGTGGAATCTGCTAGACCTATTTTTGTGGTTCCCTCTGTATCCTTCAGTAACCAGGTCTGTTTGACCCAGGTCTACGGTTCCGTCTATGTAACGGTTCTGTTCAACCCAAGTCGTGGTTCTGTGTATGTAACGGTTCTGTCTGACCCGGGTTTATGGTTCTGTATATGTATCAGTTCTGTTCGACCTGGGTCCTGGTTCTTGGGTGGGGGCGATGTGAAAAGGGAGATTAGGACAAGGAGGAAACGCTTGTGTGGTAGACGCCATCACCACTGGCCTATCAGGTTGCTCCAGTGGTTCTTGTAATTTTAAGGTGGATTGCCTGTTTCTGTGGTTCTTTTTCCTATGTCATTGAGATGGATGGTTTCTGTGGTTCCATTTTTCACGATCATACAAACATACAAACATACATTTGGCTCACACACACATTTAAATTCAAATTTATACAGGCGAGAGATTCAGGAGTCAACCTATAGAAATAAAATAAGCAAGTAAAATAAAAGCAAAATAAATCAAGTGTACATTGCCATGCATAATACATTCATATGATCAAAGAAAAGTACACAGAGACAAAAATATATTAATTAAATAGGACGTCATTTACGAGGCAGAGCATTCACAGCTATGATACAAACCCCCTCGCAAGAATGGTAGAAATATTTAAACCAACATATGACAAAAAAGGTTCCCATGTTTTACGAAACACATCATCTTTGCTGTTTAGTTTACATGTCAGATAGTCCAAAGCAACATATTCAAGACTCACCCTTTGCCATTGAACCTTGGATGGAACTTTATCCACTATCCAATTTAAGAGAATACACTTCCTAGCACAGAAAGCAAGTGTTTGATGGAGTTTCCTTCTAAATTTATCAGTGATCGACAGATCAGGTATGCCAAGTAGCAGATATAAAGGATTATTATTTCTATTAGTAGATAGAATCTTATTAATTTCCTGTCCAATGACCTGCCAGAACTGTTGTATTTTCCTACAATACCACAAACAGTGTGTAAGACTACCCATTTCTATTTTACACTTGGGGCACAGTGGAGATGAATTAGGATTAAATTTATGGCATTGGGAGGGAGAGATATGAGCCCTGTGTAGGAGCTTCAGTTGCATGGCTCTCACTCGGTTGCAAACACTCAGCGTTTTTGCGCTCTTCCATGCATCACTCCAGCTATCATCTGTTATATTAACATTAAGTTCTTTTTCCCATAATCCTTTCAAAAAATAGGTGTTTGTGGTGTTATACCCCTTAAGGATGTTATAGAATAATCTAATAGACCTGCCAGATTTCTGTAGGAAGAGCTGTCTCTCTACATGTGAAATATTTTGACACTGAAGGATTGAGGTATCCTTTGTGACAAAGTTCCTTACTTGCAAATATCGAAAGAAATCCTGTTGCTGAATGTCATATTTCCCTTTCAACTGACTAAAAAACATCATGGTAGAACCTTCCATTAGTTTATGTAAAGTAGAGTGGTTCCATTTTTAATATAGGCGGGTCCTATTGAACCTGTTCTTGAGGTTCGTGAAGTATCCTTAAGGTGGATGGGTTCTCTTTAACCTGTCTCTCTTTATCCATGTTCTTTAGGTGGATGGGTTCTGCCTGCCCTGGGAGGTTCCCTGTGGGGGGAACTGGGGCTGTTACACAGAGCAGCAGCGGTGTGACGGCTACTGGCACTGTCCCAACGGTCGGGATGAGCTCAACTGTTCCTCATGTCAGGAGGACGAGTTCCCCTGCTCCAGAAACGGAGCGTGTTACCCTCGATCGGACCGCTGTAACTACCAGAACCGCTGCCCCAATGGTTCTGACGAAAAGAACTGCTTCTTCTGCCAGCCTGGGAACTTCCACTGCAAGGTACCAAAACCAGAACCATGTAAAGAGACCATGTTCAGGAACCAAAACAGAGACCAGAACAGGAAGCAGTCTCTGACTGTAGCTTCAGACGAAACGGGTAGTATTCAGTCATTTGACATCAGTTTGATCTCTGACCTCTGCAGAATAATCGCTGTGTGTTCGAGTCGTGGGTCTGTGACGCTCAGGACGACTGTGGTGACGGCAGCGATGAGGAAAGTTGTCCCGTCATCGTTCCCACCAGAGTCATCACTGCCGCTGTCATCGGCAGCCTCATCTGTGGCCTCCTATTGGTCATCGCCCTTGGCTGCACCTGCAAACTCTACTCACTGCGCATGTTTGAACGCAGGTGAGGATGGAGGGGCACCTTTACCTGTCACCCTCTCTGACTGATGAATGCTGATTTGATCTCAGTGATTTGAGCTTTGTGATTGGTCATTGCAGGTCTTTTGAGACCCAGCTGTCCAGAGTGGAGGCAGAGCTACTGAGACGGGAAGCCCCACCCTCTTATGGTCAGCTCATTGCCCAGGGACTGATCCCACCTGTGGAGGATTTCCCAGTGTGCTCTGGGAGCCAGGTAGAGAAACAGTCTTTTTCTCTGCAGGCGTTACCCTGATAACTCCTGTCTCCTTCAACCGTCAGGTCGTCCCTTTTCTTTTGAATTCATGTCCTCAGGTGATGTAGCCACCTCACGATTCAGTGCTTTGCCCACCAGACACAGTCTCTTCTCTAGGGACTATTGTGAGTGGTGGAGGAATACATTCCTTCTGTGTAGTTCTGTGTTTCTCCTACAGGTACCTCTGATTGGATCACATCATGTGTCTGTAGCAGCTTTGGTCTATCACACATGGATTTTCTTAGACTCCTTCAGCTGCAACACGTCTCCTTACTGTTATGGACAGTTTACTCCACCACCCAATGTGATGATTTTATTCTGCTGTCTCTCTGTCCTCAGGCATCTGTCCTGGAAAACCTCCGTCTGGCTGTTCGCTCTCAGCTTGGTTTTACCTCCCTCAGACTCCCTTCCTCCAGTCGTCATAGCAATCTATGGCGCCGGCTCTTCACCTTCTCACGGTCTCGGCGGTCAGGTTCTTTGGCTCTGGTCTCTGCTGACCTGGAGGACAGTGCTGGCACTGGGAGCACTGGGAGTTCTGGTTCAGACCTGCTGTCTCCAGACTCGGACGACACAGACACTGAGGGGGAGCGGGGGAGGGAGCGAGGCGTGGGTGCAGTGGGGGGGCCAGTTGCCCCACTCCCCCAGAAAACGCCGCCCTGCACTGCTGTGGAGGCTGTGGTATCTGTAACAGCGTCTGCGACCTCCTTGACCCCAACATCAGGCAGAGATCGATACCGCGACCGGCCCAGAGAGGTCCCGCCCCCTTCCAGCCCCATCACCATGGCAACATCTAATTCAGACCCTGAATGTCATAGCGATGCCTCAGAGCTCCAGGCCCTGCCCACCTCTGCCCTGCATCGTCTGGCCAGGAACCTGCACCGTCTCGCAAGGAACCTGACCAGGACCACTCAGAACCAGCAGAACCAGACCTGGACCAATCACAGTCCACTCCGCCACCTGGAGACAGGTAGAAGTGGGCCCGAAGCCACCGAGCAGCGAGGGAGCAGAGAAGAAGAGGAAGATGTAGAGCTCCTGATCCCTGTGTCCGACTCTGACTCCTCCTCATTGGTCAGTGATGTCCAACAACCACTGCTGGAGCCACACCCCTCCTCCACCGCTGGCCATGCCTCCCACCATCACAGAGGACACAGTGGTCGAGGAGGGCGGGACGGCCCCTGTGAACACTGCGGGATGGTTCACACAGCCCAGATCCCGGACGCCTGTCTGGAGGCCACAGGCAAGACAGAGAGCAGTGATGATGAGCTGCTGCTGCTCTGCTAACAGGCTAACCTGCAGGGCCAACATGCTAACTGACACATTAATACTACAAATACTACCCTGACACCACATCTACAGTTAGCTAACATGCTAACTGACATGACTAATATTGTAAAGACTGTTTTGTCCCTACATCTACACTCAGCTAACATGATAACTGACTGGCTAACAATAATACTATCCTGACCTTACACTTGAAATTTTAAACAGCTAGCCAACGTGCTAACACTTCAGACTGGACGACAGCTAGCCCATATGCTAACACTTCAGACTGGACAACAGCTAGCCAACAAGCTAACACTTCTGACTGGACTGTTACTATGTACTAGCATGCTAGATGGACTTCAGGTTAGTGGTTAGCAGGTTTTGGCCTTGAGTGATGTAAGAGGTAACAGACCAATCAGAGGCTGAGGGGAGTGATGTCACTGATGTTTGTATGAAACCTCTTCCCCTTTGTTCCCCTGGTCCGTCCGTTAAAATGCTCCCCTCCTGGACATCCTGCTTGTTGGTACAACTTCCTGAACAATGAGTTACTGGTACGACTACAAACTGAGCCCTGACGGAGCAGTAGACCCCCTGATCAATGATCATTGGTCTGATCCAGGAACTGTCGTTAGCCTCTGAACGGTGGATGAAGCTGGTCTCCTGGTTGGTTGCAACAGCTTAAATAACCCCCCCCCCCCAATAAAGGATATAACGGCATATGACCAATGGAGGTAGCCAAAGATGCTAGGTGCTACTACACCTAGGGGACCCTCCCCAGGTGTAGTAGTAGTGAGCTGAACTACAAGTATGACCTTGTGCTGTTCTTAACTCAGATTAAATTTCATCACGCTTCTCTGATTTGTGGTCTCCTCCTCCTCTCTCTGAGCTGGATCACTGTCCTCAGTCTGTCTCTTGGTGGTCCCTCATGTCTCCTGCTCTGTTCTGCCCCTGACCTCTGTCTCCTCAGTTCACCTGTCCACTGTCACTTCAAACTGCTCCTGAGGACTTGGCTCTAAGGTTTGTGTTACTCAGTGAATTTATGAATTTAGTTTTTATCCTGTTTTGTGCAGAAACCATGTTCACATGACATCACATCATTCATCAAGTGAATCTGCCTCACACTCTCTCTTCAAGGCTTCTGTATGAGAAACTTCATCAGAGTGGTGACTGGTAAAAGGCTCAGCTCACTGTTGGTGAGTCTGAACCACAGACATGTTCTGAGCCCTCTGCCTCACCTCACTGACGTTACCTGTCTGAGGAGAAATGCTGACATCACTCACTGACTTGTGACAAGGCTTGTAGCCTCGTGGAGGGAGGGAGTGTTGTCCATGTTGGAAGTGTCATCCTGCAGCAGACTGATTACTATCAGACATCACTGTGAACATGGGTGAGAATGTCCTGCATTATAAATCTAGATCTGCAGGAATCAGTGAATCCTGCTCTGATATTCAAGACCTGGTTATCAGCACAGAGCACATCAAGTCCAGCCTCATGAGGGTTCAGGGCTTTGACACAACAATCTTAACTCAGTGGTCCTTTTCCTGAGCTTTCAGTCATTTTAACCCTGAGATATGGTCAATAGACACATCTGTCACCATACACACAACATACTGAGTCTGGACAAATTCACCATACTGAGGACACAGTGTAAGGAAGGGAGTAAGTGAGCAGCTTCCTGCTGATGGCTCCACACCTGATTATTCATCAGCTATAGGTCTCCTTAATGTTCTACCAACCAGAACATCTACTGTTGTAGTTTATTGTCCTGTCCCAGTTCCAGTATGAGAAAATGACTTTGTCCTTTGGAGACATGTTTACATATGAGTACAACATCATAAATGTAACTTTCACTAATCAGTCTTATACTTTATAAAACATTTGATCCCAGTGATCCCAGAGTCAGCGGTCTGAGTAACAGGTGATGTCAGCATTAGCTGGGCTACCTCCATCGGTCAAGATACTGGTCACGCCTGTCGTAGCGGTCCCTGCAGAGTCTCCTGTGCTGTGGGTTCAGGTTCGTGTCTGGCCCCCTGATGTTTGATGTTTCTCCTTGTTCAGGTTTTTAACTGGTTCTAAAGGGAAGACAAGGTTCTAGACCGTCTGTTCTCCAAGACAGGGAAAGTCTAGAATTGTTGGTTCTAAAGGTCCTGGAGTTTCATTGATCCAGTTACAGAGAATGTTCTAGATCTGACGATCCTACAGTAACTGAGAACGTTCCACTAAAAAGAGAAGGTTCTAAAGGTCAGAAGAAGCAGCCAAATGTGTTTTTATGTTTGAAAGGTCAAAGGTCACGACTTGTGTTTACATTTAATATTCAACATAAATGAGTTGAGGTTATTATAGACTGTGGAGAAGTCTGGATGGAGAATCAGAACCAGATCCAGACTGAAGCCATTCAAACTGACCTGTCTGTATTTATGATCTTTGTTACAGTTTTGGTACTCAGATCTCAGTGTGAGTGTGACTGTGTATATTTATTATTATTAATATGACGGTGTTATATATTGTTCCTTTGCTGTTATGTAGTTGTTTTTCTGAGCTGCATGATTCCAGGTGTTTGGTGTTAGTTTTTCTTTGAGTCTGTAAAGTTAAAAACTGTTAAACTGCACTAAAGATTAAAAGTTCACATTAATTCTCGACTCTTTGTTTTCTGTCAATTTATTTTCAGTTTATCTTTATTGTGAACTCTGTCCTCAGGCCACAGGTCTATCTATTTGATCAATTTCAAAATAAATGATCTTAGTGTTGAAAATACATTCATGGACTTTATGTGGAGTTGTTATTAATGAACTTCATTAAATCGCAATTTAAAAATGTTAAAAACAAAGCAGAGGGACAAGAGTTCAGAGGTCAAACATGACGTCAACTCCATCAGCGAAGAAGAAAGGTATCAGGATCTGGTTTTGATATCAGTAGAACATCATAGAACCTGGTCTTGTCAGCAATACTAGTGGAGCTTCATAGAGCCAGAATCTTGTTGGTGATTCTAGAACCTTTTACAATTGGTATTATGTGCAGAACCTTATAGAACCCAGTAATTCAGTGATACCAGCAGAACTTACAATACTGCTGTAATCATGGTAATGGTTCTGATAGAACCAGATTCATGTCACTTGTGCCAGTAGAACCCGGTAGAACTGGAGCTGTGTCAATGATACAAATGGAATGTGACTTGTGTAAATGGAACCAGTAGAACCTTACAGAACCAGTCATGTCAAAATGAAGAACGAGAGAAAAATTTATAGAACCATCAGTCCTAAATAACTGTTGATGGGTCAAAGTTACCTGTAGAATGTTTTGGGACCAGCGTCATATCTGTGATACCAGTTGAACCTTACAGAACTGGACATATCAGCCTAACCAATACAAACAGAACAATAATCATGACAATGATACCATTAGAACCCTATTGAACTTGAGCTGTAACAGTAGAACCAATCATGTAGAACACATCATCGGAGAGCCACTGAGCATTGGATCTTTTTATTTTTCAGGCGATGTTCTCTTGTTCTTTAAATTTCTCACAGTTGATGATTTTTATGTTCTAATCTTTTAATCGTTCCATGCAAAAATATAAAGAACCAGACCTCTGTGTTCCTGCATCTCCATGGAAACTCATGCTTCAATCACATCACTCCTGAGGAGGCTGTGATTGGCTGGCAGCTGAAGTTCACATAGCCTCTCCTGTCTATTCTTTTCCACGCATCCTTTGCTGCATTGCCCCACCCTCATTGGGAGCGTCATTTTTTGAGTCACTATTAAGGGACAGTGTCTCAGTGACATCATCATGACACTGTTACATCATTGCTGTGATGTCATCGTGCAGCATGCAACAGCATAGGAGGATCACAGGACTTTTATAAGTCCCGCTCAGCAACAGCTTGTCCCCTCCTCCCCCCTCTTGGCCCATTGCTGTGATGGTAAAGTAAGTCCCGCCTCCTGACGCTATGACTTGCTGCCCTCTGTTTCCTTATTGGTCAGCGGGGCCAAGGCAGGGTCCACCAATGAGGTGGCAGGAAACAGTTTAAACCAGCCAATCACCATGTTGGACAGGTCCAGATCATCCAATAGAATCTGTGCAGCGCCCATGAAGGATTTATGATCCATCCGACCATAGTCCCCCCACACGATGATCTACAGACAGGTAGACAGGTAGACAGGTTAGAACCTTCTGTTCCACACTGGAACAACACAAACGAACAGGTGACACCACAGGACTCCGAAAAACAGACATTACTACGACTACAATAAAACAATGACTACGACAACTCCATCCGCGGATGATTTGATTGTTCTGTAAACCACTTTCAGGACAGAACAGATTTGAGATACAGCAACAAAAGAGAACAGGGGCCAAATCCTCCACCTCTGGTCCTCTACCAGGGGCCTCAGAGGTTGAGGGTTCTATGCAATATCTTAGTTGGTCCTAGGACTGCGCTCTTCTGGACAGACCTCAGATATTGAATCTGGAAGGTGATGGAGCCACTTTCCCAGTTTGGGGGGTCACAGTCCCTGATGCTCTTGTAACCACTAGGACTACTTTGGACTTTACCCTCCACATCTATTCCAGTTGTTCTTTCAGCCACTGGTCCTTCTCCATCTTCCATCACAAGGTCTGGTTGGTTCACCAGCAGCTGTTTGTCCGTCTGGAACCTAAAGCCCCAAAGGATATCAACTCTGTCCTTCTCAACATCTTTTGGTTTTGTTTCCCATCAGGACCTGGGGCCTTCTAATCCAGACTCAGATGTTCCTGTACCTGTCTCTCAGTCTCCTCTGTCCCAGCTTGTATCTTACACCCTGTGCTGGACTGTCTGCATCTTGGGTCCTGTCTGCTGTGGTAGACCCCTCTCTGGTGCTTAGAGCCTGTGCCTGTGCAGCATCATCAGATCCTCTGTCCTGTTCTTCAGACCAGCCTTTAGCCACTGGTAGGATTTCCTGATCTCTCTTCCTCTATCTGTTGATGACTCATCCCATGGAGGGGTGTGGTCTTTGGTATTTCCTCTTCTTCCTCATCACCCTCAGTCTTCTTCTGACTGAGCCACACTTGGGATTCAAAAGGTGAGAGACCACCTCCTGTACATGGATGATATCAAGCTGACCCATCTGATCCACCTGACCAGGAGCCACAGTCAGGACATCAGGACATCTTTCAGACTGAGGAGAAGAAAGGTGACACACACACGCACACACACACACACACTCAGGTACCTGAAGTACTTTTCCCTCAGGATTCTCCTCAAACTGCAGCTGCTGTTGATAAAGAGGGTCAAGTGTTTTTCTTGCCAGACGAGTTCTTCTCTTCAACACACACTTCCCATTGTCCATCAGATACACCTTCACATACGGAGCTATGCAGCAACAGAGACACACACAGGTTTAGTTTTGCTGCAGTGTGAACAGGTGAAACCAGGATTAGTTGGTCTCAGACTCAGTTTCAGGGTCAGCTCTGACTGTGACGTCTGTCTTGTGTTTAATGATACGTTTCTGCCTGATGATGATGTTGATGTGGACCCAGTTGTCATTGGTGTTCAGCTGCAATTTCTAACTCCTCCACCAGGTGCTGCTGTTAATCTAATTAACTCATGTGGCTGAGGATGGAAATTAAATTAAATCTTTAATTAAATCTGTTGGTAACACTTTACCCAAACCCCCAACTTCCTGTTTATCTTTAATAGTTACTGTCACAAATAGCTCACAGTCATGTTTGTAAACACGTATAGATATATTAACATATGCGTCTTTTATAACTTTTGAAGACATTATAACGATGACATCATTTGGCATCTAAATGATAGAACAAAAGAAATCTAAGTGTACCTTAAGTGAGGAACTTTTGTTCATGAGGTTTGAAGTTCATCATATTTTCATTTTTATTATAAACATTGTCAAAGCTGCCTGATGATGTGATTGTAACAGTTACTAACACATTGTTCAGTTATAAACACTTTATACAAGGAGTCATAGTTCAAATATATTAAACTCTTTCAGTGTGGTTTAAACTGTTAATTAATTATATTAATTATGTACAGTTTACAAATTAAACTTCAGTGTTACTGTATCCAACATTTCAGTGTAGAACAGTATTACACACAGTACAGTACAGTATGGTAGTGCGTATCAGTGTGTAGTACAGTAATGTGTAGTATTTTTACCTGGAGTGTTCTTGTTGCCTTGTTTACCCACAAGGCCTCGGGCTCGAATCACCTCCACATCCAGACGCTCTTTTCTGTACACCATCCCAATCTGGATGTCACCTGATCAACAAACAGCCAATCAGAGGAGCTAGTGTTAGATGATGTCACAGATAATGGTCAGACAGTTTCATTGTGTTATTAACAATCAAAACAGTTAAGTGTCTCAGCCAATCACAGTCTTGATCTGTCTATTGTAAATGTAAATAATGTAGGAACATACATTTCAGAAAATAATAAAATAATTGTGTAAAAGTGAATAATGATTAATAAATATGAGTAATAAATATAAATAGATGTGAATAATGTTTTGATTGGTCTTTACCCATGGGGGGTGTGGCCAGAGTCTGTCGTCCAGCCAGCTGGGCAGGGCCTAATCCCTCCAGGAAGCCAGTGAACTGTTGGTCTGACGCCAACTTCACACCCGGAAATATCAGTCTGAAGTGATGGAACAAAAAATAAAAGATATTACAGAGAGAAAATATAATTATGACACAGAGAAAATTTTAATATTAAAGACAAATTCCTATTCATGTCCAACAGCAGATTAAAAATAAATAAAGGAAAACAGAACAGTGAGAAGAGGAGCGACAGATTAAAGGAAGGAGTGACAGATTAAAAAGAGAAGTTATTCATACGCTCCAGGTTTGGGGTCCTCAGCATCCGGGTCACGACTCGGCTGTCGAGTGAAACGAGACTTAAACTCAACAGCCAAACCAGTTTCTACGCTCCTTTGGACAGGAAGTCTGATCACCTTCTTCTTCTTCTCCTCCTCTGGATGGATGGAGTGAAACAGATGGACGGAGAGAAGATTATTAGAAGATGATTTTGATTGCAATGTCTGTTGCAGCATCTGTTGCAGTGTCTGTAGCAGTGTCTGCAGTCACTCTGACAGTTCGTGCTCATTAGGATCATTCTACTGTCTGACCCTAACCCTCTGGACTTGGAACGCTGAACTGTATCTATTACATTTCCATGAAGAGGATTGACTGCACTGGGAACATCAGAGCTCTGTGCTCTGAATGAGTTAAGTTGGTGGTCTTAGGCTGTTGACTGTAACTGATTAAACTGGGACTGACCCTCAGGGTTGAGCTGGGAGGCACTCTGACTCTTCTTTCCCAGTCCAACCATTCCCATCATCCTCGCTCCGAAACTCGAGCGTCTCTTCTTGTCATCATCGTCATCATCATTTCTCCCCAATGAACAGATATCGCCACCAACACTTGAGGACTTTGTGAGAGGAGCTCCAGACGCCAGCACTGGCCTGCAGGAGGAGAGAGGAACAACCATACCTGTCAATCTCCTGAAGGGGAAGGGGTATAGACAGACCTGTTACTCACTTGAGGTCAAGGGGCATAGATAGCTATACCTGTCAGGTACCTGATGTGGAGTTGCAAACATACACCTGTCAATCATTTAAGGTTGTGGGGGGTGGGGGTGGGTGGGAGGGGTGGATCACAGTCATGGTCACACACTGATCTGACTCCAGTCGCGGCTCATTGGTTTGTCTCTTACTTAGGAGGCTCAGGCTCCTCCACCTCCTCTCCTTCCTCCACTGATTCAGTCTTCTGCAAAGAGGCTCCGCCTTCGGCTGCTACTTCCTGTGTTCCCACCCCCAAATCAACTGATTGGCCTTCAAGAGCCTCCGCCCGACTGCCTCAGCCAATGATGAGTCGAGCACAGGAAGATGCAGACAGAAACATGCAGCAAGAGATAGAATGATGAAGAGTAACACATGCTAATGTACTTATTTAAAGAAACATGCTAACATAAATAGTATGCTTAGGTAACATGCACGCTAATTTAAACGAGAAATACAAACATAAACAACATGCTAACACAATTAACACAAATCAACATATGTAAAAGATGCAAATAACATTTATTAGTGTTTAGTTATGAGGGGAGGAAGAGAAACCGACAATGATCAAACCGAGGTGTGGCCATTGTGGTTGTACACTTAGTGTGTTAAGGACCAGGTCACCAAGACACTGAACATTAGACATATTCATCCTTTGATACACACACACATACATTTTTATCACATATTCATCATTTGACTTTTTGAAGCAGGGCTGTATTAACATGCTCTGGGTCTCCGGAGCAAAAAATTTAGGTGTGGGCCCCCTGACTCCCCCCAGTTTACCCAAGTTAATGTGGTTATGAATTAATTCAATACAAATTAATTTAAAAATATGCACCATTTCCTTCAGTAGCATGTAAGCAGCTTTGTGTCCATTTATATTTACTACAAACCTCAGAGGATTTCTACCAGTACAACAGGACAAGATGAGATGTAAACAAAAAGAAGCTGGTTCCTGGTCTCACCTGATTCTGCGGCCAGACCGAATCTCAGAGGCATTGGACATGGCCGATACATCACTGATGTCACTGTCTGATGATTTAAAGGATAGGCTGTCCCTCATCTGGACAGATAGAGGACAGGTGAGCAGGTGTGTGATATCATCAATGAGGTCTGTACAGTATTGTGTAATATTTTGATGATAAGTTGTTCACCTTTGATGGATCCTTCATCACACCTGGAAAAAGAAAAAAGAGCAGAGTTAGTTTATGACAGCACTCTGATGTCATAGTTGTGGTTATCAGTCAATTTCGGCCAGTGATGTTATTGTGTTGGACAGTGACGTCCCTGAATCCTGTGGTGTTGTATTTAAATGTGGTTAAATTTCCGAGCTTGTGTCCTGAACATCAGCTCTGACTTAATGACATCACAGAGTAATGATAAAAGAATAACAGGAAGATCAACCAACAGCACATCAGAGTTTCAGCTTCACTCTCTGCTTCACCTGCTGTGATGGAAACTTCAGTCAAAGTGGAGATGAAGTTTAAATTCACTGAGGCTCAGAGAGAAAATATAAAAGAGATGAAGACGGGACCTCTACCTTCTCTGCTCAGTGGTAACACCTCCCCTTCACATGACAACGATGGATGGATGGATGGATGGATGGATGGATGGATGGATGGATGGATGGATGCAAAATGAAAGAAGAAATTCAACCAAATGAAATGATCCATAAACACTTCAGATCACACAAACCAGGACAGGAGAGATGAAAGGATGAACAGATGAAGGGGTGGGACAGATAAGTAAATCACTGTATGGATTAGGGCTGGGCATCAAACAACACACCTCAGTCTACGATGACAATCCCCATTAATGAAATCTAATATTAACAGAGGCAGTAATTTAACATAAACCTGCAGAAATGCTTCAGTCTCATCCACAGTTTGTGTGACGTTAATACAAAGATCGTTAGGCTGATAGTGAATTTCTATGAACTGACTATATGTAAACATTTAGTCTAATTAGCCACATAAACTGCAGTTTGTTGAATTCTTGTAGAGAAGAAAATAATAACTGTAATATTGATGAAATCCCAGTGACACTCATCCCTAAACGGGAATAAATGTATTTTCATAAATTCATTATTTAAAAGCAGTACAGTGAACTGTGTATTAGCAGGTATATGTGGTGCACCTCAGGGTTTGATTCTGGGCCTGACTCTTTTCTCCTGGTCACACAGTTAGTGGACATGATACATCTTGTTAACGCTATGCAGATGACACACAGTTATATCTTCCTGTCAACTCTTCTGATACTAGTCGTCTGACTAGAGGACAGTTGAATGAGGATATCACCAAGATCATTGTGTTTCAATAAAAACACTAAATTTTTTTTGTGCACTTTGTGCAAAATGCAGCTGCAAGTTTTAAACTTTAAAATTTTACAATCCCTTCACTGGGTTCAATAATACAGCTTAGTTCACTTATATATGGAGCCAAATCAGGGCCAATAGTTTTGTAATAGAAAAACTAAAATTTGAAACTGAAAGTTCAAGTTTTGATCTTTAACTCTGAAAAATACAACAATGAATTCAAATTTAAAATAAGTGTTGGAAAAGTTTTTTCAGTTTAAATATAATTTTGATTCAATTCTAGAATTTCTTTTGAATAAATTATTTATTTTCATTTTTCACTTTCATATATCTTCTCATATTTGATACTAATGTACTAATGAATTGTCTTTGTTAACATCTGTTTGCCAGAATGTCGACTTGCGACAGTGGCTGCAGCTTCACAGAGCCTTATAAATGTGCTCACACAGAACCTCACTCATCAACAAGAGCAAGGAAGACCGGAGAAACATTTTTTTCTTGTGAAAAACCAGGGAAAGATCTGTATGATTTAAAAAAAAAAAGAAATATATATATATATATATATATATTTTTTTTTTAAAATAAGGCTGTCAAAATTAGCACGCTAACGCAAGACAATTAATTTGTGAAATTAACACAGTAACTTTAACGCATTTACGCATCTGCAGAATGACCTGCCCTGTTGCCCGAGCAAGATAGAGGAACCCAAAGAACCTGTTGGCCCTCTGGATGGGAAGCTCGAGTATAAAAAAAAAAGATGGAACAATCAATAAACATGTTGTCATTTGCACACACTGCAGGAAGGAGTTTTCATTTCACCAAAGCACCTCAAGCTTAAACTACCACCTCAACACCAAGCATGTATTTGTCAGGGCTTCAACTTCAGGTGTAACACTCGGCTTGTGTCAGACCACCCCCACCAAACGCAGGGCATTAAGTAAGTCTACCTCTGACAAGTTGACTGATACAATTGCTGAATGGTTTGCCAAAGATTGTTGACCGATTAATATTGTAGAGGACAAGGGCTTCACAGATGTTTTGAAAGTTGCAACTCTTGACACGTTCTACAAGCCACCGTCAAGAGGCACAGTAATGACTAAAATCCACGAACTCTATGAAGCTAAAAAGAAAACTAAGGAAGAGGATTTGGCTTCAGTGGAATATGTTGCCCTGACAGGAGACCACTGTTGAACTGTTTGTTAAAAACAGAAAAGAAAAAAGTTTAATCCATCCATCCTGTATTTGCTAAAAAAAAAAGATGGCTAAGATGCACAAATAGTTTAGAATATTAAGGTTATCTTTTAGTTTGATTAAAAAAAAATTCTGAATAACAAATCCGTTATTCTCTGAGAGGCATAGGAGATAGCCAAATTGAGTTATGGTGTGGTATCATTTAGTTTGTTATTTTTCAATCTTAATAATACCATCATTTGGATTTGTCTCAAATAAAAAAACAAATGTTAAACAAATATATCCGCCTCCTGTCATTTATCTTTCTGTTCCAACAAAGAGAAAATGTGAATTTTTCATATTTTTCGTCATATATAGTGCATCTGGAAAGTATTCACAGTGTTTAACTTTTTTCACATTTTGTTATGTTATGTTGCCTTATTCCAAAATGGATTAAATTCATTGTTTCCCTCAAAATTCAACATACAATACAATGTCATGACAAAGTAAAAAAAATTTGCTTGAAATTTTTGCAAATATATTAAAAATAAAAAACAACATGTACATAAGTATTCACAGCCTTTGCCATGACACTCAAAATTGAGCTCAGGTGCTTCCTGTTTCCACTGATCATCCTTCAGATGTTTCTACAACTTGATTGGAGTCCACCTGTGGTAAATTCAGTTGATTGGATGTGATTTGGAAAGGCACACACCTGTCTATATAAGGTCCCATAGTTGACAGTGCAGGTCAGAGCACAAACCAAGCCATGAAGTCCAAGGAATTGTTTGTAGACCTCTGAGACAGAATTGTATCGAGGCACAGATCTGGGGAAGGGTACAGAAACATTTCTGCAGCATTGAAGGTCCCAATGAGCACAGTGGCCTCCATCATCTGTAAATGGAAGAGGTTTGGAACCACCAGGACTCTTCCCAGAGCTGGCTGCCCGGCCAATCTGAGCGATTAGGGCAGAAGGGTTAGTGAGGTTAGTTAGGGAGGTGACCAAGAACCCGATGGACACTCTGACAGTGCTCCAGCGTTGCTCTGTGGAGAGAGGAGAACCTTCCAGAAGGACAACCATTTCTGCAGCACTCCACCAATCAGGCCTGTATAGTAGAGTGGCCAGACAGAGCCACTCCTCAGTGAAAGGCATATGACAGCCCACCTGGAGTTTGTCAAAAGGCACCTGAAGGACTCTCAGACCATGAGAAACAAACTTCTTTGGTCTGATGAAACAAAGATTGAACTCTTTGGCCTGAATGCCAAGCGTCATGTCTGGAGGAAACCAGGCACTGCTCATCACCTGGCCAGTACTATCCCTACAGTGAAGCATGGTGGTGGCAGCATCGTGCTGTGGGGATGCTTTTCGGCAGCAGGAACTGGGAGACTAGTCAGGGTCGAGGGAAAGATGAATTCAGCAATGCACAGAGACATCCTTGATGATAACCTGCCCCAGATCGCTCTGGACCTTGGACTGGGGTGAAGATTCAAGGAGTGGCTTCAGGACAACTCTGTGAATGTTGTTGAGCGGCCCAGCCAGAGCCCAGACTTGAACCCGATTGAACATATCTGGAGAGATCTGAAAATGACTGTGCACAGACGCTCCCCATCCAACCTGATGGAGCTTGAGAGGTAAAACTGAAGAGCTGTGAATATTTCCCAGATGCACTGTATAGGAATGTTGATTAATTGTCATTAATCCACAGCTATCCTGTGATTAATCAGATTAATTGTTTTTTAATTCTTTGACAGTCCTAATTTAAACTGAAAAAACTTCTCCTACACTTATTTTTAATTTGAATTCATTGTTGTATTTTTCATTGTTCAAGATCAAAACTTGAACTCTCAGTTTCAAATTTTAGTTTTTCTATTACAAAACTATTGGCCCTGATTTGGCTCCATACTTATAAAGGATATTTTGACCTCCTGAGCTGAAACATGAGGGCCCACTTAGATCAACTCGTCAGAAAAATCCACCTTCCACCTAAACTGAGGAACATCACCTAAAACACCCCTTAGGCTGCCTTTAACTGGCTTGTATGATTTACATTTCTCTTACAAAACGTTATTATTTTATTGTTTATGAAACTCATCTAGTATTCATTTCTTCTTGTTACATTTATTACTTTTGCTCACATTCTTTAATTAACTTCTTTGTTACTATATTCAGAAAAGCATTATACAAATAAAGTAAATGTGTTTAAAAGTTATTATTAATATAATAATAATAATAATAATAATAATTGTTATTATTATTATATCCCACATTTGGATGCATGGATGGATAAAAGTGATATCAAACCAACAATTAAATGTTTGAATGAATTAAAAGTGGCACAGACAGGAAACCAACTGTAGTTACTGCATTTCCTCTAATAAATATCTCAGCACAGACTCAGGGGACAAACATGTCACATGATCTAGGAGCTACCTGTCTGCCTCTGGGTGGTTGTGGCTAACAGGTTTTACATTACCGTTGGCAGTTTTTTTCTGCTGGTCCTCCCATGTGACCTCTACATTATGGCAGACAGAGAGAGGTGATTGGTCAGACTATAGCAACACTCTGAACACTCAATTTGAACTGTTCAGTTGATTCTGACATTAAATCAATCAAATCCCAGTACTCATCAACAACACCTGATCAGTTTGCTTGATCAGTTCCACCTCAGACTGACTTGCCTTTTCTGGTCCCTCCAGGTGTCGCTGAACGTCTGTCTGGCTCTGACATGGACAGGTGTGATGACATCAGCATGATGTAACCAAGATGAGCAAATTAATTAATGAAAAGTGATGATGGAGACTGAAATATCCCAATGTGACAGCAGCCATCAGCTGATCTATGGGTCTGCACTGGACAGACTGGTCTATCACAACAGACACATCAAACTTACAATGTACACACCTGGAGTCTGTGGAGGTGGGCCTGGTGAGGGGGCAGGTGAGGGGTGAGGGGTCGGTGTGGGGGCAGGTGTTGGAGCAGGTGTAGGGGGAGGGGCTGGTTGAAGAGGTGGGTGTGATTGGACTACAGGAGCTGTGGGTGGGGCAGGAGCAGGTGCTGGGGGCAGGACTTTGACCTGGACAGGAAGTGGGGGAGGGGATACCACAGATGCAGGTGCAGATACAGGTACAGGCGCAGATGTGGGTGCAGGCACAGGTGCAGGTGCAGTAGCAGGGGCAGGTACAGAGGCAGGGGCAGGTGCAGGTGCAAGTACAGGTGCAGCAGCAGGGGCAGGGGCAGAGGCAGGTGCAGGAGTCGGATGAAGTTGATTGGGTCCAGGAGGAGGCGGAGCTTGGATTCGTATAAGAGGAGGTGGTTGGTGATTGACAGGGGGAGGGGGTTGTTTGTGAGTAGTGGGAGGGGCTACAGATGCAATTGGTGCTCCTGTGGTGGGCGTGGCCAAAACTGATGTGCAGCGAAAGATTTAATAGGAAATTAAAAAGAAAAAAGATGGAAGATGAGGTGAAGAATGATCACATGACCTGTTTCAACAGCTAATCAATCACATGGCTGGTTTCACATCTACCAGTCTGAAACAACTGTTTGCCCCATTCCCTGGTGATCCAGTGGGGTAATCCCACTTGCCAAGCTTCCCTCCCAGGTGTTGCTTCAGAAAATGGCCCTGATCTCTCAAATCCAGGTGAGATACCTTGCTTATTACTTTATTAGGGTTCTGGGCTTGCCCCCAGTCTGAAAACTTGCCTTGGACCTATTTGTCTGCTAGCAAAACTAACGTCAATTAACAACAGAGCTCCCAGGGTCATGCAGCTACTCAAACCCCTCAACCACGTGAAGGTGATGATTCTTGGAATGTATGTGCTACTTTTCTTAGCTGGCTAACCACCAGGACCAGGATCTATTAGAGATTAGAGATCAGATTCAGTCAGGGGGAGAATAATAGTGTAGATATCCACATCAGTTAGAAACACTGTGATTTCATATGTGTTCAAGCCACACAAAGTATGAACCAGAAGATGGAGACAAGATATCATCCTGGGACAGAAAACTGGAGGGACTACATCTCCCAGCATGCTTGCGGATCACACTAGACGTGATGTATAAGTAGAATATTTCCTCAAGCAAATCCCAACCTGTTACCTCTGGTCAGTAGTTTGACTATGTCTACAAATACTAGAAGGTCTTACAGAGAACCAGAACTATTCTAGGTCTCAGCTAAAGGAACTCAGGTAAACTACACACAGATCACAGTCTGTACCTGCTTGCACAGTGTCAGAGGGTTCTGCACCTGTAAGACACAATTCACTGTTAGATCACTACAACCCCTGGGGAGGGCGGGGCATTTTGTTCCATCTTTATGAAGATGATACACCATTATATATCACAGTTAGTCTGTCCACCATAACAAACAAAATCCTCGTCAGTGGCCTTGACAATCCCTCATGGTTTTACTCCTGTGGAACAGTTTGTGGCCCCAGACTGTTTCGTTTTGAACCTGCTGCAGTCTGAGGTCATCAGGTAAAAACCTGTTCACCTTTCAGACTGAAGAGGACCAACCCTGATCAACCCTGAACAACCTGCCCAATGAACTCAGCAGCTGATTGGTTGGTTGGTTGGAGGCATCACCTGACAGGTAACTAACAATAGACATACTTCTGTCTGGAGCTCCTTTGGGTGGGACGGCAGGCAGCTGGCGTCCTCGGCGGCTGCAGACCGGTGTTCCTGATGGACTCGTCTGGGTCGATCGAGGGTTTGCCCTGTTGGACAAAGTCAGAAATCAAACTACCAACCTGACAAAAGGGAAGTAAGGTCAAAGGTCAGAGATTAAAGTGATTGTAATCATTAGTAATGTAAGATTAAGGCTTTTGTTTATGTGGGTGTGCTGGGACATGCTACACTATGTTTGCTACAAACAAGCTAATGTCTAACAAACTCTGTGGCCCTGAGCAGTAAAGATAGCACTGATCTGCCTTCAATCAATGCACAGATCACTGGACACTGTCTCCATGGTTACAGGGACTGATTTGATCAAGAGTCAGAAGTGAGAGGTTTGATCAGGAGGGACTGATCAAACCTCTGATCACCTGTACTCGGTGTGTTGTCCATTCAGCCAGTCAGAACAGTGTGAGTCACATTGTCCTGAATCCTAAATGGCATCTGTGAGCCTGCAAACTCACAGATCAACACATGTTCCAACATTTTTGCGTGGAACTAAATATTTTGCAAAGATGTGCAAATTTCCACTTCCTGGGCAAGAACTTTAATTAATTTCCATGGAAACAAGTCTGGTCAAAAGGTGTGTCTCATAGTACTTTGGACCAAAGTCCGCAGGGGCTCAGTCTTCAAGTTTGGAAGAAGAGGTTTGGATTTGGATTACAGCAGGACAACCACAAAGTTTAGTCTGAAAAAAACTGAATCTGAGAAAGAAAAAAAAAAAATCTCTTCAGGAGCTCAGAGACTCATGCAGTATAACACCAACCAACCAACAACCAACAAACAAACAAACAACACCAGCATGCTGTTAAAAAACACGCATCAAAGAAAGAAACAAAAATAATATGAAGGTGAACATGACCGTAAAAGTAAAGAAAGATTAATTTAACCCAAAAGAACAGAAATCATATGACTGAGAATCAAAGACAACAACAGGTTTTCAGTGGTGTGATGTCACTTATAGCCAATCAGGAAGTCAAGTGAGGGGTGAAGATATAAGGGGTGTGGCCAATCTTCAGAAAGATGTCATGTTTCTCTTTGAGGATAAAAACCACATTCAACAAACACCATGGAGACAGCTGGTTTCTGATGAGTCAGTTGGTGGTCACCTGGTTGGGGCAGGTGAGGAGGGGGCGGAGCGTCTGGACCTCAAGTGGACAGAGTCAGCTCGGTCTGTGGAGTGTGAGCGCGTGTAAACGGGTCGGTCTGCCATTGCTCGCTGGTCAGCTGACCGAGAGCGACTATAGTAATCCCGCCGGTCCATCCCCCGACTGTACCTGCACATCACCATGACAACCATCACCCACCACCATCACCATGACAGCCACTGCACCTGCAACACGGGTTAATTAGTCACATCACTGTGACACATCAGGCTGCTGTCAGCAGATCAGCTGGTTGTACCAGTGAAGGGGTTAGGGTAAACAGGAAGTGTAAGGCACTGAAGACTGAAAAAAACCAAAGACAAAGAAAATTGAGCACTACATTTCCCATCATCCATGGTCATCATCCCAGGGTGAACAGTGTGAGGTCAGCAGCATGCTCCCCTAAGGATGAATTGTAATAACGATGACGCCATCTTCAGGTCACATTTGAATTTGTCCAGTTCTTGCAGAGCTAAAGACATTCCCAGTGGCATATCATGAATTAGCAAATGTTAGCATCCTAACATGCTAAACTAAGATGGTAGAGATGGTAAACATTAAACCTGCTAAATGCTACCATGTTAGCATTGTCACTGTCAGCATGTTAGCATGCTAACATTTGCATTTAACTCAAAGTACCGCTGTACACCCTCACAGAGCTGCTGGAGACTCTTCAGACCAGGACACACATTCTAGAGGGACCAGGTGTTTGGTCTTGTTTTCTTCTGAAATACCCAGTTAGTGGACCTTTGAGTTAAGGTTGAACTACTAAGATGGAGATATCACAACAACTCTGTTGTCTCACTTACAAATTGGACACAGTGAGTCCTCCACAGATTTGAACTTGGTGTACTCTGGACTGAGAAACACTTGTAGCTGGGATGGAGGGATGGAAAAGGAGGTGACACTGAGGACTACACCTACGTCAGTACAACTGTCTGTCAGTCAGTTTACCTCAGCAGTTCTTCTTCGTAGGCGTTGGGTTCATAGGGGAAGTCTGGGATGAAATCCTGACTGAAGAACAGAAAGACATCACAACTCTAAAACATAATGAACCTACAGTCAACTTCATCCTCTACACTACATTACCCATCGACCTTGGGGCTCACCTGTAGTCCTCACAGCTCCCGTTCATCATGTGGTTTGTCCAGGGAGTGTTCGGACCATTAAAATATCTTACACACAGAAGCGCATGAGGAGATGAAAATGTGATGAGCTGTCCAACAATTACCGCAACTGATGGTACAACAGGTACTACTACTAATACTGCTACTAATACTGCAATTTCACGTAGTTGCAGTACCTGTCATGGGAATCGAGAGAGTTGGCAACAGACATTCTCCTCAGTGATCTCCTGAATACACAGAAGCAGACAGTCACACACAACTGGACTACAAACTGTACTACAGCCAGTACTGTAAACTGTACTACAACTAGTACTGTAACCTGTATAACAACTGCCACCAGCACTACATCCATTAATGAAACCAGTACTATGACCAGGACTAACCTGTAGTACAAGCAGTACTACAACCCCAACAAGAAGCTGTAGTATAAACAGGGCTAAAACTATAACCTGCAACATTACCAGTACAAATACTAGTACAACTAGGACTACACACACACTACTGAAACCCTAGACTAGACCTGCACTGCTTCTCTTTTGTGCTGCTGTGTCAGTTTAAATTTCCTCTGGTGGGTCAATACAATCAATACAGGTACATCTTATCTCATCTTACCACCATAACAACCAGGTCTAAAACTAGCACTATACCCAATAATCAAACCACTACTACGAGCAAGAGTAACCAGTATTACATCCAGTAGTAGTAGAATAGCCAGTACTGAAAACCTGTACTTTAAACAGGTCTACGACCAGCACTACTATCAGTAGTATGACCATAACTAAAACCAGCAACTAAAACTAGTTCTGTGTCTCAGTTCATGTACTTCATACTCACACTTCCTGTTATTAGTGAATCAGTGCATTCACATTGACAAGTACAAATACACTTCTCATCCTCAACGGTCGCCATCTTGGCTACGTAGCAGAAGGGGAGGGGCCACCAATGAATTTTCAAACTAGTGAAAACAGCAACTGAGGAAGGAGGAAACATTGACTGCGCCAATAGTGATCTAACCTCCATGTCACATGACACAGGACAGTAGAACATTCATGTTCAAGTCAACTAAGCAAAGCAGCCGACAGGTGAACGACAACTGTGGTCACATGACATGATCATCATTTCACAACTACAGTGATTGATCTGAGACAGCACTACCCTCTACTGAGTACACAGTGTACTACATGTGAGTGTACCGACTGAAGTATCTGATTTGAGACACAGCACCAGAGAACAGCTAACACTAAAGTCAGCACTACAACTTGTAGTACGAACAGTATTATGAGCACTAATACCAACAGTACTGTCAATAATGATAGTAATTGAATAATGGGTTCTATTACTAGTATATAATGTATATGACAAGTACTACAATTGTAACAAAACCAGTACAACAGAACAACATCCAGTACTAGAACCAGAACTTCACAACAACATCCAGTTCTGACCTGGGTCCTGGTTCAGACCTGGGTCAGACCCGTTTAAACAGTCTTTGCTGTGTGTTGTTTGATTGGTCCAACAGCAGCAGAGGAGTGGGGTTTACCTGACAGCACAGGTGTATCTGATACTGAGTCCCCTGCTTCAGTCAGACAGGATGATGTTTATTATCACACTATACTGTGTCCTAGACTGTGTTCTGGTTGGCTGATGTCCAGGTGATCCAGGTCAGGTGTTGTGCTGTATGTTGCTATGGTTACCTGTTCAGGCTGCTGTACTGGCCGGCATCAGAGTATGCTCGGCTCAGTTTGGAGCCTCGCAACAGCCGCACTGCATCTTCCCGGTACAACGGATACAGGGGGTTGCCGCTGGCAACCACAGGTCGGAGGTCAGCAAAGGTCAGAAGAGATCAGAGTCAAAGACGGTCAAAGGTCAGCAGAGGTCAGAGTGGTCGGAGAGGTCAGAGGTTGCAGAGGTCAGGGTGGTCGCAGGTCAGAGGTCAGAGAGGATGTAAAATGTCATCTCTGATCTCATGTCTTTTTGTCTAACATCTCGTCTGTTCTCATCTAGTCTCTCATTTAATTTTCTTTAATCTTGTCTCATTTCATCCAATAATACCTTTTGTCATCTCATTTTACACTCTCTCGTCTCATACAGTTCCACCAGATCTCATGTCTCTCATTTGTCAGATTTGGTCTCATGTCATTTTGTGTCATTTAACTGAATCTAACACTTCTTATCTCGGCTTCTCTGATCTCATCGCAATCCATTTGGTCTCATCTTGCATCTAATTTAATCTATCTCATCTATGTCTATCTATCTATCTGTCTATCTATCTATCTATCTCACACAAACTGGTCTCATTTCATATATTCATTCATTCATTCATTCATTCATTCATTCCTCATCTTCTCATTTCATCTCATTAAACAAAAATTATGTTTCGTCTCCCATCTCTTGTCTTGTCCAGTCTGGTCCTACCTGGTTTTGTATTGTCTAATCCCATTTATAACATCTGGTCTCATCTTTCATCTTTGTTCATCTTTGTTCATCTCGTCATTCATCTCATTGTGTGTTGTCTCATCTCATCTTGTGTCATGATTTTCATCATCTCATACTATCTCTTGTTATTTCATTTTATCTTGTCTGGTCTTAGGATCTCATCTGATTTTTTTTCATCTCATCTCATCTGTACTAACTCTTTAAATCACATCCCACCAGGGATCTACTTAACTCATTTGACTCATCTGATTTGATCTCACCTAGTTTCATCTCATCCAGTTTTGTCTAATTTTATTTCATCTTGCCCCATCTCATCTGATCTTATCTTTGGATCCTGTATCATCTCTTCTTTTCTTAATCTTGTCTCTTATCTCTTGTCTCATCTCATGTTATCTGATTCTCATCTCTTCTGATTTTAGTCTAATGTCTTCTTATCTCATCTTATGTTGCTGTGTTACTGAGCTTCCCGTTGTGGTTCTGAAAATACCAACTGTGAATGAGATATTTCATCATGTTTTATCTCATATCTTATTTATCTAATTTTATTTAGTCTTATAATCATGCTGCCCTGAAACTGATATGAGATTAGCTCACCACCGTGACGGAATTTTTGTATGCTTTGTAGTAACAATGAGATAATATTATACTTGATGTAATTAGTCTGTAGCCTTAGCTGTGTACTGTTATAGTGATCAAAGGATGACCTGGTGAACCCTACTGTTATGGCCCCACTGTAAATAAATTCCTGGATATAGGGAAGATGGCAGGATGATTTCTTGATCCCCACAGGAGATTACACCCAGTTGTAGATTCCTGAGATAGGTCACGACCTGCTTTTATTGCATCCCAATTGTTACTTCATCTGTAGAGGAATGTTTGTGACGCTACAAACAAAGGGCCAGAGGTATATCAGAAAGTATAAAAATGGGGTGAAGCCTTCGGTCAGCAGGGTACAACTCTGAACTGCTTACTGTCATGTGGTTCAGTGTGTTGCTTCCTCTCTATAGAGATTAAACATTTTGGTGCATGCCACCCTTCGAGTCTTGTTTTTTGACTCTCCACAGGCAGACTGAGAAATATTTACGTAACACCACATATTTTATTTAATGTCATGTCAGTCTGTTGCTCTGAGTCTTATCTCTACTTATCACATCTGATCTGATCTCACATCATCACATTCTTGTTGCATCTTATCTTTTTCAGCCTCATCTGGTTTTGCCCTTTTTGTGTCTATCTCATGACACATCTGGTCTCATATTATCTTCACTCATCTTGTTCTCTGTCATCTTACTATATCCATTTGTATCTCTTCTAGTTTCATCTCAATTGCCAACTAATTTGTCCCAACACCTCATATAATTTCATCTCTGTTTATCTGAACTTGTGAAATGGTATAATCTGATTTTATCTAATATCAAACTGTCTCATCTCATACCTGGTCTCTTCTCAGTCTGGTCTAATCTCACCTTGTCTCATCTCATGTCCTCTCTCATCTGGTCTTGATTTATTTTGTCTCCTACTGACTCAACATCTCATTTCTCATCCCATCCCATCCCATCCTTCTTCATCTGTTCTCCAACTGGTTTCTTGTGATTCTAATTCATGTTGTATTAAATTATTACATTGACTCGTTACTTTCTTTAACCTCAAGTTATCTCATATCTCAGTTTAGATCCTCTGGTGTTTTCTCAGTTAATCTCATCCTAACCTCTCCTCATCTCTCATTATCATAAATTATGATAAACACACTCACACAGAGCATGCTCAGTAGTGGCTGGTTACCTGTGAGGAGGCGGTTGGCTGGGTGACCGAGACCTCATCCTGACCATATCAGATCTTGAGCAGTGATTGGATGACATCACCTGCTCCGGTACTGAGAGGGTAGAACTGTGGACGTCCCGCCCATTCTGTCTGTAGTCTGCACACAAAGAAACAGAGCCAGAGTTGAACCATCCACCCTGACGGAGTGCTCTGACTGGTCTGACCAGCTTTTATCACGGTGAAACTTCAGTGTGAAGTCAGTTCATTTCAGTAGAGACACCATGAGCACTGGATTCACTGTAGTCTAGTTTTATTACCCAGGAGGACACAGAGCAGATCACTAGAGGGAATATTTGAAATGGAAATTTAAGGTGAGGAAAACTGGTTCTAAACTAGTTCTATTCCACCAGGTCGTGTGGATGAATATCACTTTGACTTCTGCTGTTCAGACTGGGCTTTATCAATGAGCTGTAGGTGTTGCAGTGTATGATGGGACATGGAGTTCACCTGATATCACCCCGATGCCGTCTTCACAGTCATAATCTGAAAACTCACTGTCACTGATCCTCTGAGACCCTGCAGCGAGAAAGAAAGGTAGAGAGACACAGAGAGAGACACAGAGAGAGGGAGAGGGAGAGAGGGTGAGGGAGAGGGGGAGAGGGAGCGAGGTAGAGGGAGTGGTGGTGGGGGGGTGGGGGGGTGGGAGGGTGGGGGGGGGAGAGAGAGAGAGGATGTTTAAGCCTGTAAGCAGCTCCTCTGTAATCCTCTACAGGAAGGTCAACTAATCTGACACAGAAACAGAAACAGCACAGGGAGATAAGAAACAACAGAGTTTACACACCAACATTAAAAAGAAAGATTCACATATTTCACTTGGGTTTACCCCTCAAACCTCCTGAAACCTTTCACAGATCCTTTGGATCACATCAAACACAACTGAAACCCTTTTAACCACTTCTAGAACCTTTTAAGAACCACTGGCGCTGCTTAAAGATGACAACAGGTACCTTCAGAACCCCTAAAAAGGATTCCCAGATCCCCAACAAAGACCACTTATACCCTTTTAATAATACCTGTGATCCCTATGATTCCATCTATCTCCCAAAGAGCCTCAGGAAGGCCTTCAACACACATGGACAGCCCTTTGATGAACCTTATAGCTTTCTTGAGGAATATTGAGTACTCTAGATATTAAATATCACTGGGCCACTTCAAGGATCTACAGACCCTTGACAAGAATTTCTAGAATACCAACAAGAACCTGTGAAACTCAGTAGCAACTTGGATTCTCTCAAGGACCTCTGAAGTCCAATGAGGGACTCCTGGACAGCTTTAAGTACATGTGAATCCTATTCAAGGACTACTGCCCCCACCCCCCCACCCCCCACAAAAAAAAGATGTTTAATGTCTTCTAAAATTGGACCATGGATTTCCATTAGCCCTTGTGAAATTACTGGGTCCATCTGAAAACGACTACTTCTAGGAACTTTCAAGAATGTCTGAAATTGCATTTGCAGAGTTTCTGCAAGCACATCAATCTCTCAAAGACCTCTGGGGTTGTCTTGGAGACAGCTGGAATACTTGGACACTAAAACCTCTGGGGTACTGTCAATCATCTGCTGAACCTCCACAGTGATTTTAAGAGGAACCGATACATTTCTTTCAAGTACAACGGGAACCTTTCAAAGACGCCCATAGTCTCTTAATGTACAACTTTTCACAAACTGTGTAACCATGTCAAGTACTCCAGGGATGGCCTTGAAGACAAATGGAAATCATTTTAGGAACCTTGGACATTAAAAACTCTGGGATACAAAGAAGTACCCCCAAATACTCTGCCAGGATTCTTAGAACTTCCTGCAACCCCCTTAATGACCCCCGAAGTTATGTCAACCTCTCAAAGACTCCTGGTACAACTTTGAAGACAGTTGGAACTCTTGAGGAATGCTAGAACCTTACTTAGACTGTTGGATGTTAAAGCATCTGCAAAATACACACAAAGGTTTTAAAAGATTTGTGAAAATCTGTAATGAACTACTGGGAACTCCTCAAACTCACACAGAATCTTCAACAGCTGAGACATTGCTAAGAACCTCCAAAAAGGATTACTGGAACCACTGAGACCTTCTTAAGGAACTTGAAATCCCAACAACCCCTCAAAGACCCCTGGGATGGCCTTGAAGACAACAGCAAACCCTTTCAGGAATCCTAGCACCAATTTTAGGATTCTTGAGAATATATATAGAACTTCCACAAGGATTTCTTGAATCCCCACAGGTGCCTGTGATGGTCAGTTCTGGTCAGTTCTTTCACTGCAGTTTGAGAACAAACAGACGTTCCCCAACTAATAAATCCTGACTTTTAATCCTTCATAGATTAAAAAACTAAATGGTCCAAACCTGAAAATTCAGAGGTGTACATATGCTGACTTTTAGCCCCAAAACACTGATTCCTACCTTTCAGCACAGTTTACAAAGGAAGATTGTTAACTTAGCATCACATGGGGAAAACCCATAGGAGTTAGCATTAGCTAGAGATGGTCAGCAGCCACAACACAAATGCATACACAGAGCTGTTATTACCTGAGTAAGGACCTTTGTCTGGCAAAGCTTCATGGGAGGAAAGTAAAACAAAATCAACAAACACAAAAGTGAAAATTGAAGACAAAACAAGAAGATGATGAAAAACACACAGACATGACCTTAAAAAACTCAAAATGTGGATGAAAATGTGTTTATGTTGTCAGTTACACAGATGATCAGTGTGTATTATCAGTGGCTGTGGTCGAAAAGTCAGAATCATCACCTCTGACCTTGTCTCCTCGACCTCCATGGAAAACATGAAGAGGTCAAGGAAAGGTGTGAAGGAGAGGTCATGAGCACTTAGGAAAAGATGACGCTGCAGAGAGAATCTGACTTTACTATCACTATAGAGTTTTTTAAACCAACTTTATTTATAACACATGGACAATAAATCCTCCTTTAACTGCAGAAACAAACAGAATGAAATGATGAAATAAGAAACATGAAAGGAAAACACGAGCAGAGAAACTGATCCATTAAAATAATAATTAAATCAAAATAATGAACTGATCAGAGTCAGAATAAATGATATTCATACATCAGTTTATTGAGTTTACTGATGTGGACAATTTCATGTTGTTTCTGTCGGGGTTCAACTACAGTGGTGCGTCACTTTAAATGTTGCTGCAGCAAGGAATTGTGGGACAGCGTGTTCTCCCCTCCTTTCCTAAAGGAAGGTCCAGTGTTTCCTATGCTAAAGGAGATAGGATAGTAAGCATCGAAGCTCCTTTCCTCAGCTCTGATCATGTCTGCTCAGACACTTCAGGTCTGAACCTTCAGAGGAGAAAAAGACTTTTCGACCACAGCCAGTGTGTTTTCTCACTCTGCAGCCTCCTGCTGGGCTGACTGTGCTCAGGTTGCAGTCCTCTCCTCTGCAGGTAGGGGGAGGCACTTGGCAGCGGCAGAGAGGAAACATCATGAAGCTGTAGTTTGTACCAGTGAGGCTGATCGTCCAACAGAGCTGACTCCAGTTCTATCAGGACCTAAAAAGGCGGAGAATGCACAGAGAGAGAACAAAGAGAGGAGAAGCCGTTCTTTAAGATGACTGCATCTAAAGTATGAGTGCTCTGTTTTCTGAATGTTCTACATGTGTTCTGACCTCTCCCAGGAACTGGCTCTCCTCCTCACGGACCCGGGCCTGATCCCAGACCGTCAACTCCAGCATCCGTTCTCTGAAGTCCCGCAGGTGGACTGGAGAATACATGAAAGTCTGGCTCCACCGAGGCTCCACTGACTTCTTTACTGTCTTTGTCCTGCGCTTACTCTTATCACTACAAGAGGAGGAGGAACAATTAACATTCAATGACAGAGCAGCAACAACAAGAACCAGACCAGAGGTTCTGCACGTTATACAGCAGAACAACATAGATCAGAAAAACACATACAAGGAACCAGAGAACACCGGGCTACTGAGAATAATATCTTTGGACATGTCAAGTTCTTCTCATCAGCTGACACGACCTTATCCATAAATCTCTGTGTTCTGATTGGTTCTCTTTTTTACCTTCTGTCTGGCAGTAAGTAGATCTTGACATAGGGGTTTCTGGGTCGGCCGTCATCTTGGACAGGAAGTTCTTTGGCTCCAAGAACTGTGACAATCAGCTGATGACCGACTTTATCATACCATAGCTTCACCTGTAAAAACAGATTTTAAATCAAGACAGTACCACACAGCTGGTCTAACCGGGAGACCAATAGAGGAACAGGAGGAGAACCCTGCAGAAAGGTGCTTAGATACAGCAGAGGGACCCAAAGACTAGAACAGCACCCAATGAAATAACAAAATAGAAAAAAGTAGAACCCCATATAACGGAACCCTCACGATTATAATGATGCTACAGTGCACCAAGATGGAAAGACAGAAATCTATACCCAGAAAAAAAGACACATAAAACCATGTAGAACAATGGCAGAACCCTTAAAAACAGCAGATGATACGTAAAGAACAGTAGAAGAGTCACAGAAGAGAAAAGGTGAACACAACCATAGAGAACCATGTAGAATGCAGGAAAAGTGGCTGAGGTCAATAAAAGAGAAGAAACCCACAAAGAACAGATTTAGAAACCCTGGTAACAATAGGGGAACCATACAGAACAGGAGTGCTCAGTGGAACAGAAACAGAACCATATTCAACAGTGTCAGAAAATTTTACTGCACTACATTTATTTTAAAGCTGCAGACACTGGGGGCTTGGTAACCAGGTGGGGGGGTGGGGCTATGACATCACTGACACTAACTGAAAACTAATATTAACAACTAAAACAAACAGATGTCTCACTGCTCTGGGTTCTACAGTTTACCTGAATTCGAGGAACCAAGGGACGCCTGTTCACAGTCTGAAACCACATCACCATGGAGACGGCTGTTAACTGACTGCTGATTGGCTGTGTGGGCTATGTGGCAGCACGGTGCATGATGGGTAAACTTACAGAGACTTGTCCAGACAGGACACTGGGGCTCATGGGAGACGTGATGGAGATGGACGGACCAACTTTCTGAGATTCAAAGGAACTCGAACCTGAACATAGAACATGTAGAACAAGTGATCAGGCTCAGTTCTTTGTGGTTGTGTTCAGTCTGTGGTGGTTCTATGTCTGTGGTGGTTTTCAGTCTGTAGTGGTTCTGTGTCTGTGGTGGTCTTCAGTCTATAGTGGTCTTCTGTTTGTAGTGGTTCTGTGTCTGTGGTGGTCTTCAGTCTGTGGTGGTGTGATAAACTCACTGGAGTCCAGCTGGACGTGGGTCTCTGGTGCTCTGGAAACATCTCTGAGGAACAAAGGTCACAATGTGTTAACATGATGTTCTAACAGAACTGAATTTCAGGTTCTCTGTAGAACATCAACAGGTCCACATATATTTGACTGACAGCTGGACAGATTCAGATGTTTGAAGGTCTGGATGAGTGGATGTGGGTCAGTTCAGATCCTGTCAGAACTCTAACTTGAACCTGATGTTTCTGTCAGTCAAACTGTACTCTAACCCCTGTGTGATCTTTAACCCACCCATTGGGTCGGGACACCACCAGCTCCACCTGTGGTTCCGGTTTGGACTCCAGGATGATGTTATATACTTCGTTAAAAGTGGCTCCTTGAAGAACCCGACCGTTCCACTCTAGAACCTGATCACCTGAACCACAGAAGAAGAAGATCATGTCACATGTGATTGGGTGGAGGTAGTATGTAATGCACTTGTTGGTGTTCAAAGCCAGATCATCACCATGGTAAACGCAGTAGATGCCAATGGTAACCTGTGCTTCAGGTTGAGTTAGAGGATCAGAATCCTGTCAGGATCCTGTAGGACTGGTGAGTCTGTTGTTCCTGTGATCTGATTGGTCACTGATTGGTCATATTTTGATCTGATTCTCTGAATTCAACCTGCAAAACAGGTTACCAATAGGGGCCTCTGTTACCAAGGTGATCTACCCAGGTTGCCATGGTGGTCAACCCCAGTTAAAAGTGAGCCAGCTCCATGACACAGGAGAACCAATCTAATCTTACTTAGTGGTCGAAGCCCCTGGAGTCCAGTGTGTTTACCTGGTCTCAGGTGACCCACAGTGTCAGCCAGACTTCCTCTCTTCACCTTGGTGATGAACGCACAGAGACGACCGGACTCTGTCATCTTCCCCCCAACAACCTGAAAACACTCTGCCCATGAGCAAGGCATTAAACTGAAGGAGGAGGAGGAGCAAGAAGATGAGGAAAAAGAGGAAGAGTTTGTCACCTTGAGTCCCAGCAATGCTCCTGTATCCGCAGGAACCGTCCCATCCTTCATCCTCTTGTTCAGCAGAATTCGACCAATCAGACGCTCTCCATCCTTGGATGGTTGCCATGTTACCGGTTGCTGAGGAGTCACAGTGGTAAACACAAGGTTGTACATCATGTATCTGTATCTGCACAGTCCTGTCTCCTTCAGTTAAATCACACTCAACGTTTTACAGTGTTTCACTAGCAGAGGGCGAGCGAGCTTCCCTAAGAGCAGCAGAGAGAGAGGAAAATGAGGTGACAGATCTGATACAGGTGAGATGTCACCTGAGATGGTGGAAAGTTGTCTGCTGAGGTTTGCCCCCCTCTGCAGTCATGGGGGGGTTGTGTGGTGGGGGTGGATTTGTCAGAGTACATCAATACTGGTGGTCCTCCTGAGTCCAGAGACACTGAGGGTCTGAGAGTTCAGATCTGGACCAGATCATCCTCCTCACCTCCGAGGAGCCTGAGGAGGAGAGGGGGAGGAAGAGGAGGTGGAGGAGGAAGAGAAAGAGAAGGAGGAGGAAGAGAAACAGGAAGAGGAGGAGGAGGAAGAGGATGAGGAGGGGGAGGAAGAGACGGTGGAGGACGAGGAAGAGGAGGAGGGGGAAGAGGAGGTGGAAGAGGAAGAGGAGGAAGAGGAGGAGGAGGTGTAGGAAGAGGAAGAGCAGGAGAAAGAGGAGATGGAGGAAGAGGAGGAGGAGCCTCACCACGGACCTCTCTGAGTACTAGATTCATATCAGTACAAAAATCAAAACACTTTTTTGTCTGGAGGTGATGAGGACGTCTGTCTCCAGCTCTGTCTCCACCTCTGTCTATAACCGGACTACAGAGACGGTCTTTCTTAAAACCAGAGGCAGGACCACACATCTGAAGCTGGACCATCCTGGACCATCAGTCTCAGTGTTCCTGATGGAAACTGCAGGAACAGACCTACCTGCAGAGGTAACCCTGCCGGTTACCATGACTCCCTCATCTCCTGTCCTCTGGAGGAGGGTCAGAGACATTCATGTCCTCAAATGTGACAGTGAGACTTGTGCAGTTGGTCTGGACTGACTGTGGTATTACCCGGTTTGTGTTTGAACCACCTGATTCAGCTGAACCCTGCTTATTACTATCATTTTAAATATGGAAATTGCCCAAACTTTTGCAGACATCTGTACCTATCAGGTTCTAGAGGAAGTGATGTCACACAGCTGAGGGAGGTGGACTAAGGAGGAACCAGAACAAACAACAGGAGGAGAAACCAGACCCTCTAAAGTCAGACAGAAGAAGAGAATGAGGCAGGAGCAGGAAGTTGATTGGTGACAGGCAGTGCCAACTCCTAATTGGCCCTCTAAGCTGTGACATCACCATTTAGGGGAGGAGGACAGAGTGGACTGTCATCATCCTCATTGTTTCCTGTTCTTCGCTCAGCATGGTGCTGCTGCAGCAAATCAGCTTCCTCCTCTGACCTACACACCCTGTCCACCTCACTCTGCTTCAGCCTCTATGATTGGCTGAGAGAGGTTGACATGAAAAAAAGCTGTCTCCTCATTGGCTGGTTTTCTGTTTCTCCTTGTATTGTCATCTGATGGGAAGGGGGTGTGTTTGCACTTGTAAATGCTACATAGCAACGACCAAAAAAAGTATTTTCCTAACAGAGTGAGGACATTTTTTCCGGTCCTCACTTTCTGACATGACTTAAAATGGTTTTCTGAGGGTTAAGACCTGGTTTTAGGGTCAGAGTTAGGATTAGGAAACACAATATGTCATTGAGTGTCCTCACAAAGATAGTAGTGTGTGTGTGTGTGTGTGTGTGTGTGTGTGTGTGTGTGTGTGTGTGTGTGCGTGTGTGTCAGAGTTAGGATTAGAGGGTGGGCCTTAGTCTTACCATAGACATGGGCGCAGGCTCGCTGTGCCAGGAACCATGATCCCACCACTGGCTATCCATGTCTCCTAGCAACAAGACATCGAGGAGGAGAGGTCAGAGGTCAAATGTTAGAGGTCAGACATGATGAAAAGCAGCTTTAAGCATAAAGGTGGGCTGTGGTCATCTGAGACTCGTGGTGAGATTCAGTCTGTTTAAAGGACATGTTTTTGTCTGATGTGGTTATGTCACAGTGAGGAAAACTGGCTGATTAACAGCAGTGACACCTGTTACAGCTCTCAGTACCTGTCCAGGTGTCACCTCCAGAGTCTGTTTCAGCTTCTCTTCATTGGTTTAAATCTGAAATTTTACCAAACTTTTGATTTTCTCTTTGACACCAGATCCTCCACCACTGTGAACTGTTGACGTCATCAGACGTACATTAGACGAACTGCTTGAGCCTTGTACGGCTTCACAAAGACACAAACTAGACTGAAATCACCAACCAGTCCTCAACCAGACCTCCAACCAATCCTCAACCAGTCCTCAACCAGTCCTCAACCAGTTCTCAACCAGTCCTCAACTAGTTCTCAACCAACAACCATGGTTGTCATGGTTACAATAATAAACACACAGACTGCACTAAGAGCAGCGTACCTACCTTCATCAACATGGTTACTCTAATAACGGTCATGGTTCCTGACGTGGACTTTGCCGCCCTATAAACTACGTCACCACACTTTTCGCTTTGTTCCTGTCATCATTATTACAACCACTAGATGTCGCCTAGCAACAAATGATGACATGTGGGCTTGTTTTTTACAGGACAGTTTCAAAATCACTGGGCATCTGAGTGTGGTACTGACAAACATTCATATCACAGATTGCAACACTCAACAGAAATGAAGATCAGGAGGGGGTTCTGGATCTTGGGGGGGTCTGAAGCTTCCACCACAGTCTCAACATGTTGCCTGTAATCTGTCTTTACACACAGATCACTGAGTGAAAGCAGCTTTAAACACACACTCCTCAGTACTCACAGGTCTGTCTGAGCGCCATGAAGGGGGAGCAGGAGGCTTCAGCAGAGGAAGAGGAGAAGGTGAACCTGCAGCTCCTTTCTACTCCTCACTGTAAATGTGGGTGCTGTTTGCCCTGAGCTCTGCCTGCAGGCTACAGAGCAGTTCATACCTGTCTGAGTCAAAACACTGAGTCCATCTTTTTGTCTATGGTTTCATGTTAGTTTGTTAGAGTGATGGCTTCCCTCTCACTACAGACTCAACTGATAGCTCAGAGAGTTAGCCTGAAGTTAGCCTGTTGTTAGTCTGTTGTTAGCCTGAGCTGCAGCATGGCGTGCAGTTAGTCTGCAGGTCTGAAAGTGATCTGGTTTGTCAAACTGTAAACTAGAAGCTGGTGGAGGTTACCAGGTTGGGGGCAAGATTGCCACTCAACCCTGCACCTTTCCTCCCACCTGCCAATGAAATCCAACAGATCACCAAGAAATCCAGCAGATCACCAAATCACCAGGGATCCAGCAGTTGCAGAGACGTTGACCAACCGTCTCTGTCAAGTTTGCAGACATGTTTTTGTCTGGTTGGTCAACAGTTGCGTTGCCTCCTTCAGTCTGTGGTTCTATTCTTGTGTTCACAGTGAATCCTGAGGCAGGCGGGTAATCCACACTCTCCTCTTTTAATCCAATTGAACAGAAGTAGAAACAGTGATTCTGCAGCAGCCAGGCCGAGGTGTTCTGCTCTAATCTGGATCAGACATTCAGACCAGCTCTCCAGGATCCTCCAAGGTCATCTGGGCCTGGACCAGTCCAGTTTGAGGGTCTGTTGAAGGCTCTCCTGGTTCTTGTTTAGGACCAGGTGTATTCAGGAAAGCATCAGGAGAGACTCTGAGCTGCTCTGTTACCTCCAGACCTGAGAGGAGGAGCCAGAACCGTCTGAGCCAATCAGAGCTCATAATCTCGAACCAGGTGACTTCTGGTCCAATGACATGGAGGCAGCAGATTAACTCATCAGCATGATGCCTGATTTCCTGAGAGACGACCTGCAGCAACTGCAACACGTTCAGCAACAGAACAGAGGCAGAACTCATGACCAGACCTGAATAGAGCAAAGTAGTCCCCAACAGAACAGTGACAGAACCCTGTTCTGAAATGTGACACCACAGAGCATTAAAAAAGAACATCATAGAATAATAGTCACACACAACAGAACAGAAGCAGGATTCTGCACAACACCAAGAGAACCAAATGGAACCTGTGCAGGATTGTAAGGAACAATAGCTGAGATTCATGGAACAGCAGGAGAAACCCACAGAACTGGAGCAGAACCTTGAAAAACAGACAGAACACACTGCAAAAACAGCACAGTATCACAGAGAACAGAGGAAGGTCAGTTGTGGAACCCTACAGAACCTCAGGACTTTGTGGAACAAATACAGAACCTCATTGACCTAGATTTACGACCTAAAAAAGGAACCTTGTGAGAACACATTGTTCACAATAACAGAATATATTGGTGTGTTCTTCCCTTCTTCATTTTTCATGTTCAAAATAAATAAAATTCATTCATTCATTCAACCTGATGAACAGATAAACTAACATGGATTTAATGTTGATGAAGGAACACTGTCTCTTTAAAAACTGAAACCTCTTAGAAGAGTAAAGGAACCACCCACCTATAGAACCACAGAAGAGGATCTTACAGAGCTCTATGAACACAAACAGAACCAACTGCACAGCAACAAAACCTCTAGGAAGAACAGTGGAACCACCTTTGGGAACCACCCAGACCATAAAACGTGAAACCTTCATAGAACAGCAGTAGAGTCATGTGACCTCAGCCAGACAAACTGGATCTACATCATCTGTCTGAGACAGAACCTGACCCAGTATTAATCCCCCATGTGGGCCATTCTGTTCTTGTTCTGTTGTTCCTTCTGTGATGTTTAGTACTTCATCTGGAGGCCATATGTGATGAAACTGGACTACAGGAGAACCCAGTCCAACACAGAACTTTTTTCAGTGTTTCTCTTTGTTAAGTTAAAGTTCCACCCTGTTTGGTTCTCTGAATTCTAGTAGGAACCCTCTGGTGTCTGTTAGAGGAAGTGCAGGGTAAAGCTGCTCAGACTGAGTGTGGAGGTGAACATGGAGTTCAGCTGTAAGAAGATTATCACACTGAGCTAATTACTGTCAGAGAGAGAGAGAACACAAACTCAGTCTCTCTCTCTCTCACTGTCTGTCTCCTGTTCTTGTTTCCACTCACCTGCTCTGACACTGAAAAACGTTCCCTGTGACGTTTTACCTCAAACCACCTTAAAACTTTGGTAACTTGAGGTTATGAAGCCGTTCTGTCTCACCTGTCACCACCGTCTTTACCTGTCTGAGATCAGATGTTTGTTTCTCACAGTGAACTGCATTTAGCAGTTGTTCTGCAGCTTTTGAACATTTACAGGTGACAGGTGTGCAGGACTGAAACTCCTGCACCATGTCCATCAGCTGTAAGGAGGCGTGGCTGCTGTCCTCTAATTGGTGGATTTTTTCCAGGTCTGGTTTGTCTGTTTGAAGGTAATTTTACCTGAGGACCAAATGTTAATATGCTGACTGATGGACAGTGAGCAGGATTCTTTTTCTTTTTAAAACCAATTCCACTTCCTTCTTCGACAAACAGAACGTGGTCAGTTGTCGTCATGTGACCTATGTATGCAACGGTGACATCACATTTGAACTTAGTTTTTTGCTGTTGACTGGGCTGACACTGCGCAACACAGACCTATCAAACTACTGACAATGAAGATAAATCAAAAGACAAATGGAAAACACCCTCCAGAACTCAACAAGGTGAAGCAGGGTTTGCAGACAAAGAGGAGGAAGTCCTCATCCTGACCTCTGTATTGTGGGAGGGGGTGCATTCACAGGGTGCCTCCTTGTGGAAAGGAGGAATGTAGGAATTTGCAGTTTCTAACATGCAGCACAATATGAGGTTAATGTGTGTAGACTGTACAATAATTAACACCTGAATTGTAGTTAAATGTAAGTAATTGTAGGTAACTGTAGGTAATTGTAAGTGACTGTAGGTAACTGTAAGTAACTATAAGCAACTGTAAGTAATTGTAAGTAACTGTAGGTAACTGTAAGTAACTATAAGTAACTGTAGGTAATTGTAAGTAATTGTAAGTAACTGCAAGTAACTGTAGGTAATTGTAAGTAACTGTAAGTAACTGTAGGTAACTGCAGGTAACTGTAGGTAATTGTAAGCAACTGTAAGTAACTGAAGGTAACTGTAGTCATCCTCCATCAGCATCAGTACAGTTGTAAAAATGAACCTGAGCCTTTGCAACAGTGATGTTAATGTGTATGTAAAACAATCTGAAGAAGGAGGAGGTGAACACAAACCTGTTGGTGGCTCAAGAACAGAGAGAGCGACATAGGTATTTTTTTAGCATTGATAAACATTCATAGTTGTCATTTAAAGCTGCATCCCTATTGATCGGTTAACAGATGTAAGTCGTAGCAGCTGTCACATTGTGAGATGGTCACCTCTCATATAGCTAACAGTTAGCACGCAGCCATCAAGCCTAATTCAAATCACATACCCTCACATATTTAGCTGTTAGCATGTAGGCACCTAGCCTCATATAGTCAGCAGTTAGCATGTAGTCACTCACTGTCGGGCTCGTCACAGCTGGTGTACTCGGGCGTGGTGACTAGATCCTCTTCAGAGCTGCTGAAGCTACCAATCACATGCATCTTCCCCATCCTCCGCGCCCTCTGTGCTGTGCTCTCATTGGCTGGCTTCCTCTTGTGGGCGGAGCTTGGGTCCAGGTGTTGCTGTGATAAAGGGCTGCGACGAGGAGACGTGGGGCTGACGTGATTGGCTGCCCGGTCCACAGAGTATGACCTCTGACCTCCAGATCCCACCAATACCTGAGGCCGATTCTGACGGAGACCTGAGAGGAAAAATAATCAGAAAAGTCAGACTGAGTGCCATCAAGCAAGGCACAGACAGGTTGATGGCTCTGTTCCTACCTGTGTGTCTCAGGGTCAAGTGATCAGGCTCGGTGGTTGCCAGGGAGACATCACTGTGGCGGCGTTGGTGGCGGACCCTGCCGACTTGAGCTAACATCCTCATGGCCTCCTCACTTGGCTGCGGCTTCACCGGGTAACGAGCCAGGTTTGGATCACTACGGTAACGGGCCTGAAACTCTTCCTCCTGCCGCTGCTGCAGCTCACGTTTGTCCAGAACCTGGTCCAGAGGGTGGTCCTGATCCAGGAGAGGAGACGAAGATCAATGTCATCATCAGACAGGAACAATATGACAGACGAAAACAACCCGTTGAACTGTTGTTATGACCATAAAAATGAAGTTGTGGTGCGGGGATGACATCATTACACTCAGATGTTTCAAGTGTAAATATCTATCAAAATTAAAACTAAACAAAAATCTAATTAAAAATAAAACAGTTACAATTCAACAGCATCTTTAAACACCTGTCGCCTACCTTTCGTATAAGACTCACCTGTGAGTGCCAGCGCCCTTGTCCATCTCTGATTGGTCGCCTCCGACCCCGCAGATCCTCCTCCCCGTTGCCATGGTAGCCATGTGGTGAGCGAGCCCGGCAGTCCAGACCAAGGTCAGAGGGCGAGTGAGGCATCCTGCCCCCTCGACCACCATCATTATATGACCCCAAGGGGCTCCGCCTCCTGTCAATCACACAGAATGATCCAATCACAGGGCCTCCTCTCAGTCACTTGGTTTTACACAGAACCTGAACTTTGTGAGGTTCTTCCTGTTTCCACTGGGATGTTATAAAAGGAGCAGTTCTTCATTTTGAAACTCGTCTCAGTCTGTGTTTCTGGTCACGGTTCACTGGTCCCAGTGACCCACTGGTTCCATGACCCACTGGTCCCAGTGATTCAATGGCTCCATGATCCACTGATTCCAGTGGCCCACTGGTTCCATGATCCACTGGTCCCCTTATCTACTGGTCCCAGTTACCCACTGGAGCTGATCCAGTTATCCACCAGTTAAAATAAATCAAATATAAAACCAACACTGAGCCAGTATCAGACCATGAAATAAGGATTTTATCACTGCTGAACCTGAACCTCATCCTTGTCTCCGTCAGCACCACAATCACAACACAACACATCATATTAATGAAAGCTTCATTCTCATTAATCTGATTCATGAGTAAAGAGATAAACAAATGAGCAGGAGACATTTTGACCTTCGTGTGACGACACCATCACTCTACAAATACATGAAAAAGAAAAGTCTCTTACAGTTTGTCCTTCAGCTGTCGGAGGTTTGAAGCTTCATATCGACTCAACACACGACACATTCAGCCTCCACACACACACACACACACACACACACACACACTCAGCAGGTTTATAACTGATATATGGATCATAACAGATGCCCCACCCATTCTGTAACTGGCCCCTCCCCCTCCTTCCACCTTCTGCTCCCTCACCCTCCCACCTCCTCCCTCTCCTAGCTCCGCCCATACTGGAAATGACATCACAGTCTGTGTGTGTGCTGTTAGCCTGTTAGCTTTTGCTAGTGTGCTGCTGGAGTTAGCAGCAGTAAAAGGGATTATTAATCTGTTAATCTGATTACAATAGTGTGTGTGTGGGTGTGTGGGTGTGTGTGTGGGTGTGTGTGTGTGGGGGGGGGGGGGGGGGGGGTAATTAAAGACAAACCAAACTAATTAACAGAGTGTGGGACTTCAAGTCCTGGTTCCAGTTTAAATGTTCCTGAGTAAGAGAAGTTCATAAAGAACCAGATTGTTCCTGCAGCTTTAGAACCAAGAGAACTGTTGTTCCTGTGAGAGGAGTCAGAGGTCACAGGTCACAGGTCACAGGTCAGATTGATGAAGACTGTAGAGTTCCTTAGTGTCTCCACAGTTTGCTGGTCTCATCACAGCTGAAGGAGGTGATCACATGATCACATGGTCACGTGATCATAATGATTTCTGTTCGGTTATACTGCTCTCTCTCTGTCTCTCACACACACACTCACACACACACACACACAGAAGCACATTGACAACAGACCGTCAGTATGTATTGTTAAAAACAACAATACATACTGTTTATGAAGCAGGAAGTGACCTGATCACAGTTGTCACTGAGACTCATTTTAAATCAGGTGTGAATATGACTGAACTGGTCTGAACTGGGCCTGAGAGATGAACTCTGTGTACCTGTCCTCATGGACTCTGCTGTGAAATAATCAGTGATGTAATAATACTGACCGCTCAGTGGCTCCGTTGCTCAGTGGCCCTGTGGCCCCCGGTGACCCCTGCATTGGTGGGTGTGGAACCCCATGTGAGGTGTGGTGGACAGACAGTGTGTTGGAGTAAAACTCCCCAGAGCGAGTGAGAATCTCCTGCTTCCTCCTGCACACATTACACACCCACATCACCTGAAACACACACACACACACACACACACAACACACCTTTTAACAAAGGTGATTTTTATCACTGATTTGATTGGTTCTGTTCTTCACTGTAGTTGTCATGGTAACAGTTGATTTGTGGGGGGGGCTTCTAAAAGGTGTGTAGTCCTCTGTCACAGTCCACTCACCTTATTGGCTCTCAGAGGGACACGCCCCCCACAGCGGGCACAGAAGCGGCTCTGACAGTAACAGCAGGCTCGCCCACAGCCGTCTGCAAATTTTGTCTTGCGACAGATGCCGCAGATCGGAGACTCCGCCCTCGCTGTCTGAGCTGCCTGAGGCTCCTCCCCCAGCTTTTTCACCTGGTCCTTATACATCTCAAACTGCTGATGTAACTTCCTGTTGAGGGAGAGGGCGTGAGGTTAAAAAGGTTGGCGTTGGTGTTGACTGTCTGACTGACTGACTGAGTTCCTGGGGGCTCAGATCCTCCACAGACCAGACCTACCAGGCACCATCAGATCGTGGTTTTCCTCTGGTCTGGACCCACTGACCTGAACCACAGTCTGGTTTTTACTCACGTCTGTGACCCCTCGTCAGTTGGACTTTTAACCTGCAGAACCTCAGACACGTTGGTGGCAACGTCGTTGACCAACTGACTGAACCCCAAGAACAGATTCCACCTGTCCAGGTAACACAGAGAATCAGCTGACAGGAAGGAGATTCTGTGTGTGTGTGTGGGGGGGGGGGGGGGGGGGGGGGGCAATCAGGGAAACAGGTAGTAAATCAATGAGGTTTGGGAAAGAGGCATGGCCAGGACAGGTGCACTCAGGGAGATGTAGTTCACTGAGGCACTTTTCAGACTGAGGTACTTACGAGGCTGGTTTCACTTCCTCCTGATCCCTTCAGACATACATGATGATGATGATGATGAAATAAAAACAAAGACAATGTCAGAACAGAAACAAATATGAAAACTGAAGAAACAAATAACAGAAAACATAAAGAGACATCGAGGAAATGAGCTGCTGTGTGTGTGTTTGTGTGTGTGTGTTCCATACAACACAATAATCAAACCTGTGACAGAAACATCAGAACTCAGTGACTCCTCCTCAGTCTCAGTCTCTGACTCTGACTCAGACTCAGTCTCTATATCAGTCTCAATCTCAGTCTCAATCTCAGTCTCAATCTCTGACTCAGTCTCAGACTCAGACTCTGACTCAGACTCAGACTCAGTCTCTATATCAGTCTCAGTCAGATTCTGATGACTCACTGATGATGTCATCAAACACCTTCACAACCTTATTTCATTCATCTCATTTCAGACTGATTCAGTGCAGCAGCTCTTATTTTGAAAACCACAAGGTTCAACATAAATAAATGAAACATAATCAGACAAGAAACACACAGACACAAACAACACATGATCAGCCTCCACACACTGAACAAGGCACCAGGTCAAAACTGTATCTACAATGCACACTTGGCCACACAACCAGCCAGTGATGTCAATGCAGGTGTTTTTGTTGGACTGAGCCTTTAAAAACAGGCGCTGCTGGTTCATATCCCGGGGCTGATGGGTAATGAGGGATGAGAGACTTCCTGTCAGCACATTCTCAGCATGTTTCACCAAAAAAAATCTATTCCTCGTCAAAACCTGGTGCCTACATTACCCACAATGCAGCTGGACCTCTGACAGGGTGTGATGTTACCTGAGTCAGTGTGGGTATGCAACGTTTGAAAGAGTCATTGTTCCCAACACCTGGAAACACCTGGAAACACCTGTCCATTTAGTTCTGGATTAAACCAAGTATTTATGAAGTAAAGTCAACAGTTTGGACACACTTTCCTATTCACTTGAATGGTACTGGTGTCAGTACTCAGTACTACATTATTACAGTAGTACTCATAACTACATTATCGCAGTAGTGCTTAGTACTCAGTACTACATTATTGCAGTAGTGCTCGTCACTCAGTACTACATTATTACAGTAGTACTCAGTAGTCATGAGTTGAACTTTGACCTTTATTTTGATCTCCTCTCACCTGTAAAGTTTTGTGTCTCTTGCACAGTCATGTTGACGACACCTGTGTGTGGCCCCTCCCAGACACACACCTGCATGTGGCTCCCTCTACAGGGCCACATTTTGGCTTCACTGTCTGCTGGTAATCAGTCACAGGAGACACTTTATGGCACAGTGAAGTACTTTTACTGTGATAATGTAACTACATGAGGTACTCATTACTGCTAATATTTTTACCTGAGAGGATCTGATCTGATGCAGATTATTGAACTGTGGTTTTGGTTCTTTCACCATCACTGACACAGTCCAGGCTTTGTTTGACCTGAGCTCATGTTGTGTGTATGTTGTGAGTGACACAGTTTACAGTTGTACTTGTTTCTTTGTTGTGTGCTTCAGAGAGGATCAATAATCTGATCCAGGTGTGAACACACCTGTTCCTCAGTTACCAGTCAGCAGCTGCTTCTAAGCACACAGTGTCATTTGGATCAATTAACCTTCTTTACTGATTATTGATTATCATGTTGATGATGGCTGGAGAACACCTCCCTGATCAATCATAACCACTAGTTATTCAGACCACCCCCCACCACCTTACTTGAGCATGCTCTGCTCCTTCTCCTCCTCCTTCTTCTGCCTCTCCATCACCGACAGGATGATGCTCCGCTCTTCCTCCGTCAGGTGGCTCAGGTCCGGCAGCTCCGGCCCCGGCCCGGGCCCGGCGGGCGGTGCAGGTCCGACCGGGCCAGACATCCTGACTGAGCCGCTGAAACAGGAGGACGCAGTCAGTCAGCCCCCTCATGTGACCGCGGGCCCGCCAGTAGACAACAGACAGAAAGAAAATAAAAATAAATGTCGATGATGATGACGATGATGGTGATGAGAGCCACAGAAATGCAGAGTGTTCGTGTTTTTTTCTCCACCTCCAGGTGGATTCAGCGGGTCTGTGTGGAGGTGTGTGGCCGCGATCAAGCCTCGAGTAGCGGACACTTCTCCGGTCAGAGCCGCTCCGTCTGCACCTTCACCCGCCATCAGGTCATCCATACATCTACCTGTCTATCTATCCATCCATCCATCCAACCTTCCATTCATCCATCCATCCACCCATCCACCTCTCACCGACAGACGCAGCGGCGCCTTCTCGCCTGTTCACTCCGCAGTCATGTCCCCTCCTCCGGGACTCAGCGGCGGCTCCGGACGGCTCTCCGTTCCGGCGGCAGCTCTCATCCTCCGCTCCTCCCTGCGGTCAGGCCTGCTGTTGTCGCGGAGTCTCGCCGCAGTTCCCCGGTTCTTCGCGGTGATAACAGACGCAGCGGCGGAGGAGGAGGAGACGGACAGAAAATAAATAAATCCTCCATAGGCTGAGGAAGAGGGGGCGGGGGCGGGGGCAGGGCCGCGGCGTAACGGCGTTACGCACAACAAAGATCAGCTGGTCGGGGGGGGGGGGTCAGGTGAGTCTGCTGGAGGAGCTAAACATAGGCCTGCCGCCAAAGATAGACACACAAACAAGCAGATTAACAAATACAGAATCCATCAAACAATCGATACAGTGATTGATCACCAGGAGGTTGCAGCTGTTAAATCAGATATGAGATTATACCGGTGGAGCTTCAAAAGTAAGGCTCGATAAGTTGTTCAAAGTAAAATCAGAAGTGAAGGCACCAAACTGATATTGATTTTCCAGTTGAAACAACACATCGATCACAGGTGTATCTGTGACATCACGAGGAGCACAAACATGTCTATAACGTCATCCATGACCACGAGAACCTCCTGAAGGATCCTAGAACCTCTTCAATGGCTGCTTGAACCCCATGGGACCCACTGGACCTTTTCCATGGGCACAAGAACCTCGACAGGTCAACCTACCGTTGAAGCAGCGCTTGTACTTTACCTTTGACCTGTGAATCAACATCTGTCTACTGAAAACAGCTGCAGCGTGTCAGTCCTCTGAGGAGCAGAGTCAGGTCGGTGATCTCTCCTCCGTCCAGCAGGTGGAGGCACAGCTCCATGTGAGCCAGAGAAGGGGGCGCAGTGTGTATCTGTTGGCGCCATACTGGGCTTTTCGGGTCTAAAATGTCCAACATGAATGAGGTGCGGGTCCTGGTGAGGCGCAGACTGGCGGCTGCTGCGGAGGAGATCTGCGGGGTTCTCGATCTCACTCTGGGGGGTTTGGAGGAGGAGGTCCGCCGCCAGCGGAGACTGCTGGACTCCGTGCTCAACCCACAGATCCGTCTGCAGAGAGGCGGTGAGCGATTGCGTATTGAACTTCCTACAGACATCTGGCATTTTAAAGTTTAGTTACTTAAAGAACAAAACGCCTACGGGTTATCACGTAACAAACGACTCTGTAACAATTAGAAGTGTCTTCTAGATAATTCGGCTTTGAGACAATTCGCCAACAAGTGTCCTCTGATACAAAAACGTCAAGTTCATTAATATCATTAATGCTCGCTGGTAACGACAGAACTGTGTGTTCAGAGGGATAAATGTCACAATGTCCAGCGGAGTCTGGTGTGATGTGTCTCTCCACACAGTGTCATGTGGTATCACTGTCCCCCAGCGCCAGAGCTCAACATCTTCTTCTCTGAAAACCAGAGGCTGTTAACAAACAAACAAACTATCTGAATGAAAAATATTTTGTCTGCTGCATCAAAAAGATCTGAACGTGTTTCTCAATGACAGACAACTGTGAGTGGACTGGGACAAAAAAATGACCCTTGCATTTTGGTGCAGACCCATGTATGTGCCTACCACTCATCTTTGCTCTCCCTTTAATATGTAAACCATCTCCTACTCCTTAAAACCACCGAAGCCATGCAATTAGTAAAGAGGAATCATTGACAGTTGACATATTAAATACTTTCAAACTTGGCATTTATTAATACAATAAAAGTATATATTCCACAGTGATGAATCCTAAAACAAGCTGTAACATCCATCCTGTGTGTCCCTTTGTGTTTGAGGGAGAAAAAGGAGAAAGACAGAAAAAATGGACATGATAAACAATTGATCAGATGACTACTGTTTTCCAGACAAAGTAGGCTAATGTTGAACGGTTTGTAAACTTACCCAGTCAAAAATGATGAAGGTGAACTCCTTAGATTAATCATTAAAAAATCAACAAAGGGCATTCGGTGTATGTGTGTGTCTGTGTGTGTGTGTGTGTGAGACAGAGAGTGAGAGAAACAAAGAAGGATAATAAAAGATTGATCAGATTATTAGTATCTTCCAGATAAAAGTAGCAATGTATAAACTGAAAACTCCTGTATGAGGGATGATGATAATGTATACACATGCAGACACGTGCATGATATGATTGATCACTGTTTTCCAGACAGAGTAGTTTTGAATAGACTACAAAAGACTACATGTGAACTCTTTGGATGAATCTTTCAAAACCATGAGAGATCATCCTGTATGTGTGTGACCGTCTCTCCTTTTTCTCCTGCTGCTGCAAACATGTCCGTAAGTTTGGCACATTTGACAGCGTCTGCCTGAAGACTGTGTCATAGTAACAACTACATTACATCAGTTTGACACTGTATGAACCAAAGTGACTCAATAAGAATGAGAGAGGATGAGTGGCGTGGGGAAAAACTTGACCTCTAGTGTGTGGTGACATAAATAACATCAGAGGTATAAACACATTTCAGCAGTTCACAGTTCAGCTCCTCTCCACAGGTGGCAGAACCCCAATATGTATCATAGAAACAAGATTCATCAGACAGATCCAAATCAGTAGTCCTGACCCCCCCAAGTGTCCAGATTCTTACATGCTGTCTTTCTCCATAGAAGAGTTCAAATTAAGGTTTAGTTAGGATTTTTGCCACAGAACAGAAATCCCAAAACCAATGGTCCTCAAATGCACAACAAGAACCAGACCTCCTCCCCTGGTGGAGTCAGGTTCAGTCATTGTGTCCTGATGTCTGTGTATACTGTTCTCTGCAGATGTTCGCCAGCTGTTGGTGAGTGAAGAGGAGCAGCAGGACTGGAGCTCCAGTCTGGACCAGGAGGACCCAGACCCCCCCCACATTAAAGAGGAACAGGAGGAACTGTGGAGCAGTCAGGAGGGAGAGCAGCTTCAAGGACTGGAGGAGGCTGATTTCACCAAGTTCACATTCACTCCTGTCCCTGTGAAGAGTGAAGATGATGATGATGATGAAGAGAAACCTCAGTCCTCTCAGCTCCATCAGAGTCAGGCTGAGGAGAACAGAGAGGCAGAGCCTCCAGCCAGCAGCTCAGCTGAACACATGGAGACAGGAGCTGATGGAGAGGACTGTGGAGGACCAGGACCAGACAGGAACTCAGGTCCACATGGACATTTAGAGCCAGGCTCTGATGATGAGCCTTCAGGGTCTAATGAACCAGAGATTGAAAACAGTGTTGGTGATTGGGCAGAGATGAAGAAATCTTTCAGCTGCTCAGACTGTGGGAGAAGATTTGACCGAAAGGGAAACCTGCAGACTCACCTGAGGACTCACACAGGAGAGAAACCGTTCAGCTGCTCAGTTTGTCAGAAATCCTTTGGATGCCGCTCAACCTTGACCAAACACATGTTGACTCACACAGGAGAGAAACCATTTGGCTGCTTGTTCTGTGGAAAGAAATTCCATATTAAGGGAACTCTGGTGAGACACATGGAAACCCACAGAACAAGAGAGAAAGGATTCAGTTGTTCAGTTTGTGTGAAGAAGTTTTATGATAAGTCAACTCTGGTCAGACACATGAGAACCCACATAACCACAGAGAAAACACCCAGCTGTTCGTTCTGTGGAAAGAATTTTTATGACAAGTCATCTCTGGAGAAACACAAAGCGACTCACACACCACGAGAGAAAACATTCAGCTGCTCAGAATGTGAGAAGAAATTTTATTTAGAGGCTCATTTAAAAGGTCACATGAGAATCCACACGAAAGGAGAGAAACCCTTCAGCTGTCCCATTTGTGCAAAGACGTTTAAATTAAAAGATTATCTGAAGAAACACATGAAAGTGCACACAGGAGAGAAACCCTTCAGCTGCCGAGTCTGTGACCAAAGGTTCACGTGGTACCCACAGCTCAAAGCCCACCAGTGTGTTCAGAGACCGGCTGAAGAGGAGTCACTGCCTCCCGTTAGTGGTGGTGGCTGGGAGAGATGACAGCCAATGAGAAGACAGGGTGGAGAGGAACGCCCCGGCTAACATCCCTCTTATAATGTCTTTAAATGACAAAGTGTCTGTGGTTGAGTCAGGACCAACAAGGTGTTCGTACACTGTGTCCGCCTCCTTTGTCCTCCATGTTTTAAAAAGACTTCACAGGTTGTGTTTGTGTGATTCCCTGAATTTTAACAACATTGTTTCACATTGAAACATGTTGTAATGACGTTTGTTACTGCAGAACAGTTTACTCTGTTTTCAGAACACGTTACTCGATCTTATTGTAACACAAAACCTTCTCTTCACACAAATCAGGGCAGTGAAAACCTGTTGGGTTCTTTAGACTCTTCATCATCAGTTTTCCTCACAAACCTCACAAATGGATCCTAGAACTTTGTTATGAGTATTATATTGTATTCAGTCACAACTAAAACCTCCCCTGTGAACACTAGAACCCCACAAAGGATCCCCTGAACCTCTTTAGTGATCACCAGGGACTCATTAAGATCCCCACAACATCTTCAGGGATCCCCGAAACTCTTTGAGTATCCCAACCTCTTACAGGACTACCAGAGCCACCTAAAGAATCACTGCAACAATTTAAATAACTACTAGTCAGTGATATTAGAACATAGAAACCCAAAGGACCCCTAGAACGTCTTGAACAGGATAGAATTTAAAATCCTCCTCCTCACCTACAAAGCCATTAATGGTCAGGCACCATCGTACCTTGGAGAGCTTATACTTCCCTATTTTCCCAAGAGGACACTTCGCTCTCTAAATGCAGGTCAACTTGTGGTTCCCAGAGTTTGTAAGAGTAGAATGGGGGGCAGAGCCTTCAGCTATCAGGCTCCTCTCCTGTGGAACCAGCTCCCAGTGTGGGTTCAGGAGGCAGACCCCCTCTCTACCTTTAAGATCAGGCTTAAAACTGTCCTGTTTAGTAAAGCTGATAGTTAGGGCTGGCTCGGGTATGTCCTGACCCATCCCTTAGTTATGCTGCTATAGAGCTAGACTGCTGGGGGATTCCCATGATGCACTGGGCTCTCTCTCTCTCTCCCTCTCTCTGTCCTCATTCTGCAGGTCTCTCTGCCTCTGGAGCAGCAGGATCCAGATCCACCACTACTCATCTTTACTATTAACCACTGTTATCTGTCATTATTATTGATAACACCATTACCGACACAGCTGTTCCTGGTCTCTCTCTCTCTCTTTTCTCCTCTCTCCTCCCCCCACCCTTCCTTTTTCTCCTCCTAAACCCAACCGGTCGAGGCAGACCCCCCCCACCCTGAGCCCGGTTCTGTTGGAGGTTTCTTCCTGTTAAAAGGGAGTTTTTCCTCCCCCCTGTCGCCAAGCGCTTGCTCCTTGTGGGAACTGTTTGGTTTTTCTCTGTAACAAAGTAAGGTCTTGACCTTACCCTGTAAAGTGCCTTGAGATAATGTTTATTATGATTTGGCGCTATACAAATAAAATTGAATTGAATTGAATTGAATTGAACTTTGTATAAGACTCATAAAACTTGGTGATCTCTAATCACTTGCACCTCTTCTGTGGTTCCTACAATCTTCTAAATGACCTCTAGTTCTTCAATTACCACTACAACCCTGTTAAGGTTCCCTGAAACCTGAACCTCCAGAAAGACATCCGTCATCACAGATCACTACCCAAACACCTGAACGACCCCTTCTTTCTTAAGGACAACTACAAGATTGTATAGGATTAATAAACCCCCAAGAGACCATGAGAACCTTCTACATTACAATGAGAACACCCTCAGGGACCAGCAGAACCTCTTGAAGAACCCTGAGACCTTCCTCATAATTCAAACTAGAATGAGTCAAATATCATAGAAGAAGGAATACACTAACTGCAGAGTTTTAAATCGGCCATCTAAAGATATGAACACAGGTTGTATCAGTCACGCTAGAGAAAGTAGTCCCTGGTCTAGTTAAAGCAGACCACTACAACTCTGTTGTCAGGAGGTTCCTTTATAAGGTCTATAATCCCGAGACCATCTAAGACCCAGTTTTAGCACCAAAAGTGAACTTTAGACCTCAAATGTCTGTCCTCTCCTGATAGGAAGACATATGAGGAAATGACTTATTATTATTTTTTCTTTTTTTTTTTTTCATGCCTTTATTATAGCTTAGTGGAGACTGACAGGAAAGGGGGTAGACATGCAGGAAAGAGTCAGACCGGTTGGGAGTCAAACCGGTGCTAAGAACGTCTTGCGCTCAACATGGTATGCGCCCTAACCACTCGACTACCGGGCCGCCCCATTATTATTATTTCTGTTGAATTCAAAGTCCTCCTGCCTGCTCTGAAGGATTTGTCACCAAGCTATAAATAACAGGATACAACAGGATTTGCTGCCTCACCTCTCAGCCCCCAAACCAAAATCATTTAAGAAGAAAGAGCCTGTGATCTCCAGGTTTATAGAACCACAACAGGCCTGAAGCCTCCAGATTTAGGGTGAGTCAGAGCAGTGATATTCAGATGAGCTCCCAAGGTTTCTTTTTATTGAGAGATCCTGCCATTCACTGACACTGACACAGTCCTGTTTAATGACAAATAAAAATGATAATAATAAAAAAAAAATGTGAGTCTGGTTAACTGGATAAATATCCATTAACAGTTTTCTCCTTCTTATATTTTTTCCCTTTAATAATATGTTCATTTATAGAATGGATGTTAGCCTAGCATAGCACAAGCACTGGAAGCAGGACAAAACTGTTAGCTGTTGGTATGATGTCATCATGGCAGGTAAGATGAAATGACAGTCTGCAGACAAAACCTTTAAATTAAACTTTAATGACCAAAAACCTTCAATAATAACAAATTTGACGACAAATCTATTTTTTCCACTGAATCTAAACTCAGAAACGTTTTCATTGGTCAGAGCAACAACAAGAAAAACATTTATACTTTTAAATAAACTTTGAAATTAAAAGTTAACAATTTATTTAAAATGAAAAAAAAATGCTTCATATATCTCTGTATTTCTGTATCTCTGCATTTTTATAATTGCAAGACCAATAATAATTAATAATATTAATTCTGAAATCAAAAATAGCAGCAAAAAAGTCATTAAATGCTTGATTTAAAGACACAAACTCTCCTTCAGAACTCTGTGCAATAAAAAGCAAAATAAATTTCAGTTCATTGAAACAGAGCAGATATTTACCTGTTCAGTCAGGACCAATTATTCTTCCTCAACTAACTTCACTCAGCCAAACTCATTACCATGAATACACACACTGTAGTTCACTTTGATTCAATCAACATCATTAATTATAAATTAATTCCTGATGTTAATGTTCTGTCTAATGGTTTGAAGCCAGTGAAACGTGTGAGACCCTCAGATGACAGCATCAGGACTGACCTCACTGCTTCCTGAACCTAAATCTGTACTCTGCTTAAAATTTTTGATCCCTGGTTTCTCTCAGATCTCTGGACTCTTTCTGTCACTGCAGACATCTGCAAAGAAAACAGCATCACAGCCTGTAAGATACGGTCAGAAACTGAGTGATAATGTAGTAATGACAGACCTTTGTGATAATGTAATGATGACCGACTCTCGTGATAATGTAGTAATGACAAACTTTTGTGATAATGTAGTAATGAACGACCCTTGTGATAATGTAGTAATGACAGACTCACATGATAATGTAGTAATGACCAACTCTCGTGATTATGTAGTAATGACCTACTCTTATGATAATGTAATGACGGACTCACGTGATAATGTGAAATGAATGACCTTTGTGATAATGTAGTCATGGCGGACTCACATGATAATGTAGTAATGACCGACTCATGTGCTAATGTAGTAATGACCAACTAACATGATAATGTAGTAATGACCTACTCTTATGATAATATAATGACGGACTCACATGATAATGTGAAATGAATGACCCTTGTGATAATGTAGTAATGACCGACTCACGTGATAATGAAGTAATGACCGACTTGAGTGATACTGTAAACTGTGTCCTTATTCAGGGGCTGCATGAGACCATGTAGGCCAAACCAAAACGAGATGGTCTGGTCTACAGAGCATTTTTTTGTTTTGCATTCCCTTACTGTTGCATTGCAAAGCTTGCGTTGCCTAGCAACCTTGACAACACGTAAAATTTCTTCAAAGTAACTTGAGGTTATAAGGTCCTTAGTTTTAACATCTGTACCGTTACTGTTGAACTGAGCAGAAACACAATACTTATATTTAACAGTGTGATCCTCAGGCTCTCTGTAGTCTTGTTTGCTGACATATTTTCATTATTGGCACACAATGAATTTTGGAATATGTTTGACCATGAAGGATCCAACTGATGGATCCTTTGTGGTCCAGGAAAAGAAGGACACATCTGAGGGAATCTTTGAAATTTGACACAATCAGTCATCAAATGCAGCCTCTGAAGGACGAGACCCCTGGATTGGGACACAGTTGTAGTAATGACTACTGATTAGTGATGGATCATAACGTCAACATGTTGACGGGCGTCTGTGATGGGGTGACCATGGAGTGAGGTGGTCTCTGGTTTGTGCATCTGTCTTGCTAAAATAAATGTGAAGCTCTGATAAAATAAACACAGTAAATATAAATACATGCTCCAAGTTGTCAGGTGGTTTTCAGCCAGTGACAGTTTGAACTCTGACATCTTCAGTCATCAGTTGACTCTTGGTTTCATCCCGCTGGTTCAGGTCTGGACTCTCTGGTTCCTGTGGCTGACTTGTTTCAGTCACAGTGTGTTGCACCATGTGTCGTTTCATGTTTGATACTTGTGTAAATCTTTTACCACAAAATGAGCAGCGAAATGGTTTCTCTCGTGTGTCCCCGGTGTGCTGTGCCATGTGTCGTTTCAGATTTCCACCCTGTGTAAATCTGATGCCACAGACTTGACAGCTGAACGGTTTCTCTCCTGAGTGAGTCCTCAGGTGTTTCTTCAGAGCTCCACTTGCAATAAACCCTTTCCCACAAACAGAGCAGCTGAATGGTTTCTCTCCTGTGTGAATCCTCATGTGAGCTTTCAGGTTGTGTTTGTGATTAAATCTGTTCCCACACTCACGGCAGCGAAACGGTTTATCGCCCGGCTCCACCTCTGAGCTCTCCTCCGTGTCATCCAGCTCCGACTGTTCGCTGCCACACTTGTGTCGTCTGAACCCTGACAGCCAGGTGAACTTCTTGTCACAGGTGCTGCAGCTGAACTGTTTCTCTCCTGTGTGGACGGCCATGTGTTGAGTCATGTGCACCTTCTGTGTGAAACCTTTACCACAGAACGGACAGCTGAACGGTCTCTCTCCTGTATGAAGTCTCTCATGTGTCTTCAGATTGACCATGCGGCCAAATCTTTTCCCGCACTGAGAGCAGCTGAAGGGTTTCTCTCCAGTGTGACTCATCATGTGGCCCAGCAAGGACCTCTTGCAGCCAAATGTTTTCCCACAGTGGGAGCAGCTGAACGGTCTCTCTCCTGTGTGAATCCTCACATGTGTCTGCAAATGTTCCTTACGGCCAAATATTTTCCCACATTGAGAGCAGCTGAACGATTTCTTGACAGTATTACATCCTGAATCAACTTTAACAGTGTTCATACTCAACTCAGACTCATGTCTTTCTTGCCAATCAAAGTCTTCGGTCTTGTCATCAGTACCTGACTGCAAATGTCTGTCTGGATCTGAGTTCCTGTCTGGTCCTGGTCCTCCCCCTGCCTCTCTGTTCTCCTCAGTCTGACTCTGATGAAGCTGTGAGGACTGAGGTTTCTCTTCATCATCATCTTCACTCTTCAAAGGGACAGGAGTGGGTGTGGACTTAGTGATATCAGCCTCCTCCTGATTGGTCCAGAACTGTGAGGACTCACCACAACACTTGTGTCTTTTGAGCTGATAGAGCCACGTGAATCTTCTGTCACAAACATTGCAGCTGAACCTGTTCTCCTTCGTGTGGACAGACATGTGTTGTGTCAGATGTCCTCCATGTTTAAAGCTTTTCCCACACATTGTGCAGCTGAAGGGTCTCTCTCCTGTGTGGATCCTCATGTGAATGTTCAAATTGTCCTTGCGGCTGAATATTTTCCCACACTCAGAGCAACTGAAGGACTTCTCACCTGGCTCTGCCTCCGTCTGGTCCTGATGAAGCTGTGAGGACTCACAGACACACTGGTGGCTCTTGAGTTGTGTATACCAAGTGAACCTTTCTTCACAGAAACGGCAGCTGAAGCGTTTCTCCCCTGTGTGGACGGACATGTGGTACGTGAGATTGACCTTCTGTGTGAAACTTTTGGCACAGAAGGGACAGCTGAACGGTTTCTCTCCTGTGTGTGTCCTCATGTGAATCTTCAGATGTGGACTGCGGCCAAATATCTTCCCACACTCAGAGCAGCTGTATGTTTTCTTGCCTGTGTTACATCTCACATCATTTGCAGGGACTTCAATGATCTTCAGGGAGTTTAAAATGGACTGAGGTTCCCTGGTCTCCATCCAGTCACCTTCAGTCTTAAAGTCTGAGGAGTCTAAGACCCTGTTGTCAGGATCCAGCTCTAAATGTCGACCTGGATTCAAGTTACAGACTGAGTCCTCCTGACTGCTCCACAGTTCCTCCTGTTCCTCTTTAATGTGTAGGGGGTCTGGGTCCTCCTGGTCCAGACTGGAGCTCCAGTCCTGCTGCTCAGGGGGAACCTTCTCTGTCCTCACCAACAGCTGCTGGACGTCTGTAGGGAGGAGTGAACACAGACAAGGTCAATACAAAACCTCCCACAGAGGTTCAACCTCACAAAATCTACATAAGGTCAATTTGACCCTCCAACATGACCACTTCAACCTCCTACAGCACCACTAGAACCACATTCAGGAACCACAGAACTTTATAATGGAAAAACCATCTACAGGACTACAAGACCTCCTAAATCTTCTGATGAACTGACAGTACAACAGGAACAACAGGAAAACTAGATCCTCCTCAAGGACCCTTAAACTTTCTTAAGGACCACAAGTACCACCTGAGGTATTGAAGGATGAAGAAAGTTCTAAGGGACCACAACATCTAGTTAAAGGACCACAAAAACATCTTAGGGATCCCAGAAACCTGCTTAATGAGTGACAAACATCCCTTAAAGGACCACTACGACATCATGAGGAACTATCACATCCACCTATGGGACTACTAAAATCCTCTTACTGTCCACAACCACCACCTAAAGATCAACTAGAATCTTCTAAAAGAAGACAAGAACCACCTAAAAATGTGAATCTTTAGGTGTGTGATGAAAGTAAAATCCCACATCAGGTTCTCTTAAGTGAATCTTTTCTAGTAAATTTATGCTGAATCGTCACTTAAACCAGGTTCTCTTGAACTTGAACTGTTCTGCTCTTCTCTGCTAAGAACTCTAAACATGTTGTTCCCACCTGAGCCTTCATCATCATCATCTTCACTCTTCACAGGGACAGCAGTGAATGTGAACTTGGTGAAATCAGCCTCCTCCAGTCCTTGAAGCTGCTCTCCCTCCTGACTGCTCCACAGTTCCTCCTGTTCCTCTTTAATGTGGGGGGGGTCTGGGTGCTCCTGGTCCAGACTGGGGGTCCACTGCCCAGAGAGAACTTTGTCTTTACTCACCAACAGTTGCTGGGTGTCTGCAGAGAACAGTAAACACACAAACTTCAGGAAACAATGACAGAAACCAACCCCCTTTGTTCAGTCACCCGAGGGATCCCAGAACCTTGAGAAGGACTAGCTGAACCACTTTTAAAACTTGTAAGACTACTACATGCACATTAAGAACTACAGCCCCCAAGAGGGCCCCTAGAACATCATCAAGGACCACTAGAACCTCTTACAAGAGAACTAGAACCAAATTAAGGAATGAGTGACCACAGGCATCATCTCAAGAACCACAAGAGCCTCCAAAAGAGACCTCCTCAATTAGATCAAACACTCCCATCTCACATCCTCCACCGTTATCACTGGCACCAAGGACTGGGTTTTATTAGACAACACAATATTTTATATTTAAGATCAGATGTGATGAGAAGCAGCAAACACCAGTTTTATTATAAGCTGAATGTTATTTGATTGATAGATTAGTCTCATCAATATCAGAAAATACTGAGGTCTTCAATGTTTTTCATCCAACCAACAGTGGCGTTACTTTCGGTACAAACAGAAACATTTACAACAAACATAAGAAGCTGAAACCAGATAATTTTTACGTTTCATAAAAAAATATTTGATTAATTAATTGATAAACTGACTATCGAACAGTTGCTGATTATTTTTGTTAAACATGAATAAGACTTTTACTGGTTGTTTTCAACTGCTGTTGTTGGTCGTGCAGCTCAGGTTCCCATGATGACGCGACCCGGTTACCATGGTAATAAGCCCTGGTTTCCACGGAGACATAGCGGGGTTAAAGGTGAGCTAGCTTCTTGATAACAAAAACCTACACTCGCCTGAAGAAAGCTGTTAACCTGCTGACTTAACGTCAGCTCGGTGACACTGGAGTCTCAGCTGGACTCGGGTTCGGGTTCGTCCAGATGTTCTGTCACGGCAGGAACTATCTCACTGTCATTCCCCTCATTAATAAAACACACAGCTGCACGTTTGACGACACCACAGTGGATCATTGACAGACAAATATCAGGTCTAAATGTCCAGGACACGAATCACCTGACCAACCCCAGCTAACGTTAGCTTAGCAACCTTATCACAACAGTCAGCAGAAATACAACAAACCTGCTCTTCTCAGCTTTATTTCGGGTTTTAAGACCAAACCCGGCAGATTCCCGGGTCGGTCCATCTCTGATCCGTTTACAAAACGGGACTGTGATGGTTTAACTGCCGTTATTATGTTTAGCTAACGGTTTACTCTGCTAACCGCTATCACCGTCAAACCACCGACAATATCAATTGCCACTTCCGGGGGCCGGTTTCAAAATAAAGCTGACAACATGTATTCAGGATTGTGTTCAAAAGGTCTATGGTGTTCGTCACTGCTGGATGTTACAGCCACTTTGTAAAGAAAACATCGGATTCAGCTGCTGTGTTGTGTGATAAATGAATATGACCACTGTGTGTTTATGCTGCATGTGTGTGTTTTTATGTTTTGTGTTCTTGTTTATCATACAGTAACTATTGCACATTTTCTCATTCATATGCACATTGTGTATATTTATATTTATAGTTCCTATAATTGTTTTCACATTTTTATTGTTCATATTGTATTGTTATTTTTTTTCTAATCATATGTAATCTTCCTGACCTGCAGTCCTTGCTTTGCTTTGTCTTTATTCATATTTTTTTTCTCTATGTTTATTATTATGAACCAAAACACTGAAGCACATTCCTTCTATGTGAAAAACTACTTGGCAATAAACCTGATTCTGATTCTGATAATAAGTCTAATCTTATCAACCACCGGCAGACACGGCTGCTGGATGTGGATTCAGGAGAATCTGCACCTGAGAAGAGAGGAGCAGGTTTGTTTTATTCCTGCTGCTGGAAACAGGTTAGCTGTTAGCTGCAGCTAGCTGGGTTATTATGAGCTTTTACTGCAGTGTTCGTCACGAAAGGTTTATTTGGCATCATCAGCTCAAAAACCATCAGTGTTTTGGTCACTCAGCTGACTGTGGAGGATCCAGACCAGCCAGAGACCACGTAACACCCACTAACAGTTATCTATTATAACGGTTTATTAGATATTTATAAGCTGCTTACAAATGCTCAATAAGTTCTAGAGCATCAAGTACTGTTGGACAAACAGGTAGAAAAATATCAAGGGCTTTATTTTGAAGATCAGAGAATAAATTGCACCGGAAGTGACTGTTTTTCCTGTTGATAAATTGTGACAACATGGCGGCGGACGGCAGCTCGGTTGGTCAGAGTGAGTGTGTGAGGGAAAGCTCAGTGTGTGTGGTTGTGTGAACATGGCTAAGGTCCAGGAGCTGAGAGCGCTGGTGGAGCAGCGACTGGCCGCGGCTGCCGCAGAGATCTTGGGCCTGTTTGAAAGAACCGTAGCGGAGTACGAGCGGGAGCTCAGTCGTTCAGAACAGGAGAACCAGCGACACCGGAAACTGCTGGACGCTGTTTTCAGGCCTCAGGTTCTGGGACCCAGAGCAGGTCAGTCCTCCTCTCATTCTCACACGGTTAGATTCCCCGGCCCTGAACCTGAACCGAACCTGACACCAAACCCGGAAGTTCAAGTGAAATCTGAGCAGCTGTGTCACGTGTCAGATCAGGTCACGTGACTCTTCGAGGCTTAGAGGAGAGTTTTCTAAAATAAAAACTATTGGGGCTGATAAAATCGACCATTTTATCAAATCGACTGCTATAAAATAGTAGATTCAAATTATATAGTAATCTTTTGTTTGTGGCTGATCTCATTGTGCTCCATAAAAAATAATAATCACAAAATAACCCTGTTTAAATCAGACTGATAGTGAGGGGAGGGATTTGAACTGTGATGTGAACATCACTAACCAGCTGTAGGTGAGTGTGTGTGTGTGTGTGTGAGAGAGTGTGAGAAGCAGTGTGACCGTACATGATAAAATATGGCTGCCACAGATGAATTAATGGGAAACGATGCATTGACTTAACATACTGTTGTCAATTATAGTAACAGATCTCAGCAGCCTTAAAAAACAATGAGGACCTACCTGTAAAAGTACTGTATTCATAAGGAATAATATTGTAACTGGTGAGAGCAACTACAGTTAAATTAAAGTCAAAGATGACGCAGTTAAAAGTGTGAATTAGTTTGATGTAGTTAAAATCTCCCTCCACCCTCTCAGCTTATCAACTGGCCAGATGTGAGGCTCTGAGCCTCAGGCTGAGAAGCTCTACATCGGGGTCTTAAGTCTGGATATTAAAAGCACTGTTTTACATGATGTCTGTGTGTCTGTGTGTCTCTGCTGCAGATGTTCGCCAGCTGTTGGTGAGTGAAGAGGAGCAGCAGGACTGGAGCTCCAGTCTGGACCAGGAGGACCCAGACCCCCCCCACATTAAAGAGGAACAGGAGGAACTGTGGAGCAGTCAGGAGGGAGAGCAGCTTCAAGGACTGGAGGAGGCTGATTTCACCAAGTTCACATTCACTCCTGTCCCTGTGAAGAGTGAAGATGATGATGATGATGAAGAGAAACCTCAGTCCTCTCAGCTCCATCAGAGTCAGGCTGAGGAGAACAGAGAGGCAGAGCCTCCAGCCAGCAGCTCAGCTGAGCACATGGAGACAGGAGCTGATGGAGAGGACTGTGGAGGACCAGGACCAGACAGGAACTCAGGTCCACATGTGGAGCCAGGTCCTGATGATAGGGCTGAAGACTCTTCTGAGACTGATGTCAGTGATGATGATGATAAGGAAGAGACCAGAGAACCTCAGTCAGGTTTAAACAGTGTTAAAAAAAAAAAAGTCTCTGTGGGAGAAATCAGTTGTAATAACAGTGAGAGACCAATCAGCTGCTCTGAGTTTGGTCACAGTGGAAACCTGAGCAAACACACAGGACAGAAACGGTTCAGCTGCTCTGAGTGTGAGAAAACCTTCAGCCGTAAAACAATCTTGAAGGTGCACATGAGAACACATACAGGAGAGAAACCGTTTGGCTGTCTGGTGTGTGGTCAAAGATTTACATACAGAGTGAGTCTAAAACAACACATGACACACCACACAAGAGAGATACAGTTAGCCTGCGCTGGTGAGTCCTCTCAGCTTGTTGAGGTGGAAACATTTGGCTGCTGTGAGTGTGGAAAAACATTTGGTCGTAAGGACACTCTACAGGAACACATGAGAACGCACACAGGAGAGAAACCGTTCAGCTGCTCTGAGTGTGGGAAAACCTTCAGCCGTAAAACAAACCTGAAGGCTCACATGAGGATCCACACAGGAGAGAAACGGTTCGGCTGCAGTGTTTGTCACAAAAGGTTCACTTGGCATCATCAGCTCAAAAACCATCAGTGTGTTGGTCACTCAGCTGACTGTGGAGGATCCAGACCAGCCAGAGACCACATGACACCCACTGACTTCCAATGACACAACCATGGCTCCGCTGCTCATGGTCATGTCTAAAGTCCAGGAGCTGAGAGCGCTGGTGAAGCAGCGACTGACTGCGGCTGCTGAAGAGATCTTTGTTCTATTCAAAAGAACCATAGTGGAGTGAAGCGGGAACTCTGTCGTTCAGAACAGGAGAATCAGCAACACCTGAAAATACTGGACGCTGTTTTCAGGCCTCAGGTCTCAGGTTCTGGGACCCAGAGCAGGTCAGTCCTCCTCTCATTCTTGCACAGTTAGATTCCCCGGCTCGAGTCTCCCGCCCCTTAACCTGAACTGATGCTGACACCAAAACCCACCATCTCTGCCTACTCTAAGCCCCGAAGAGTTCACTGTTACCTGCTCTGATACATGATACAGCTTCTCAGATTTCACTTTAATTTCTGGGAGTGTTTTTCAAAATAAAACCTTTTTAAGGAATAACTGGTGAGACAACTGTCCTCCTTTCATCAGGACAGGGAAACACAGATCTCTCTCCTGGTACCACAGACATGGGCTTTGAGTTGTGGGATAGTAGAGGCATTTTTACTATTGGGCATCTCATATGAAAAGGATGTACTACTTTCATTTGATCTCTTATATGACATATTAAGAAATGAATTTGTTAGGAATCTCCAGATACAAAGTTGTTTTAAATAACCAAAGTGACACTGGGTTTCATCACCAGCCTTCTCCACTGGAGAACATGGCCTCTGCACAAATCAACAGGACACGTCCTACACTCTTCCAACCCTCCACCTGCTGAGCGGAGCTGTGTACTGCATGTGTGAACATTCTTCGTGTTTGGGTTTTATATCGATGAATATTGGAAAAATATAACAGATGGACTGTGTCTGTTGTTTGGGCTGCCAGACATTCTCCCTGATGTCTCCGTTAGTCTGGGTTGAGTAAACCAGTTAGTTAACAGTTAAGCGGTTAGTGAACAAGTTAGTTAACTGGTTACCCAGTTTAACCAGTGACCCGATGATGCTCTGTCTGTTCATGTAAAGAAGAGAAGCTCATTAACTCTGCAGGGCCGAGACCTCAGAGCTTTTCCTGCTTTTCAGTATGAAGCAGCGTCTGTGATGTGTCAGTCACAGATTGGAGGAGTTTAGTGTGATGTCATCATATGGTCACGTGACTCCTGAACCAAACTAAGAGGATTATTGTGTTTCCTCTTCAGTCTGGGATTTGTTTTGTTTCCTCTGCTGTTTTTATACACACAGAAGAAGAAACAAGCCTGTGGACAAACTGATTGATTGATTGATTGATTGATTGATTGACAGACAGATGAAGCTGAATGTGTTTCTGCTGCTGATCTGTTGCGTCTGTCTGCAGAGAGTCGACTGCAGTCTGCCCAACTTCACACCTGCAACACTTCTGCTGCAGGTAGGGCAGGGGCATGCTGGGAAAAAATTAAACCATGATCAGTAACACAAACGTGTAAATGCTGCTGAAATTAATTGGATGATTACTATTCTTGGCCTCCCTCACTTAATACTGTACAAGGTTTTAATATTCATATTTTATGTCTGTCCTGTTGTCTATGAAGTTAACTCAGCAGGCCAACCAGGCCCAGGTGCAGGGGGCCCAGGGGGTCAGGGGGCTCCTGGTCCAGACCCTGTGGTAAAAGTGACTTAATATTTATTGTTGAAAGTTAAAAGTAGAGACGTCCAGTTCAAACAAATCTAATTTAGGTTCAGTTGATTTTATAGATTTCATTTCTATGGCTGAGGTCACAAAGACAGAAGGATATGACCTCATTTCGGTGACGTGGTTACACCTGAGGAAGGCGGCTCATTTCCTCTCCAGGCAGGAGTGCTTGAGCTGTCCTCTGACTCAGATGTGATTGTGTGACTTCTGGATCAGGACATCTTGACACAGACACACTGCTGTACCAAAATAAAAGCTTCAGCCCAGGTTTTCTGTGAAGGCTTCCTGTCGTACGGTTCAGTTGTGAACTGAGCAGCTGATTCTCTTTGTTCTGTCCTCGTCGCTGTGATGTTTCCATATTAAATGTTGGTACTTTAAATGGTGGTCCTGGTCTTTGTCTCAGGTTGAAGTGTCGGTGAACTCAAACACTGTCACCAAGAAAGGATTTAGTCGACTCCCTGGACTCTGTCGACGCATGAAGAGACGCAGAGTCACCGTCCTGGTAAAATCTCACATCTCCACTTAAATCACAATAAGCCTCAGACTGTTGATCAATGTTGATGTGACAGTGAGGAAATGGAGCGGGAGAAACCTCCTGTGTAATCATATCTTATCTTACTCATCTCAGTGTAACCTGGAAAGGTTCTGCTGGAGGGGGCGCAGTCAGAAGAATCGGTCTGGTCAGGTGTGTCGTTGTCCATGGGGCTCCAGGTGTTCGCATTTCTTTCTCCACAGTCTCTGAACCAAAGGCTTCACCTTTAAATGTCATCACTCAGAGATCACAAACCTTCAACCTGCTGGGACGAACTTTGTTTCCTTTTCCCCTCATTTCAAACAGTTTTTCTCTGGACAACAGATTTTTCTTCCTGTGAGTGTAAATGTATCAAACTGTTCATCCTCTGTGTTGTTGCTATTAAACATGATAAAAGTTTTAATGCCGAATATAACATGTTTTATTTATTTACATACATTTTCTATTTTATATATTAAGACAATAACCTGAGCAAAAAACAAAAACGCCATTTAACTGTGAGCAGTTGATTAGTCTGGTTATTGTAACATCACTCAAGTTCAATAAAGATTAAAAATCAAGTGTCATTGATTCCCACCATCACTCTGATCACCAACGTTGACTTCTCCAACACGCCACAACTGACAAAACAAGGACAGGAAGTGACGCATTTTGACCTTCAAAGTAATTGTATTACTTTTTAATATTCGGCATGTACAGACACAGCAGTCAAATCAATCAAAATAAAAAATCAAACTATACATTTTTATTAGTTACGACATAATTTAGTTAGTTTAGCTATGGTGCATACCACATAATATGTAACTATAGTTTATAACACTGCTGCACAGTTTTTGGTTTACTTCGCATGTATCCATGTTTGTACATTAATGATATCCAAACTTCACTATTCCGCCGATTCCAAAACACAAACTTTGTTGTCAATGACGATCTTCATCTGACATTTTTAACGATTATTTAGTAAAATAAATGAATAAATCATTCACATATGTTCAGTCAGAATTTAGGGATGTGATTTGATGCTTTTATTCTGAAGAAACCATACAGGAAGTATGACTGATATTTGACGTCAATCTGTCGGTCTGAGGCTGCGGACAGATTCGGTAACAGTCGGTGGATCTACTCAGATTTCCGTCATTCGGTAGATTTAACGATCAGTGTGTCTCTGTCGGTGAACCACGTTTATCTACTCTTCTCGGTTCCCGCGCCGATTTTAAAATGGCGACTCTTTCAGCGGGTTACGGTGAGTGTTCAGAGCAGGGGCTAAGATTGCTAACGTTAGCTTGTATCTGTAGGTAAATACAATGCCAGCAGGCTAGTTGTTAGCATTAGCAGCCAAACAGCTGGACAGTTTTCTGATGGTTTATTTAAAGTCACTTCTCATCCTGAATATATTCGACTCCTCTCGTAGTCACTCAGGTTGGTACTAGAATTATGTCGTTAGCTTTGTTAGCCTGTTAGCTAACCTGCTAACGCCGGATCTTTGGCATTAGTCTGAACAGAAACATCAGAGAGAAACAGAAGATTAAATCAACGTTTTATAAAGCTGACCAGGTTTTATCGATTGATTATCAACAATCTTATCTTGATTAACTAAAAATACACAGTTTAACGTCTGTTAGTAACAGGACTTTTAGTTATTTTTCAGATCATGGCTTAAATGACAAACGGATAAGTCATGTGACCTGAAATCATTTATCTGTCTCCAGAAAATAAATTAGTTGATAAACGTTTAGGATGTTTTGAAGCACAAATATCAAACATTTGAATGCAACAACTCAGATATGAGACGTTGCTTTTTCTTGACTTACATTCAAGTGAAGTGAATCTCTGGGTTTCATACTGATGGTCTGATCAAACCAGACTTTTGAAAACAGCTCCAAAACTCTAAGAAACTGAGATGAACATTTGTCACTATTGTCTCAACTATTGTCTTGTTCTGCGGGAAATGTAAATGTTTTTCTACTAAACTCTGATGACAGACTGACCCTGATGATTGATCTGCTCTGTTTCATCTTTCAGGTTTCAGCAGCTTGGAGTCTTAAAACAAGTCAGTTCAGGTGGAATAACATGTAAACAGACAGACAGGAAACCAGCACTGAGTCAGGCAATAAACAGGTCCACAACCAGTCAGGGACCAGTACCAGAGTGTCAGGGTGGCTGTGGTGTTGTCCTGGTGGAGGAGTAGGCTGATGGAGAGTGACTGTCGGATCCCCGTGGCGTGTTGTCGGCCTCGAGTCCTCGTCCTCCATGCTCTGTTTTGGGGCCTTGTCTCCCTCAGGTCAGTCTGTACACTGAGGTCAGAGGTCAGTCAGAGGGGAGGGGCTAGGAATAGGAAGCTGAGGAGTAAATAACAGCAAACAGCAGCAGACACTCACTGAGCTGAAGTGAAGCCAGTCCACACATATTGAACATAAAGAGGATATAGATCTGAAACTGACTCAGTCCAGGACCAGAATCTAGTGTGATGTTCTGTAATGTTTTGTTGTGTTTCAGAGTGTTTGGAGCGGTTCTGCTGAGTGACGAGAAAACTACAGGTACTAACACCTGAATACAAAAATAAGACGTCTCACAGCAGCAGCAGCAGCAAGGACTCCTAGGAAAATGATCACCTGGCTGTCAGGACTGCTGCTGCTGGTGATGAGAGAAATGAAAGCTGCTTTTCTCAGTCTGACCTCTGACCTCTGTTCCTCTGCAGCAGTGAAGCCCATGGTCACCCCCTGCTGGCTGCTGGAGGAGTTTATAGTTACAACAGTGTGTTCACAGTGCAACGCCTTCCAGACTGTAAGTGTTCAACCACAAAACTCAGTTTTTACCTGAGCTTAGATATCCCATTGTCCTTGAACACAGCAGCTGTTCTGATGACAGGTTTTATCTGGAGACAAATGTTTGTGTTGATCTCTAAAGTGATGGATGTGTGTTTGTTGTGTTGCAGAAGTCGTGGTCGGCCTGTGGACTGACGGGATACGTGGAGAGAGTGAACTGTACCAAATCCAACAGAGATGAGTACAAGAGGTCAGACTGTCACACTGAGACCAGCTCGAGTCATAAGCTCAAGATCCAGGTCGAACAGAAACAAATGATTTTACTGATGCTGATTTAAAAAGCTTTAATTTTGAAATGAAGTCTGAATCCGTGAGATGGATTCAACGTCTCAGTCTGTACTGAGTCCAGGTCTTTATGTCTGACCCAGCTCTTCACAGGCCCAGAAGAACAGGGTCAGGATATAAAAAAATTATTTACCGATGTTGCTAAGATAAAGAGAGTCTAGTGTTTTACAACGTCTAAAAAAGTTTCATGAAACATTTTGGTTCTTTTATATTGTCCATTAGTTTTATAGATAGTTATCAATATCAATAGAAAAATACTGATGTTGCCGATCATAATACCCTCCCCTCCCCCACAGCTGCCGCTCAGCAGTGATGGAGGAGCATCTCTTCTGGAAGTTTGAGGCAGCCATGTTGGCTCTGACAGTTGTCTTTGCCGTCCTGGTGGTCGTCCGTCAGCGCTGGCTCGACCGCCTTGCCTCCGAGAAGGTCCGCCGACAGATCGAGTCCATCTAGGACGCCAGATCTGGACCAGGACTGAGGGGTTTTTATCCTGCAGCAATATTTCATCAAGTGGAGTTTAACCTGATCCAGAGTTTGGACTGAGCTGGATCAGGGATCAGGACTAAACAAGGCTGCTGGAAGCTGAACAAAAACCAGCAGGGGTTTAAAGTCTGGTTTTCTCGTCTTCATTAAAGATCAAATTCTCATTACAGCTGTAAACACATTAGAAATTTGTGGTTTTCACCATCATATTACAGAGAATTTAGATTTTTAAATCGATTGTTTCTGGTTTTTAATTCAACTTCAGTTCAAACTTTGTTTTTTCACCACATTCACGACCTCACCACTTTCTGGGCTCTGATTGGTCCCTGCCTCAGCAGAACAGAAAAGATTCTCCACAGAATCAGTTGCAAAGCAGTGATGTCATCATCTGGACGTCTGATTGGTCGAAACAAATCTGACGATGAGCTGATGAAGACGATGTGAACTATTCTTTGTTTGATTTTCAGGTTGAACTTTAAATGAGTTGAATTTAGTTTCAGACAAAATAAAGAGAAGAAGAAACTGATGAGTCTGTTTTTAAACTGAACATTAAAGATTAAACTTCATCAAACAAAAACCTGAAGCTTCAGACATTTGAATCTTTTATTTTCTGTCCATTCAGTAAAAACTGGATTTGAATGTTTTGACAGGAAAATTGAACTGTGAAAAAATTTGAAACGGTGATTCCCACTTGTCAGTGTGACATCATCTTTACATCAGTCTCTGACCACAAACATCTCATAACATCATCTTTGATCAATGATGAAAATAATTTCAGCCACACTGATTGATTCAAAAAACTCTCCTGATTGGCTGACTGGACAGTCAGAGGTAGGGCTTCAGGAGAGTGATGTCATCTGTCCATCAACACAGTTGGAAAAAAAATGAAGGCACCTCCTCCTGCTTCTTCTGTGTCTTTAATTAATGACCTCAACATGAAACTCCTCTCAGTGCATGTCTGTCGTGTTGTCGTGTGTCTGTGTGTTGTGTTGTCATGTTATGTTGGTTGTTGTGTCTGTGTTGTCGTGTTGTGTTGTTGTATCTGTGTGTTGTGTTGTCGCATTGTTGTATCTGTGTGTTGTCGTGTAGTGTTGTGTTGTATCTGTGTGTTGTGTTGTCGCATTGTGTTGTTGTATCTGTGTGTTGTGTTGTCGCATTGTGTTGTTGTATCTGTGTGTTGTGTTGTCGCATTGTTGTGCCTGTGTGTTGTGTTGTCGTGTTGTATCTGTGTGTTGTGTTGTATCTGTGTGTTGTGTTGTGTTGTATCTGTGTGTTGTCGTGTTGTGTTGTGTGTCTTTGTTTTTCTGACTTTAAAATCGTCTCCACATAAAAACTTTTCTTCATTAAAACAAAAACATCTTGAGAAAATAAAAATCTTAAAAATATCCTTGGTCCCGATTGGCTGACTGAACTGCAAGGGGCGGGTTTTCAGGACAGTGATGTCATCTGTCCATCAGTCTTAAAAAACAAATTTCAAACCGCTTCAGTTGCCTCATTGGCTGGGACCGGCCCTCAGTTGATTGGCTCGTAGGCTGTGGTGGAGTCCGCCGCCCTCTTACGTACGCAGACCCAGAGTCCGCCCAGCAGCAGCAGGACCAGGGGCGTGCCCAGACCAACCGCCATGATGGCGACAACCAATGGAGAGAAGGAGTCGACGGGAGGAGAGCCGACACCCACCAACACCGTCCTGAGAGACAGGAAATGAACGTTAATCAATTTTGATGACGCGGATCAGAAATCATGAATACAGATCAAAGATCAGAGCACAGACCAGCTGAGGAACCGGGTGCTGCTGTAGAACGGTTCTCCTGCGAGGCCGAAGCTCACGGTGAGTCCAAACGTTTCCGGTTCTGAGTAAAAGGCTCGGATCAGACCAGACGATGCCGCTGTCGTCTCGCTGCTCTGAGGCCGGGGGTCAGAGTGACGGCATGGCGTGGCGTCCTCCAGAGCTGGATTAGATTTACGGTACGCCACCGGCTTCCACTGGACAAAACCCAGGACGTCAGAGCTGCCGTTCACTGACGAAACCCACTGAGACACCTGAGAGGTCAGAGGTCAACAGGAAGGGCGGTTAATCTACTGAGACCCCTGAGAGGTCAGAGGTCAACAGGAAGGGCGGTTAATCTACTGAGACCCCTGAGAGGTCAGAGGTCAACAGGATGGACAAAGAATTAAGATTTGATTATGCATTACTTTGAATATTGATGGGGTATACTCGTCATCAATCGATCGATGAGCCTCCACTCTGCTCAGAGGATAGGCCCTGCCCACTGCTTGCAGCTCCAATAGGAACCTGGAACGATTTGCCCGTGGCAACAAACCATCAAACCACACCCCCATCTGGGAAGAGTTAGCTGTGTGTACGAGGCGGGGCCAGAGCTGACCACGCCCCTCAGACTCAAATACTGACAGCTGTGGGGAAAAAAAAAAACATTTTAAAGGACTGAAAGAATCAATAACTAATGATTATTGATTATTGGAATATTGATAAACGGCTGAGTTCACTCGGATCAACACATCACAGACAGAAAGGACTGAGGAGTCATTGGATGTCTGCTTATGATGTGTTGATGACATCATGATAGAAACAACCTCTGTTAACTTTTACAAACTGTGTTAAACTATGTTGCTGTAACATCATGTGACCCGGTGTCACCGTGGCGACAGTCAGCTGTAGTCTGACCTGCAGACAGAGAGACCCGATGGAGAAGTTTGAGACGGTTCCACAGAGAAGAGCAGCTGGACCCGACAGGTTGAGACGAGACCAGGTAAAGTTCTGCAGCTCGTACGGCGGGAAAAGGTCAGAGGTCGGATCAGCTGTGTCATTGATGTCATCGTACTCTAGCAACTGAAAACAATGAAAACATCAGTTCATGTTTCATCTCATGAGCTTTATTCTCATTTCATTTTTCTTCTACAAGTTTGAAAATCCTTCAGAAACAGGTTCTTTTTTAAAGACCAGACTTCCTGTTCAGGACCAAATAATACGACTGAGAAGGGGAGGAGTCTCCGAAGGGGGCGGGGTCTATATATTTTCTTGTCAATGAGGAGAGAATCATCTACAACGATCTTTAAACTTCTGATGAAAGGTTCAAATTCAAACAGATCTCGTCCATCTGTAGATTTAAGGCGGACTGACTGCTTTAAGGTGGACAGACTGATTTAGTTTGAGGCAAACAGACTGATTTAAGGCGGACTGACTGACTTAAGATGGACGGACTGATTTAAGGCGGACAGACTGATTTAAGGCAGACTGACTGATTTAAGATGGACAGATTGATTTAAGGTGGACAGACTGATTGAATTCGAGGCAGACAGACTGATTTAAGGAGGACTGACTGATTTAAGGTGGACAGAGTGATTTAAGGATGTTTCTGACCCTGCTGAAGACAACGGCTGTGCTGTACAGGATGCTACTCTCTGGCTCCACCCTCAGGCTGCCACTGCTGTTACGAGCCAAAAACAGAGGCCAGTCCACCTGAGAGAAGAAACACATAATAAACATTATGGTCAGAATATTAGGAACACCTGTGAACAAAGAGCTCAGTGATAAAATACTGAAGTAATGAACAAGAGGAACTGATAATTAGAAGAATCAGAGATGTCGTCCTGATGTTACAAGCAGCTGGGTCAGACTGTACAGGTGTTCCTAATGAAGTAGACAGTAATACAGATGAGTTTGCTACACAGTTGTTATCATTTTCATATGTTAGTGTTTCTTTCAGACATCTGAACGAGGATGATGATGATGATAATAATGTTGATGAGGAGTCATCACCAAGCTACTGAGCTGTGATGTTCTGACAGATAAAGTCAGAAACAACAAACTTCCTGTGATTTCAGGTTTTCAATCAATAAAATCTGACCTCTAGAGTAGAAGAAGAAGAGTTGGTATGAATGAGCAGCAGCGTTGGCGCGCCCTGGCTGCAGAACAAGAAGTGAAGAGTGTCATTGTCTCCCACAGCTCTCACATGCAACAGGTCGCCCCCAGGGGGCACCGTGGTCGAGCCAGGGTTCAGCTCTACTGTCAACTGAAGGAGAGAAGAGGAATCAGGTGATCACCCGTCAATCATAGGTGATCAAAGGCTAACACCGATTGATTGATCAGAGGCTCCTTTTACAGGAGAAAATCCAATCAGTGTTTTTCACTTTGTGGAGTCACATTAAAACTTGAAAACACATTTCTCTTTAAATGAACGTATTTATGCAGGACACAATAAAACATCTGTTATAGTCTTGTGTTTAATATTTTAGAGAAACACATTAAACAAACATAAATTAAAACAGAACATTTCACTCTAAGAACTGAAGTGAATATTAAACTGAATCCAAATGTTTTTTTCTTTATATATAACTATGTGTTACACTGATTCACTGCTGTATTAGTTTACTATGAATTTTATTACATATTAAGAAACTCTAAAATCTGAATTTAGACTTGTTTCTATAATGTTGTCAAAGCATTAAATACGAGAATAAAACACAAAGACACCCGAATCTAATGCAGGAAATATAATTTAACTGTATTAAAACCATTCAGACTTTTCATTTGGAGGCAAGGAAACTGCAGGAAAATAAAATTTAACACTTTCACTTCCTCTCGCTCTGTTTCCCCCTGCGTCTTTAACTCGGTGTTTTCAGACACTTCCGGGTTTGACTCTAATTGACGTTATTTTCTCACCTTTCGTTTGAACGTTTCTCCTCCGCTGAACAAACCGAGACACGAAATAAAAACAGAAAACAGAAAAACCACTGGACGAACTCCACAGATCACTGCAGCTGCCATCTTTGTTGTGGCTGAGCTGCGGTCACATGACCGCTTCCTTCATATGTCAGCTGACCGCTGAGAAGCCCCGCCTCCGCTTTTTAATCTTTATTGATGAAGCTAATTTACAACCGAAACAAGAGTTCCATGACTTTTATAAAAACAAAACAAACTAAACAAATTAAGACAAATATAAATAAATCATACCTCAAGTGACGTCACCCCTGTTACCTTAAATATTGTAGCTGCAGGTCAAAGAACGTTTCACCTGTTTTTACTATAACCAGTGAATCTTTTTATTCAGTCTGATCGAGACTGAACTATTCTTAGTTGATAATTAAAATTATAATTCTTCATTGAAGCCACGATTACTTTAACAGTTGAAGATATAATTAAAATTTTCCAACATTCTCAGTTAAATCTAAATATTTAAATAAACCACTGCAGCTCGTTACTCAACATCTGAAGCATCTTTATTTCATGTTTTCTGTTTGAGTCTTCAAACTTTCAATTTAACTCAAAATGTTAAAATGTTGTTTTTCCTGTTTTGTTTCATGTTCCTGTTTAATCATTAATCATAATTATCATTTATCATGTTTTATCATCATTGATCACCTTCATCCCATAAACATCTAAACTTAATGTTCATGATTTTTGAAATAATTCACATTTCTAATGTCACATCATCATCATCGTCATCATCACAAGACTCGCTTCATTTTGTCTAAACTAGATGTTTCCAACACTCAAACCCTGGAGGAGCTGCAGGTCACAGAGGAGGGCAGTTCAGCCTCAGGTGACTGGACAGGTGAACAGGAAGAATGACAACAGGTCAGGAACAGATTCTACCTTGGACTTTATTGTTTTTATTAAGTTTCAGTGAGTCATCTGGTCCCCACACACACAAACACACACATACACACACACACACACACAGACTGTCGGAGTGACTCTGATCTGGATCGATGTGGATCTACTCGGCCCCCTGTCCCCCCATCTGCTCGTCTTTGTCCTTCTTCTTGTGACCAGAGACGATATCATCGATGCGCAGCAACAGGATGGCCGTCTGAAAAACACAAAAACGTCAGTATCGATCAGTATCAATCAGTATTGATTAATATTGGGTTTTTGTCCTCACCTCGACAGCGGTCTTGTAGGTCTGAGCTTTAACAGCGAGCGGCTCCCAGATCCCCAGAGACGACATGTCAGACAGAGAACCGGTCTCTCCGTCCACACCCCAACACACACTGCTGTCCTGAGTGTGTTTGGCCTAGAGAGACAAAGAGACAGAGACGGGGAGAGAGAGGATTAAATCCTTCATTACACTGGAAATGTCCAACAAGTTCAAATAAAGTTTTATTTTACTGTGTAAATCCTGCTCTTGTTGAAGGTGGTTGACATTATAAATAAAGTTTTACTGTACCCTCAGTGAGGTGAGCACTCGGATGGTGGAGGCTCCACAGTTCTGGATCAGGGTTCGGGGGATCACTTCCAGAGCCTGAGCCACAGCGCGGTACGGCCACTGCTCGATTCCGGTCAGAGCACGTGAACGCTCCGTCAGACGCTTCGACACCGCCATCTCCACGGCGCCACCACCAGGCAACAGGAAGGGGTCCAGCAGCACATTACGACACACCTGCATGGCGTCCTGCAGGTTCCTCTCCACCTCCTGAGGACCAGAAACAGGGTCAGAGAAGTTTGGGGAGCAGGAGGAAACAGGTTGTTTCCTGTTTCATAAATGATGGTAAGTAAGATGGTGGCTGCTCACGGCAAGGATCTCCTTGCTCGCTCCTCTCAGCAGGATGGTGCAGGCTTTAGGATCTTTACACTCAGTGACGAAGGTGAAATACTCGTCACCGATCTTCTTCACCTCAAACAGCCCCGCCCCCGTACCGACGTCTTCCTCACGCAGCTCGTCGGTCCGACTGACGATTCGAGCCCCACACGCCCTGAGAGAGACAGAGTTCAGTATCTAGACTGGGTCCACAGGACCTGTGGTGGGACTCTGTCTTACTGATCAATGAACCAGCTTCTCTGTCAGCTATTAATGACAAAAGTTCTGCTGTGACATCATATCCTGCTGAGTGCTCATTGGACAGTCAACAGTTGGTTTACCTGGCGATGCGGTTGTTGTCGGTCTTCCTCACACGGCGGATGGCGGTGATGTTGGCCTTCATCAGGTAGTGCTGAGCCAGATCTGGAGACACACAGAACTGGTTGTTGTTGTGTTGATGTTGTGTTGATGTTGTGTTGATGTTGTGCTGATGTTGTGCTGATGTTGTGCTGATGTTGTGTTGGTGGGGGACTGTGGCTCAGGAGGTAGAGCGAGTTGTCCACTAATCAGAAGGTCGGTGGTTTGTTCCCCGGCTCCTCCAGGCTGCGTGTCGAAGTGTCCTGAGCCATGTTGACCCTGATGGATGATCCATCAGTTTATGAGAGTGTGTCTGTGGGTGTGATTTATGAATGTGTGAGTGAATGGGTGAATGTGGCGAGTACTATAAAGCACTTTGAGTACATTTTCAGAAAGACTAGAAAACATTTGTAAGTGCAAGTCCATTTGTAGTTGTGTTGTGGTTGTTGTGTTGTTGTTGTTGCTGTGTTCCATCAGATTGTTTTTTAATCTTTGTTTCTGTTTCATAAAAAGTTGTTTACAATCAATGTAACAAACTACCATCATGCATTGCAGCATGGACAAGGTCAATGACCTGAATACCATAAACCATGTGACTACAGGTGAGTGGACACTGGGCCTGAACCAATCAGGTTCATGTGTCACATCATCATCATCATGTAAATCACTGGTCACTGCTGTGAAACAGTTTAACGCTCAAACAACGGTTGAAGACGACGACATCTGATACAGTGATGAAGATCAATCTGGACTGTCTGAGCTGTTAAACTACAACATGAGGGGTCAGAGGTCAGCTGACCTGAGGTCATGTCTGAATCAGTGAACTATTGATTAGAGACAATAATAATGATCATTAACTTATTAATGTGACTCAAAAATGATGTCAGGTGCCAGATGTGGTCCAGGTGTGCCGTGAGGTACCTGAGATGCCCTTCTCAGTGAAGACCAGGTCTGGTTTGAGACGGATGATATCCTCACAGATCTGCTGGATGTACTCTTCCTCCATCTGCAGGATCCTGGCGAAGTCCTCCTCCTTACTGATCTCTATATCGGTCTGCAGACAGGGGGCAGTGTAGGATAGGTGAGGACAGGTGAGGACAGGTGCAGCACAGTGTCTCAGTGTTAGTGTGGTCCAGTACCTGGCTCTCTCCCTTCTTATACTCCAGAGAGCAGTCCAGCAGGACAATCCGAGGGTCTTTGATCATGCGTCTCATCCTGGGGTGGGTCACGTCCTTGTTGACCATCACTCCTCTCAGGACACATGAGTCCTCGATGATGCCCCCTGGAACCTGGATTAAGGAAGAGGAGCGACACACTGAGCAGGGTCAGGATGGACCTGAGTCATCGGCCCAGATTATGGGAGGTCCTCAGACTCGTACCTTCTCCACCTTGGCGTACTTCTTGATGTCGATCTCTTTGCGTCCATTGTCCTCCAGCTCCACAGTGCGGACGGCATCGAGAGCGATGCTGCAGGCCAGTTCTGACCAGCGGCTCAGGGCTTTGGTGTTGATGGCTGAGTGGACGATCTTCAGCATCATGGAGCGGTCGGCCGTGTCCACTGGCGTGCTGCGTGGGTCAAAGGTCAGTTAGTAATCTGACAAATCAGGGTCTAAATTAGTGTTTGGTGTGAAGATGCCACAGATTGTTTTCTCCTCCAGAAAATAATCAGCTGATCAAACATCAACCGTCAGCTTCGGTTAGTCAAGAGGTCATTAACCAGAGGTGGAGTCTTCACCCTCATCACTGAGCCGCAAATATTTCATCATCATTCAATTTGACCTGAGTCGTCTTCTCTGTTCTGTATTTTAGAGTGAGATATATGTATGGACCATGTGGTCCTGTAAGAAACCACTGCATCATATTCCTACACAAATCCAGGATTCTCTTAGTTCTGGTTCTGGTCAGAGCGTACCTGATCTCCTTCAGAGTGTCCAGCATGTCCTCCAAGGCCTGTCTGTAGGCACTAATGATCACGGTGGGGTGCATCTGCTGCTCCAGAAACTGCTCTGCTACAGACAACATCTCCCCAGCTGAGCAGGGACAGACAGACGGGTACAGACAGGTACAGACAGACGAGTACAGACAGACGGGTACAGAGAAACAGTTAGAGAGAGACAGCCCCATGAATGGTGTATGTGATTTCATCTAAGCAGGACCTTACTCAGGACAGGTTGTGTGTGTGTGTGTACAAAAAGTACCAATAACTGAACCGTTAAAGAACTGGATCCATAAGCAGTATCAGTTTAAGTAGTGGTACCCATTCCCTCCTGGTTCCTGGACCTGACATCAAAACCCAGACCACTGCTCTGAAGGTCCAGTTCTTACCCAGAATGATGACGGACGTCGTCCCATCTCCCACCTCCTCATCCTGGGTACGGCTGATTTCAATCATTGACTTGGCTGCAGGATGCTGGACCTGGATCTGTTACCATGGAAACACACAGTTTGTCATGTAATCCTTGAAACCACAACCAGACAGCACAACTAACCAAGTTCCCCTCACCTCTCTGAGGATGGCGTTTCCATCGTTGGTCATCACGATGCCACCTGTGGGGTCCAGCAACATCTGCGCACGTGCACACACACACAGACACACACACAGTCAATCACTGTGTCCACTGAGAACTCACTGAATCGGTTTGGTTCATGACAAACAGTCACATGACTCATGTCACTGACAGAGTCAGAGGCTGTTGACCTCCGGTGACCAGCCAGAGATGAAACACCTGTCACTTCAGCCTGGATGGAGCTTCACTGAGTAACATCCACAGTGAGGTAATCTATTACCAAATGACCTGAAGCTTCATCACTACAGTATCTTCCTCAGGGAGGATGGTCTACTGTCTGTGATGTGATTGGTCAATGAGGATGTCTCACCTTCATCATGGCCCGTGGGCCGAGGCAGGTCCGGATCACATCTGCGATGGTCTGAAACACAAACAGTCAGGTTATCGACCTGATGGTCAACAGCTCCATTAGAACACTACGCGCGCGCACGCACGCACACACACACACACACGCGCGCACGCACGCACGCACACACACACACACACACACACACACACACACACACACACACACACAATCATCTACTATCACAGGAGTGAACATTTCTGAGTCTCAGTTCTTTCAGGTTTCTCTGATGACGTCACTCTGGCCTTTTACCACCTGGACATCTGAAATGAAGCTGTGTGTGACCTTCATCACCTTCATCACTACTACAACTCAACCTACATGTGATCAGATAGAAAACCTGTCCCAGCTGAAAATGTTTAGACAAGTTTGTGTGTACTTTCTTTTTTATTATCTGACAACCCCTCAGAGTTATCTTGTGACTCTTGTGGGGACCCCAACCCCCAGCTTGAAAACCCTGGTTTACCTTTGCAGCGTTGATGTTCCCAGTCTGGACTTTACGTCCTGACTCTCTCTTCACGTTCTGGTCTGAAGAAGAAAAAAATACAAAGAGACAGGATGTTAATGTCAGTACACAGCACAACGCTTTTATTTTGAAACTCAGACAAACAGACCAGAACATGAGTGATTGACAGATATTGACAGATTATTTATAGATTATTATTTCTGGTGTGAAATCTTCAGATCTGCGGTAGTGGTGATCAACAATAATTAATCCATAAGACAGTGAAGGATGAAGATGTGGACCGTGAATCAGATGAATGACTCTGGTTATTGATCAGAGATGAGCTGCTCTAACTTCCGGTCAGTGAAACTAACAACAGACAAATAAGCAATAAAAATAAAACAGAAAAAAAACTGAACTCGGAGGATTTTAAGTCAAAGTCTTCAGGTCACTACTTTCTGGATGGTTCTGACGGATCCGGATCAGTGAGGGTGTGGCTGCTTCAACAAAACATCCCATCGTTTAGGCTTTAACACCGTTAGGCGACATTAGCAGCTAACACACTGACGGAGCTTTCTACCAAACATCAAGGCTTCATCTTTCCACTGTTAACCCAACAAACACACACGTAAAATGGAGAAACCAGCTAAATGCTCGACGGCTAATTGTCTCTTCATGCTGAGTAATGGGGACACAGTCATTAGCTTAGCTTAGCATGTCGACGTGCTCTGACGATGCGCTTGTTGAGCTAACGATGCTAACAGTTAGCATCGTTAGCTCACCGGAGGAAGCACGTGCAGCCCCGGGCCGCTGTCCCGGTAAACGGCTCATACCGAGGCGGCGACGGCCCGGGCGGCCTCCGTGTCCGGGGAGACGGTTTAAATGTGTGGGGATTCAAGCGTGAGTGTGGTGGAGACACTTACTGAGCACTAAAACCTGCTGGCCGATCATTCTGACTGCGAGAGCCGGACACCAGCCGCCGAGAAGCTTCGAGGAGGTACGGGGAGAGGGCGGGCTCAACGCGCAGGGGCGGCAAAACCAGCGGAGACGAACCAATCAGCTGACAGGATCAATATGACAGAGAGAAGTTTCCACCAATAGAGTCAATGAGCTGAAAGCGTTGAAGCGATTACTAGGAAACAAAGCTCAGCCTTTTATGGTGAAAACCAACCAGACTTCATTTAAAATTTTCACGTTTGTAGGACAATGACAGTGCGAGTTAGAAGGTGGGTTTTTATCATAGTCTTCTAGACTAACAATATTTAAAAATAAACAAATTCATACTGGATGTCTGTAAAATACAACTAAAAATTAATACATCAAAATTCATCATTTTTCAAAAGAAGGTTGGTAGTATATTTTGAACACTATTTCAGATGTTTTATGTTCTTCTCATCTTGGCACCACATTTCTTTTATATGTTACAAGATATTTTTTGTTTTTATGTTTTGGTGACACATAGTTTTAGTAAGTAGTAAGTTAGTAAAGTTTATTTAAATAGCACTTTCACAGAATCACAAAGGGCTTTACATCATAAAAAAGGTACAAAAGTTCAAGATAAAGAAATGGGACAATAAAAAGCAATACAATAAATAAAAAGCAATGAAATAAAATGGGTTTTACACTCTGATGGACATTTAAGTCCTTCATAACAGTTTACTTAAGACAACCATTTATGAGTTGCTACAGGTGAAGCCAGTCCAGGTGAAGTATAAGAATTCACAAAAACTATAAGCATAACTGTGCAAAACCAAATACAGAATATTTACAGTGAATGCTTAGATCCACATTAATGAACAAATACTCATTAGAAGCTTCGGTAGCCCACAGGATATAATAAAGAACAAAAACCAGTGGAAAGACTGAGTTACACAGTTAATAAAAAAACCTGTATTTAAAGAAAATTGGAAATATTTCTTTAATTCATTTATCTGATGACCTGGTTTTTATGATTCTGCCTCTGTCTTCATTATCAGTCTGAGGTGAAATGTTTCCATGTGGTGATGATGAGGTCAAGAGTCTGATTCAGTCAGTTGATCTTTATTAAATGTTCTCAGCTCCTCTTCAGTGTAAACAGTGAATCATGCCTCCTGACAGTCAAAAGGCTCAGAACAGATGTTTGCATCAGTAAACAAAGAAGCTCCGCCCACAGCCCAATAAATAAATAAATAAATAGTCTGTCATTCAAAAACACATAACATAAAATCCACAGATGATGAGATCAACAAATAAGATCCACTGTTTTTGAGCATAAAATTAAAATACATTTTCATAGCTGCTTGGAACCACATGTGACAGGAAAACATGTATTAATTTTATTTTAAAATGAGATTATACATTAAAACTCTTCTTCTGTTTTATTCAACCGTGAATTTAGGAGCCTCAGACTTCCAATAGACGTGTGGCGACAACCTGAGCAACACAAAGTTTTCACATGTTGCTGAATCTGAAAAGTGTCAGCAGGTGATTGATCGAGTCGATCGATGACAAGGGTGTTAATCTGTCTGTGGTTCGTCAGCTGCAGCCACAAGCTTGAGTTTTAGCCAACAGTGAGGTGAAATTCTGTGAATTAACCGAACAGATAACGACTCAAATAACAGACACATCCACCATCACTATCTCACTTACTGAAGATCTTTAGGTTTTGAACAATAAAGCACTTGAAGACGTCACCTTGGAAAAAACGAATTCAGAGATGAATGTGAAGAAGACTCAGTCACTAAGATATCAGTTCATCTTATTTTGATCTAAAGGAGAAGAACTGAGCTCATTTCATTGTGATAAATCCTGGGACTTTAGTGTCAGATCTGTTTTTGTTTTGTACAGTGTTGGACTCACACATCCAGTATCAGTTATGCTCAATCACTTACTTACTATGTTTCCCAGAATGCTTTTCAAGATTCATCAATAACACATGGATGAGCACTGACCCCATGACCCCAGTGATAAATAAACAAAACAAAGAGACAAACAAATAAATAACTTAAAGTGAATCAGCTGACAGTCACATGACAGAACACAGTCTGGTGATGTCATGTGATGGTAATGTCATCATGATGGACAGGTGTTTTGTAGTAACTGGGGTAACTGGTTAAACCAGCAGCTGTCTTTTCATCACTTCCTGTCTCTGGTTCAGGTCCAGATTCAGGTCCTGGACCGTCAACAGGATCAGGACTCCTGTCTCATCCTCCCCCTATATGTTCATCGTCATGGACACCAGCTGGTTGTGTCCCTGCAGTCAGACCTGATTTGTGGATGATGGATGTCAGAGTTCGTCCTTCGACCCACTGAAGACCAGACTGTGACTCGCCTTGCGCTTCAGGAACTTCAGGAAGTCTTTGAGCTCTCGACCCCCCTGATAACAGAGAGGAGACGTCAGCTGATCAGCCCCTCGCCCCACATAAGGCAGAACACTGTTTCTGATACTTAGTTGTGTTACCTCGTATCGAATGGGCTCGTCCTTTTTACCCACTGGAGCAAAGTAAATGGTGGGAAACCTGAAGACAGAGTCCGAGGGAAGTAAACAAACCAGATCTGATGGTTCACGAGTCCTGGTTTAAAGGTGCTGTATGTATTTTTTTACTTTTGCTACATAGCCAACGTTAGCATTAACAGCTGTTGGTTTAGCCATTTCAGCATCACACGTCATTCCTTTACTCACCAACAGCTGTCTGCTGAGGTGGAAACAAACATCAATGTTAACTCTTGTTCTGCTTCTATTTATAACACTTCTTTTCTTTGCTTGCTAAAGAGCTAGCTCTCTGATACTGAGTCACTGGAGCTGAAGAAGTGGCTGCTCCACATGTTATAACCTCTTGTATTGTAAACACAATGATGGTTGAAGCTCACTCTGCTCACCCTTGAACATCGTAGCCCAGCGGGATGTCATTATCAACGGCGTTCATCTTGGCGATGACAATGTCTGAATTAGAAAACAGCTGAGAGGCAGAGAGGGAGTTTCAAAATCTACACCAGAACCAAACTAAAACCAGGACTAGAGGAGTTCACCAAGTACAACACAAAAACAGAATCACCTTACAAACTAAAACACATTACCTGCATTACTATGCCTGATGTTAGCATGAGTTAGCCTGATGTTAACTTGATGTTAGCATGCTTCTAGCCTGATGTTAGCATGGTGTTAGCATGAGTTAGCCTGATGTTAGCCTGGTGTTAACTTGATTTTCGCTTGATTCTAGCCTGATGTTAGCATGGTGCACGAACACAGCGATCAGCTCCTCCTCTCTCTGTGTCCAAAAGACAAAAATAAAACTTCACTGAAGGGAAACAACAGGGCTGGTATGTAATGTGTTCTTACAGCCATGTTCACTAACTGATGATGATGATGATGATGATGATGTATGTACCGTGTCAGCCAGCTCTCTGTAGACCGACTCCAGTTTCTTGCAGTGTGGACAGGATGGAGAGTAAAACTGAATCAGAACGTCTTTATCTGGATCATTGACAATGTCATCGAAGGTCTCAGCAACAACCAGCTGCAGTACAGAACCACAGAGGCCATAGGTCACAGACAAAAGGGTCAGAGGTCACAGAGAGGGTCAGGATTAAGGCAGAATAGACATAAAACCAGAAACAGTTTCTCGATCTCGTCTCACCTTGACAGCGCCGGAGTTTCTCTCAGGTACAGGTTCAGACTTGACGTAGCGTTTGAGTCGACTGGAGAAGTAATCGTCCAAAAACCTCTCCAAAGACTGACCGTCCTTCCTGAAACACACAACACCTTCAGTAACCTGGACACAGGTGTCACCACTGTGACCTTCATTTTGCACAATGTACATATTCATATTATATATATTTATATTTTATATAATGTCCTTCACATCTTTATTGTAAATATTTTATTTGAATTTTATTATGAAATTCTTTTATTTATATTGAAGTTACACTGATCTGCAGTACCTGCTTCTTCTCTCCTTACATTTGTGTTACTGTTTTGCACCAAACATCAAAACAAATTCCTCTAACGTGAAAATCTACTTGGCAATAAAACTGATTCTGATTCTGATTCTGACCTGATTGGGTCAACATGTATGAGGTCACACAGGTGAACAGAGAGACACAGACATGTTTTAAATACTTGTTCAGACACATTAACTAAAACTTTAGCCCAGTTACGTACGTGAACTCCTCCCTCATCGTGTACTTGTGGCCCAGTTTGGTCCGGATCGTGACGAATGGCAGCTCTCCTCCGTCTGACGTACCCAAACCAAAGTCTTCCTCCAGCTCAGACAGGAAGTCCTTCTTATTAGCTACTGAGAACGTCAAGCCCCGCCCAGTGTATTTTGCCGCCACCTTCATCACCCTGGGAATAAGACAAAGGGGGAGGGGCTTAAACAGACCTGTCCTCAGGTCACAGAGAGGTTGTATGTGTCTATTACCTGTACGTGTCTGTATGTATCACCTGTATGTCATTATTACCTGTATTATTATTTACCTGTATGGGTGTGTTACCTGTTCCTCCAGTAGTTGGACCCTCTGCTGTTGTGATGGTAGTCAAGGTCGTAGTACGCCGTCAGCAGGTCACGAACTCTCAGACGGTCCCTATTCTCAGGTGTCATGTGAGGACACAGGCCGTAACTACAGACAGGTAGACAGGTTAACAGAAAGGTAGATACAGGTAATCAGACAGAGTGAGGTCTGTCAGATGCTGCTGTACTAAGGTGAATGGGGAAACTCACATGTGGTCTCTGATGAAGCGTCTCAATGATCCGATGGTCAGGTAGTCTCTGAAGACCACCACACTGTCCTCGAACTTATTGGTCAGTCTGGGAGGTCTGAACAACAACACACTCCTACAGGACAGGTAAGAGATGACGTAAGGAACACAATGTAACTATTCCTGGAGCTTTCAGCCGTATCCCATGGCCTTCTGATCTAACCTGTCATGTGACATAGGTATGGAAACCTGATTCAAGAACAGGGCCTGTTAAGAAATTAACCAAAGTCACCTGGACAAGCTCCACCTGCTGAAGAAGGGAAGTTCATGGGATACGGCTGAAAGTCTGTGTGGACTGAAGTGACCATCAGAAGGCAACAAACTCACTCAGAGTGAACTCCGTGCCCCTCCCCCAGCTTCAGGTCAGTGGTGTGAGCGAATCTGAACTGTTCTCTGAGCAGACCTGCAGCTTTCAGGAACTCTGACAGACGAGAGCTGTCTGCACCTGAGAACACACCTGACACACAGGAACACAGGTTGGCCCGCATCACATTACACAATTCATGTAAAGTCGTGAAGTAAACGAACATGAAGTCATGTAACATCACAGCGTCGTACCTACGATACTGGCATCATAGTTGTTGATGAAGGTCTGGAGGTCTTCCTCAGTCCTCAGGTGAACTGAGTCTGGACCGGTTTGCTTCTTCATGTAGTGATAGATCCCGTCTGAACACACACACTTACACACTGTCAAAATCTGTGTGTGTTTTCATTTTATTTGTGTGCGTGTTCTTATGTTTTTTTTACCTGCAGTTCGGGGTCCGTCATAGGGGGCGGAGTCTCTTCCATTCCTGAAAATCTTAAGAGTGGGATAACCAGAGACCCCAAAACGACCACAGGTCTCTGAGTGAGCGGTACAGTCCACCTGAAACAGGTGAGACAGACAGGTGAGACAGACAGGTGAGAAAGGGGAGACAGACAGGTGAGACAGACAGGTGAGAAGAGACATGTGCTCTCTGAAGTATTATTATTGTTCGTAACAATGATAATAATGATGGAGATAATGATAATGAACTTGTTACCTTTGCTAACTGGACGGTTCCCTTCAGTCTAGTCGCTGCTTTCTCAAACTCTGGAGCCAATTTCTTACAGTGACCACACCTGAGAGGAAGAGGAGGAGATGAAGGAAATGAGGGAAAAGGAAAAGGAGGGAAGGAAGTTGATGAAGAAGTGTAGGGGGAAAGAAGGGAAAGGAGGGGAGATAAAGAATTGAAATAAGAGAGGGGAGAAGGGAAGAACAAGGAGGCATAGAGGGTAGAAGAGGGAATGGAGAGGAAATGGAGGAGGGAAGGAAGCATGGAAGGAGATAAGGAAACGAATGAGGAAAGAGGGAATCCGAGAGGGAAGGGTTGAAAGATGCAAATAAAGTGATAATGATAGGAATTAGAGGTAAATGGATGGAAGGAGAAGAGGGGAGGTCAGAGGGATGAAATAGGATGATGGAGGGATGAAGGAGGATGATGAAGGAGGTTGGTGGAGGGATGAAGGAGGTTGATGGAGGGATGAAGGATGTTGATGAAGGAGGTTGATGAAAGGATGAAGGAGGTTGATGGAGGGATGAAGGAGGTTGATGAAAGGATGAAGGAGGTTGATGGAGAGATGAAGGAGGTGATGGAGGGATGAAGGATGATGATGAAGGGATGAAGGAGGTTGATGGAGGGGTGAAGGATGTTGATGGAGGTTGATGAAAGGATGAAGAAGGTTGATGGAGGGATGAAGGAGGATGATGGAGGGATGAAGGAGGATGAAGGGATGAAGGAGGTTGATGGAGGGGTGAAGGATGTTGATGAAGGAGGATGATGAAGGGATGAAGGAGGTTGATGGAGGGATGAAGGAGGTTGATGAAAGGATGAAGGATGATGATGAAGGGATGAAGGAGGTTGATGAAAGGATGAAGGAGGTTGATGGAGAGATGAAGGAGGTGATGGAGGGATGAAGGATGATGATGAAGGGATGAAGGAGGTTGATGGAGGGGTGAAGGATGTTGATGGAGGTTGATGAAAGGATGAAGAAGGTTGATGGAGGGATGAAGGAGGATGATGGAGGGATGAAGGAGGATGATGAAGGGATGAAGGAGGTTGATGAAAGGATGAAGGAGGTTGATGGAGAGATGAAGGAGGTGATGGAGGGATGAAGGATGATGATGAAGGGATGAAGGAGGTTGATGGAGGGATGAAGGAGGTTGATGGAGGTTGATGAAAGGATGAAGAAGGTTGATGGAGGGATGAAGGAGGATGATGAAGGGATGAAGGAGGATGATGGAGGGATGAAGGAGGTGATGGAGGGATGAAGGATGATGATGAAGGGATGAAGGAGGTTGATGGAGGGATGAAGGAGGTTGATGGAGGGTGATGAAAGGATGAAGAAGGTTGATGGAGGGATGAAGGAGGATGATGGAGGGATGAAGGAGGATGATGAAGGGATGAAGGAGGATGATGGAGGGATGAAGGAGGTTGATGAAAGGATGAAGGAGGTTGATGGAGAGATGAAGGAGGTGATGGAGGGATGAAGGATGATGATGAAGGGATGAAGGAGGTTGATGGAGGGGTGAAGGATGTTGATGGAGGTTGATGAAAGGATGAAGAAGGTTGATGGAGGGATGAAGGAGGATGATGGAGGGATGAAGGAGGATGAAGGGATGAAGGAGGTTGATGGAGGGGTGAAGGATGTTGATGAAGGAGGATGATGAAGGGATGAAGGAGGTTGATGGAGGGATGAAGGAGGTTGATGAAAGGATGAAGGATGATGATGAAGGGATGAAGGAGGTTGATGAAAGGATGAAGGAGGTTGATGGAGAGATGAAGGAGGTGATGGAGGGATGAAGGATGATGATGAAGGGATGAAGGAGGTTGATGGAGGGATGAAGGAGGATGATGGAGGGATGAAGGAGGATGATGAAGGGATGAAGGAGGATGATGGAGGGATGAAGGAGGTGATGGAGGGATGAAGGATGATGATGAAGGGATGAAGGAGGTTGATGGAGGGATGAAGGAGGTTGATGGAGGGTGATGAAAGGATGAAGAAGGTTGATGGAGGGATGAAGGAGGATGATGGAGGGATGAAGGAGGATGATGAAGGGATGAAGGAGGATGATGGAGGGATGAAGGAGGTTGATGAAAGGATGAAGGAGGTTGATGGAGAGATGATGGAGGTGATGGAGGGATGAAGGATGATGATGAAGGGATGAAGGAGGTTGATGGAGGGGTGAAGGATGTTGATGGAGGTTGATGAAAGGATGAAGAAGGTTGATGGAGGGATGAAGGAGGATGATGGAGGGATGAAGGAGGATGAAGGGATGAAGGAGGTTGATGGAGGGGTGAAGGATGTTGATGAAGGAGGATGATGAAGGGATGAAGGAGGTTGATGGAGGGATGAAGGAGGTTGATGAAAGGATGAAGGATGATGATGAAGGGATGAAGGAGGTTGATGAAAGGATGAAGGAGGTTGATGGAGAGATGAAGGAGGTGATGGAGGGATGAAGGATGATGATGAAGGGATGAAGGAGGTTGATGGAGGGATGAAGGAGGATGATGGAGGGATGAAGGAGGATGATGAAGGGATGAAGGAGGATGATGGAGGGATGAAGGAGGAGAGGTGAACACAGCCGTTTATCAGTCCGCCATTATTTACGTCACAACAGAAACGCAGTGAAGCCTGTTTTCCGAGCTAACGATGCTAAGCTAACGCCGTTACCATGGAGCGTAGAACTTCACCAGCATGGTCTCGTGATCGGCTGCCAGGTAGTCGAAGTCCGCGTGCCCGAGCTCGAGCACGTCTCTGCGCGAGGACAGCGCGGCGGGAAAAAAGGAGATCAGCGCCAACGTGACGGCGGGAAGAACAGCGACCGCCATGAAGGAGAGAAAAGAGAAATGATTTCAGGCGGAAAAATAAAGAAAATATGACGGAGACGGTGACAGTTACAGACCAAGAAGACCGTTAAGGTACAACAAAGGACTTGCGTTTCCGGTCAGGACTTTCAAAGTAAAATCCTTCTTCGTAACAGACGTTGAGCAGGCCTCTTTGTAAGTCTAAGAATGAAACAGTTACACCTCTTTAAAGACAAACCCGCGCACTTCGTAACACGTAGATCTTCTTCACATACTTGAAGCACCAAATTACCTTATTCTAGTCCACAAGAGATACTTAGTGCTTTTATTCTGAAGGCCAGATCATTGTATATCCGGCATTAACCTGTCTAACTCAAGCTTTCTTGACCGATCTCTGCTCTCGCTGTCACCTGTCAGAGAGAAGGCGGGGCCTACAGAGAAAAACACCGGAAAGCTGCGCTTTGAATGGTCCACAGCGATTAGGCGATGTGATGTAACCGTCTCATTGGTCCAATAATCTGTCAATCACAACTCATCTACCACTGCCCCATGTAGGAAGTTTTGAATGAGCTCCTGAGAGGATGCTGTGATTGGTGGAATTGGGTGTTACATTAAACCTGGGAGAAATGTGACTGACAGACTGGACAAAAGCAGAAACCTCAGTCATCAATTCATCGGAGTATAAATGAGAATCAATAAATCAGTTTAACAAACATGTAAAAATGTGTTTATTGAATCAAACAGTCGACCTTCATTCAGTCATATTCAATATGAATACGCAGTCATTTTCTACAAAACCTCCACAGAACATTCCTTCGCTAACACATAAGGCCGCAAGGAATCATGGGAAGACTAAACTCCTCAAAAATATATTTAAAAACAGTTTCTAACGCTGCAGAAAGAAAAACGAGAAATTACATGAGTTCCTTTTTTGTGCAGAGTGTTTTAAATAAAATATAACTCAAATATAAAAATGTGATTTTAAATTTTGCTTCTTCACAGCAAAGTTTTACAGAGCCAGCTGTGAACAGCTGGTTAGATTTGTCAGAATCTGTCTAAAAATGTGAGGGTTTATGTATCTGAGCAGAGAGATTCATAAGAACAGAACAGGTTTACAGAAGGAACATCTGTAAACTCTGTTTCCTCCTCGTGTGATTGTTAAACAAAGTGATTCTTGATGCTTCATAAACTTTTAACAGGTTGGACCTCGTTCACATCTGTAGCTGGTCACCTGTGTCATGTGACCGGTTCAGGCTGCAAAGCTTCACTGTAGTGTTGTTTCCTTCTTGTTCTGGAGACGTCTGACCTCACTGAGCCACTGAGACCCCGCCCCCGTACACACACACACACACAAAACAGGGGAAGCCTTGATGACGTCAGAGCAGATAAATTAAAAATAAATAATAAATATAAATAAAACATTGTGAGCAGCCTGAGGGCTAAGTCTGCTCTGATTGGTCACTGATTCATCTTCACAGAAAGAAAAACAAACTGCTCAAGAAATATTCTGGATAAAACATCTAGAGCAAAAACCTTCAGGAACTGTGGAACAATCAGAACAAAACCTAGAGTCCTGGGTGAACAGATCTCAACAAAGACGGTTCTGGTTCTAGACCGTCATCTAGAGATCCGGACAAAATGTGTTTGAGAGTCTTTGAGCTGAAACTGAGTTTCTTCAAACTTAAATTATTATTTTAAACTTCAGTGAAGTCTAGAACAGCTTGTATGAGCAACAGAACAGTCTGAAGAACACTAGAACCAACAAGGACTATAACTGAATTCTTTTAGAAGAGTCCAGATGTTTGTCATCCCAATCAAACCTTGGATCAATGGAACTAATCAAGTCCAGAGTCACGTTCCTGAACACAGAACGGTTTCACAGGGTTCTACAGTCTTCCATACACAGTGACTGTGTTCAGGTTTGTACAGTCTGAACCCTCTGAAGAACATGTTCCAGCGGCACAGTCTGGAATCACTGAACGAGCTCTGGAGTGGATACTGAGTTCAGCGGATTCATGTGAATCTAAAATCCTTCCTCAGGATTCTGGAGTTGTTCCAGCTCTGAAACAAACCAGTTCTGGAGTCACATCTGGAGAATGGTACAGAGGTTGAAATAAAACCTTTAGTCACTGTGATGGTCAAGAGTCTGGAACCCTCTGAAGACCATGTTCTATGAACAATCACTGTGGAACCATCAACCACTCTAAAACGATTCACGTGGACTCTGGACTCGTTCCTTTGTGTTTTACAATAATTCTGATGAAACCTAGAATGTTGGTCCTGAACTCAGTTTAAACCAGGTCTGGACTCTGCTGGACTTCAGGAGACTTAATGAATCCTGTTTGTGTAACTGAACCCTTACAGGTTCAGTCCTGAAGCAGCAGATCTGGATCAGACCTTCAGCTCTGAGGTCTACTTTGTGGTTGGTTGCAGATTTGTCTGTGACAGGTTCAGCAATTAGTCGGGGGCTGCCTCCTGTCTGCTGATTGGCTGTCCCTCTGAGAAACAGGAAGTGGACTTTTGGGATGCAGACTGGAAAAGATTCATCAGGTCGTGGAAGCGAAGACTCACCTGGAGGAAACAGAGAAACAGTGATTACTGCTGTTCCACAGCTCTGCAGCTGGACACTGAAGCTCCACCCCCTCTCACCTGTTGGGTGGTCTTGTTTCCCAGGTGAGCAGACACTTGTCTGAATGTTTTCCTGTTGGCTCCTCTCTGCTGACAGGCGGTCAGGATGGCGCGGTCCGCCTCCCTGAAACAGGAACATGATGTTTACACATGTTGTGATGTGACGTAGCTCTGACACTATGACTGTCTGTCAGCTGAGCCTCCTCTTCCTCTGATGAAGTCCACATGTTGACACATCAGCTGATCAGATAAACATTAGTGATCTGATCATCTGTGCGTGTCTGTGTCCTGACCTGGTCCAGATGACGACCTTTTCTCCAGTGGAGCTCAGCGAGATGTTTTTAGCACAAACTGGTTGTTTCTCCTCTTCCTCTCCGCCACTTCCTGTCTGCCGATCAACTCCCTTCCTGTTTCTGTCACAGTTCTGGGAAACAGAATCCACCTTTGTGGTCTCAGAACTGGTTTCTATGGGCGACGAGTGGGTGTGAAGCTGCAGGAAACACTCCTGCAGGTTGGGGTGGTTTTTGAGGAGAGACAAGATCTGAGAGAAGAAACCAGATCAGGTCAGACTGCAGGCTACGGTGACTAGGTATCAGAAAGCTAGCTGTTAGCATGCTAACTTCAGTAGAACAACAGACGTGATAGAGACAAGAGTTAACACTGGTGTTTGTCTTCACCTGTGGAGACAAATGTTGGTGAGTAAAGAATGAAGTTTGATGCTGAACTCACAACATTTAAACTGGGGAGTAAACAGCTGCTAATGCTAACATTAGCTATGTAGCTGCAGCTAAATTTACATGTAGCTCCTTTAAACTGATGATCAGCTGATTTCTGAGGGAGTCAAAGGTCATTGTTACCTTGTGCATGTCCTCACGTGGGGGGGTGGGGCTACCCTGCAGCACTGACACCACCTGTTGGTAGAGGGATGAGCTTTCTCCCAGGCTACGCCCCAGTCGGCGCAGAAACCATCGGCTGCGTTCAAACATCTTTTGCTCCAACAACTGACAGAGAAAAACCACAGTGGAAGAGTTCACACAGGTTCAGCTCGTTCCTGAGTGATGTCAGAGTGTAGAAAGTGATGTCACTCACCAGTCCACAGCGGCGGGCCTGTCCTCGGTTCAGGAAGGCAGCAAAGTCTGTGAGCAGCTGAGGCCATGGCTGCAGCACACAGCTCAGTCTGTCATACAGAAACTCTGGGGTCCCAGAGGTTCCCAGGGGCCCCGCTGATGAAAACTGATCCAACACCAGCAGCAACTGCTCAGAGAGGCCTGGAGACACCTGCACCACTTCACACACCTGCACCAAAAACAGGAAGTACAAACAAAAACATGACGATGTAACAGTGACAGGAACATGGACCTCTCTGGACTAATCAGGAACTGACTGCAACTGACTGACGAATAAACCACCTGACTAACTGATTAACTGACTGACTATCGACCTAACGAACCCAGACATGACAGACGGTCCTGTGCACTGACAGACTTGTTCTTACTCTGTTGAGATAGTCCTGAGCAAACACCAGGTCCTCCACCTCCCTCTGATCTTCATCCTCCTCCTCCTCCTCACTTCCTGATGACAGTTTCTCCTGCACGCACGCACACACACACACACACACACACACACACAATATTCATATTTGTTACAGAACTGATTTATTATCAATTAATCTGTTAATTATTTCCTCAATTAATCAATTAATTAATTGCTTTGTTTATAAAATGAGATCAGAGCTGATCTACTGATCACATACACACATACACACACACACCTGTAAACGTGTGTGGTACTGGGACAGACCTGTGGTTGGAGGTCTTCATCTGAAGATGTCTCTCCATCATCATCATCATCATCATCACCACCACCTTCTGCTGCTGCTCTGGACGGCATCAGCGTCACTTCCTGCTCACTCTCTGACTCCGCCTCTTCAGGGTCGGCCAGGTCATTGTCATGTCCGACACTTCCTGCAGCACTGGACGATGATTCAGACAGAGCCAGGAAGACCTCGCTCTCCTCCTCTTCTTCCTCTTCCTCCTTTCTCACCTCCTCATTCATCCTGATGACATCATCATCCACTTCTACTTGAGAGGAGGCGGGGCCTTCAGGAGAAGGAGCAGTTAGTACCTCTTCATCACTCCTAACTCCTCCTCCCTTCCAGGTGGGTTTCTCTTTTTCAGGAGGTAAAGATAAAGACCTCCTCTTCCTCCTCCTCCTCAGGCCAGCAAGCGTCTGAGAGTGGCGTCTGATTTTCTCTGTGGTTGTCATGGAGACGGTAGGGGAGGTGAGGGTGTCAGTGGAGGTGTCAGTCCTGGTGAGGAGGAGGCGGTGGAGAAGGACTCGTGGGGGACTGAGAGCTCGTGGGAAACAGGATTTGTGAGGAGAAGGAGGAGTGGGGGAGGAGGAGAGGTCCACCTGTCTGTCAGGTAGAGGGGATGAGTCGGCAGGAGGAGGGGGGAGGGGCTGTTGTAGAAGGACAAAGCCGATGCGCCTGAAGTCAAGGTTTTCGGGGAGGCGGGGGGGATATCGTGTCCCTGGGGGGCAGCTGCAGTTGTTGGAGGCAGAACGGAGGAAGGTCAGGTGACTGTGACGAGGTCGAACCACCCTGCAGGGGGGCGGCGCCTTGGGGGCGGAGCCACTTGGGGTGTTATAGTGTTTGATGATCGGGTGAATAACAGGAAGACTCCTCTGTGTGTGTGGGGAGGGGAGAGATCGTTTTATTTAGTTGAGGATTTTAACACCTGGACAACACCTGAGTGTCAGACACAGTCTACTTCCTGTCGTCCACCATCACCTACCACCAGCCACAGAGGCAGGACGCTCTCCTCCCTCTCCACCGGGGAACGCCGCTCTGCCAGGTCCAAGGGACGGCAAGCCACCGGCATCGGCCACAGCACCCGCTGATACCGGAACACCTGCATAGGACGACACAGGTGAGCACCGGTCTGACAGACAGCTGTGTGGCTGTCTCATCAGTCTGTTACCTTGACAACGTTGTCAGGGAAACCAGGTCTGCAGCACTGCAGGATTCTTCGTCGGACCTGGACCAGAGTTTTCCTCAGCAGGAACTGAGACACCAGCTTAGTAGGGTCACATGACCCCTCCATGTTCCTGAGACCCAGAACCAGGAGGCTGACAACACACACACACACACACAGACACAGACACACACACACACCTCTGTTTTTTCCTGTTGTGAATGTGTTTAACTCTGCGTCTGTATGAGTGTGTGCGTGTACCAGTCCTCAGCTGCAGTGAAGGCGGTCGACCTGCGGGGACAATACAGATCCGGGTCCAGACTGACACAGGGCAGCAGCTCTGGGTAGAGGAACACTGGTCGAGTGGCGAAGATCCAGGCCAGTTCAGCCGGCATCACAGGGTAACACCGCACTGGATCCACAGACACACACAGACACGCAACAGTCACAGCTAAGTGTTTCCATGGTTACCAGCTGGTTCACTGCTGCTGTAAGAGGAGCTCACTGTCAGAGACCCTGAGGTCCTCGAGGACCAGATGGTGTTTAACAGACCATCGATAACTGAGTGCTGATTGGTCAGTTGGTCACAGGAAGTGATGACATCAGCCATCTCCTGGGACAAGGTTTTATTTTGTTTTCACCATTTCTATCATTCAATAGACAGACATTGCATGATTCCTAGCTGCAGGTGGACTCACTGTGTCCTCTGGCATCAGGTGGGTGGAGTCTTGGCTGGTAGCTGATGGGGGTGTGTTGCAGCTCCTCCAGCAGCTGTAGCGCCCCCTGAAGGTTGGAGGATCTGAAAATGCTGCAGAAACCAGGACGAGCTGAAGACATGAGCAGCTCAGATCTGTGAGCCAGCAGGTCCAGCTCGAACTGGGGGGGTGGGGGGTGGGGGGGGTGTTTATGATTACACATTACATTATGATCTGATTAAACTGAAGTGTGTGTGTGTGAGTCTGTGTGTGTGTTACCAGGAACTGTCTGGTGGTCTCAGCCTCACTCTGCAGTTTGGCGACAGGTGATGTCAGCAGGTGGATCTGGGTCAGCAGCTGCACGTGCTGAGAGACACACACATCAACATACACCTGATCTGAGACTGACTCACACTCATCCTGGATTAGAGACCCGAGACCTGCAGCAACAGGACCTTTTTGGTCCCGAGGAACCAAGAAGAACACTGTATGTTTGTTTGTGTGTGTGTGTGTGTGTGTGTGTGTACCTGCTGTAGCTGCTGCTGCAGTCTGCTCTTCTGCTGTCCGTCCAGCTTCAGTGTGTACGGCTCAGTGCACAGTGTGAGTGTGTCACACAGTGTGTGTGTCTGCTGTCTCTTCCTGATCAGAGCCAGCTGCTGCTTCACCGTACGCAGCCCTCTGATTGGTCCGTCCACCTCCTCATCATCACCCAGTTCTCTATGAGATAAACACATACAGTCACTGTGTGTGTGTGTGTGTGTGTGTGTGTTGTTGTTGTGTTACATACGTGCTGAGCTGCTCTGGAAGAGTGTGTGTCTGAACAGTGTGTGTTTCCTCCTGTGGCTCCTCCTCTTCCTCGTGGCCTTCATCATCCACTTCCTGTCCTGCGAGGTCTTCTTTCAACTGACACATACACAGACACACACACAGGTTTAGTGGATGACACGTGGTCACGTGGTCATGTGATCATGTGATCATGTGACTCACCGTCTCAAACAGCTCTTCCATCAGCTCGTTCACCTCCTTCTCTGCACGACAACACAATAACATCAGCACAGACACATAAACATTCATAAACTTGTTTTGTTCATGATGTGGAAATTGACTCATCACACTGAAGACAAAACTTTGTCGTCATGGAGACAACCTTCAGAGGTCATGTGACTCATCTATGAATCAAACAGGAACAGACTGATTCAGTTTTCCTTTGGCCTACAGGTCCTGATTCTCCAGATCCAAGTCACAGACCTGGTGTGTGTGTGTGTGTGTGTGTGTGTGTGTGTACTTGTACTTGCTACACAGTAAGGACGTAGTAAGTATTTTACTAACAGAGTGAGGACATTTTGGGAGAGTGAGGACATTTTGGCCGGTCCTCACTTTTTGAGACACCTTCACATCACATGTTGAGGGTTCAGACTTGGTTTTAGAGTTATGGTTAGAATTAGGTTTAGGTTAAGGTTAGGGTCAGGGTTAGGGTTAGGCACTCAGTTGTGATGGTTAAGGTTAGGGTAAGGGGCTAGGGAATGCATTATGTCAATGAGTGTCCTCACAAAGATAGAAGTACAAGTGTGTGTGTGTGTGTGTGTGTGTGTGTGTGTGTGTGTGTGTGTGTGTGTGTACTGACTGGTGATGCGGACAGCCTTGTCGTCACGGTAATCCTCCAGGTCAGGTTCATCGATGTCGGCCAGGAAGTTATACTCTGGATCATCTTCATCATCACACTCCTCTGAGAGAGAGAGAGAGAGAGAGAGAGAGATACACATAGTCTTACAGACACACACACACGCACACACAGACACGCACACACACGTCCCCACCTTCGTTGTCCATGTCTGAGCTCATCAGGCCTCTCAGCCAATCAGTCCACTCCCTGTCCTCATGGGTGGAGCTGGCATCATACATGTCAGGTGTGATGTCAGGAGCTCGGAGCTCCGCCTCCAGCCGGCCCAGCGGGACATCACGTAGAGGACGCTTGGAACGAGTGCGGTACGCCATCAGACCGACCTCGTCCTCCGACTCTGACAGAGGCTGAGAGGGACAGTTTGTTTGTCCACAAGGTACATCCATGTTTCCTTCCTTTCTAAATCAAAGCTACTGCACCTGTGTTACCTGGCGGGGTGTTACCTGGTAGGGCTCCATACACACTGCCAGCTCCTCCTCCACAGCATGAAGTTTCTCCAGAAAGGTGCTGTCAGTCGCTGCTTTGGGAGGCGGGGCTTTGGGAGGAGGGGGAGGGCCCATTGACACTGATGCCGCCCTCAAATTCCTGGCTCTGCTCCGAGAAGTCTGAAGGGGGAGGGGATAGTCTTTAGGGTTTCCTTATGTCATGCTGTCATCTGACCACATCAATGGGGTTCCCAACATGTGGGCCGGGGCCCATGGTGCTCCACAAAGGTATTGCAAGTGGGCCGACAAAGCATTTGCAAAACACAGTTTTGGTGAAAACATGTGATTATATGTAAAAAAGAAATTAATTAAACTGAATTAATTAATTAAATGTTTTTTTTTTTTTTAAGTTTTAAAAACATCAAATCACTGTGACAGGAACTTCCACCACATTGTGTACTTGTTTCATCACAAGCAAGACAAACACTGGAGCATCACGATGATCAGCTGGTTAACAACAGGAGGAGACAGAGTCACCGAGCTGCTCCTGTTCCAGTCCTGAAGGTCTGATCATCATCACCGCAGTAAAACGGCCTCTGAGAGATCACGAGGCAGCATTTAGCCTCCATGTTGTTACAGGGACTCAGCAGACACAGGTGCAGGTGTTTACCTGCCAGGGGCTGCAGCTGTCCTCCTCCACTCTGACCAGTCGACTGCCTCTGGGAGAAGAAGCCGTGCTCTCCATGTCGCTCTCCTGAAACGTCTACACACACCCGGAACCAATAATCAATTATCAGGCACCAATACCTCCGCACACATCAGTCAGCCCAATCAGCCAATCAGAGCAGAGTCTCACATCTTCAGCCGTCTCATCCTCCTCCTCCTCATCAGGTCGATACTCTTCATCAGAGGAGTCTTCCTCAGCCAGAGGGATGTCCACAAACTGAGGAGCCTGAACACAAACAGGTGGAACGTTCTACAGAGAACTTTATCCTTCATGTTCTCCTGTTCTTATTTGATCCTCTGATTTTACTTCAGACAAAAATCAAATGTTTTAAATAGTTTCAGAACATTTTCATTTCCTTTAAAATATTAGAAACATCTTTGTTTTAAATGGACAAGATAAAGGTTTTTAAATGATTTTAACCAGTCACTTCAAAAAAAAAAAAAAAGTTACATTTGTTGAAACTTGTTTTCACAAAATTAGGGTTAGGGTTAGTTGTTTAAAAAAACTAAAAACATTTACTTCACATGTTAAAAAAAAAAAGACAGAGATGTTTGACTTTTGACCTTTACCTTGTTGATGTCACTGGTTTTCTTGATGGGAGAAATGTTCCAGGCTGGAATCACCTGAGGCAACACAGGGACATCTATAACATCAGCCTGTACACTGAAACTTTATTAGTCAGTCTTCAGATGGACAGAAACATTAAACACATCTGTTCAACATCTGTTCAACATCTGATCTCTTTAACACATAAAACACATGTTGAACAGGTGTTGAACAAGTGTTGAACAAGTGTTGAACAAGTGTTGAACAGGTGTGTCTCACCACTCCTTTCTCCACCACTTCTTTAAACTTGGATCGCGTCATCTTTGGCTCCTAAACAAACAAAAACACACTGATCAATGAAAACATCTACAGGAATGAACGTGTTAATGAGCTCAAACTCTGCGCTCTGATTGGACGACACACAAATGGACTCACAAATGGAGGGACAGCCTCAGTCTCGTTGATGGCAGCTTTCATCATGGCAACCACGTGTTCATTAGTGATCACTTCCTGTAGGTCAGAGTTCAGATTTACTTCTACAACATGTTCAGGTATATTTAGGTGTTTTCAGGTGAACTCACGTGGATGATGTTTCTGACGTTCACTGTGGTCAGGTTGTGTTGTTTGGACTTTGTCTCCAGTGACTGGTCCAGCTGTCGGTCAATCTCCACCTCTACCATCGCTTCCTCCTCTTCTTCCTCCTCTTCATCGCTCTCTGAGGCTCCGCACCTGTGCTCCTCTTCCTCCTCAGTCAGTTTCCCCCTCTTCTTCCTCACTGCTCTCCTCCTCGCTGCCTTCACCTCCACCTGACTGTCCTCTGACAAACACAGACAGATAACGTGAACCTTAAGGATCTGGGTCAGATCACCGGTTGCATTCTGGATCCCGTTCCTGGATTTGTTCCGACACTAATCTCTGACTGAACCATGATCACATCAGAGTCATAAGATCAGTACCTGGAGCTCCGGGATCTGGATCAAGTTGTTTCTGAGGAATTGGTGTAAATGTCAGTTTGTGTGTGTGTGTACTTGTACTTGCTACATAGTAAGGACCAAAAAAAGTATTTTACTAACAGAGTGAGGACATTTTGGCCGGTCCTCACTTTTTGAGACACCTTCAAATCACATGTTGAGGGTTAAGACTTGGTTTTAGAGTTATGGTTAGAATTAGGTTTAGGTTAAGGTCAGGGTCAGGGTTAGGGTTAGGCACTCAGGTGTGATGGTTAAGGTTAGGGTAAGGGGCTAGGGAATGCATTATGTCAATGAGTGTCCTCACAAAGATAGAAGTACAAGTATGTGTGTGTGTGTGTGTGTGTGTGTGTGAGTGTGTGAGTGTGTGTGAGTGTGTGTGTTACCCATGGTGATGACCAGGCTGGAGTCAGTGGTATCTTCCTCCACCAGCAGGTAACCTTCCCCCTCCTCCTCTTCGGCTCCACCCCAAATAGGAGTTGAAGGTGGAGGCAGCAAAGCATCATGGGAGTGGAGCTGAGGACTGGATGGAGGCGGCCTGAGGCTCCGGGTGGAGGGGGTGAAGGATGGAGCAGCAGGTTGTGGTGTGGACAGGCTGAGCCTGAGGCGTTTGCGGACTGGGTTCATTGTGCAGAACCATGACCTCTGACCTCTGCAGACACATGAGGTCATTTTATGAATATTACACTGATTAAAACCATTGGTAGATTAATTCATCATCTGATCAACAGATAAATAATCAATTAATAGTTTTATGTCCACATGAGGACAAGAGTGCTAACGTCCACAAAGGAGACTTGAGCTGTCAATTATCAGTTCTGATAAACAATCGATCACTTTAGAACGAGGAGGAAACGAAGCGTGAGGTCTGTACTACCAGGTAAGAATCAATTAACTGACTGAAGATAAACCTCCATCTAAACACCGGGTCAGACTGGACCTGGTCTGACAGGACTGGGTCAGACTGGACTGAGTCAGACTGGACCCGGTCTGAAGGGACTGGGTCAGACTGGACTGAGTCCGATAGTACCTGGTCAGACTGGACCTGGTCAGACTGGACCCGGTCTGACAGGACTGGGTCAGACTGGACCGGGTCAGACTGGACCAGGGCTGCAGCTGAACACTGAGGATAAACCTCCATCTAAACACCGGGTCAGACTGGACCGGGTCTGAAGGGACTGGGTCAGACTGGACTGAGTCCGATAGTACCTGGTCAGACTGGACCTGGTCAGACTGGACCCGGTCTGACAGGACTGGGTCAGACTGGACCGGGTCAGACTGGACTGAGTCAGACTGGACCCGGTCTGACAGGACCTGGTCTGACAGGACTGGGTCAGACTGGACCTGGTCAGACTGGACTGAGTCAGACTGGACCCGGTCAGACTGGACCCGGTCTGACAGGACTGGGTCAGACTGGACTGAGTCCGATAGTACCTGGTCAGACTGGACCTGGTCAGACTGGACCCGGTCTGACAGGACTGGGTCAGACTGGACCGGGTCAGACTGGACCAGGGCTGCAGCTGAACACTGAGGATAAACCTCCATCTAAACACCGGGTCAGACTGGACCGGGTCTGAAGGGACTGGGTCAGACTGGACTGAGTCCGATAGTACCTGGTCAGACTGGACCTGGTCAGACAGGACTGGGTCAGACTGGACCCGGTCAGACTGGACCTGGTCTGACAGGACTGAGTCAGACTGGACCCGGTCAGACTGGACCTGGTCTGACAGGACCTGGTCTGACAGGACTGGGTCAGACTGGACCTGGTCAGACTGGACTGAGTCAGACTGGACCCGGTCAGACTGGACCCGGTCTGACAGGACTGGGTCAGACTGGACTGAGTCCGATAGTACCTGGTCAGACTGGACCTGGTCTGACAGGACCCGGTCTGACAGGACTGGGTCAGACTGGACTGAGTCCGATAGTACCTGGTCAGACTGGACCTGGTCAGACTGGACCGGGTCAGACTGGACCAGGGCTGCAGCTGAACACTGAGGATAAACCTCCATCTAAACACCGGGTCAGACTGGACCGGGTCTGAAGGGACTGGGTCAGACTGGACTGAGTCCGATAGTACCTGGTCAGACTGGACCTGGTCAGACAGGACTGGGTCAGACTGGACCCGGTCAGACTGGACCTGGTCTGACAGGACCTGGTCTGACAGGACTGGGTCAGACTGGACCTGGTCAGACTGGACTGAGTCAGACTGGACCCGGTCAGACTGGACCCGGTCTGACAGGACTGGGTCAGACTGGACTGAGTCCGATAGTACCTGGTCAGACTGGACCTGGTCAGACTGGACCCGGTCTGACAGGACTGGGTCAGACTGGACCGGGTCAGACTGGACCAGGGCTGCAGCTGAACACTGAGGATAAACCTCCATCTAAACACCAGGTTGATTAATGGAACAGAAGTAATTACAGTGACGTCATCATTACCTTATTCACAGTAATGTTTTACCGACTGTCGCGTTCATCCTGGATCACATGTTTAACTTCTTCTTCGTGTCTCACATGTCGCTCTTCCGCAGGAGACTGTGATTGGTCACATGCTGCAAGCTCCGCCCCTTTAAGTGTACGCGCTATGCTAAACCCGGTTTGACTTACCAAGCTGATTAGATCCGGTTTAGTGAGGCCAGATAACTCAAAGATCCTGGATGTGTTGAACCTGCTTCGTGGTACAGGCTCCGGGTCTACGGTCCGGTATCAGAAGTGTCTCCACCCGCTGTCCTCCGCCACTACCATGCTAACAGCTAACATGCTACTAACGGTCTCTGAGCCTGAGAGCAGCTAACGTTAGCTTGAAGACCCGGTCCCTGTCCGGGCTCTGCGCGGTCCGACTCACTCCAGCGATCCGGTAACGCTCACTTCGATACGATTTAACGTCAACGGTCCGGTACAACACAGACTCACTTACCCGCCACAACTATCAGACGCTTCTGACGTCAAAAAACTACATTTCCGGGTATGCGTCACTACGTAACTGTGACTTCAGCGGGAACAGCGACGTGACGACGCGATTAAATACAGACAGAGATGGGTCAATAAAGATGGACGTCAGCTTTAAGGTGGACTCCTGCAGTGACTCTGACATCACAACAACACCTGAGGATGAGGATGATGGACAGACCGAGCTCTTCATGGCTGAACATGAAAACTGACACTAATAATCTGTCAGCTCCGGCCATGGATCACGGATGTATGATAACCTTAAGGTCCGTGACCTTAAGGTTATCATACATCCGTGACCTTAAGGTCTTACAGTTCATCCGTGGCTCAGCCCGGGTGTTTGAAGTCAGAGGTCACGTGATGAAGCACTGAGACAATGTGTGGTTCTGAAAACATTTAATGAAGCTACTTAAAGAGGAAAATGTATTTATTAATATGATCAATTTCTCCAGATCAAAATCATAATTTAAAGAAGTTTTTCATTCATAAAATTAAAATCCTAACAAAATGTCCTGTTTCATATGAACAGTTTTTCTTCACTGTGAAACACTGACGTCAGTTCATGTTTGTGTTGAAGTCTCGGTGACGGGATTAAATAACACGGTTGTACCGTGTTCCCTGACGGCACTAGATAAGATAAATGTTTCATACTTTCTGTTCAACTTCAGAAACATTTTCACATCACAGTCAAATTTATTTGTATAGCACTTTTCATACAATAAAATGTAACACCAAGTGCTTTACATAGACAGTAAACAATAAAGCAAGCCAAAAGCCCTACAGTATGGCTTCATAAAAAGTGGAAGTGGACAAATTGAGGAAACGCCATCAAGACATAATGAGGTAACACTAGAGGTCAGGTAAAAGATAAAATGTTAAATTCCACCTTAAATAAATAAAACAGCAGAAAATGGAGGAAATAAATAAGTGAAATACTAAAAGATAATCTATGAAATAAATAAGATGAAACATAGTAAAACATAATAAAAAAGAAATCAGTAAAATGGAGAAAGTAAAATAAATACTATGATATAATCCATCAAAATAAAACAACACTCAAAGATAATTCAATGAAAAGATTAAATACATTGCAATAAGACAAAATGACTAATAAAAGTAAATAAAGATACAGATAAATAATGTTACCTAAAATAGAATAAGATCTAGTTAAAAGCCAAATTAAAAAGTTAAGTCTTAAGTTTGGTTTTAAAAGTATCACCACTCTGTGCAGTGCAGCCCTCAGGTCTTCAGACCATAGTAATGAAAGGCTGCCTCACTGTGGGTTTGTTTTAACTTAAAACAATTAAATAATTAAGGCCACCTGAGGGTTCTCAAGTGCTCATAAGATAAAAGCAAATCTGACATAAGTAGGACTAAGACCGTTAAGAGCTTTGTAAACCAGTAAAAGGACCTGAAAATCAATCCTGAAGGACACAGGCAGCCAATGCAGAGATTTTAAAATTGGAGTCATGTGTGTCCTCTTTCTGCTCTTCGTCAGCATGCCTGCAGCTGAGTTTTGTACTAACTGTAATTGAACTATATTTCTTAGGAAGACCAGAAAGTAGAGGATTGCAGTAATCTATTCTGCTGGAAATAAAAGCATGGATTAGAGTCTGTGTTGGCTGGGGAGAGAAATGGTCACACTCTGGCGATGTTCCTCAGATGATAAAATGCTGTTTTAGTTATTGTCTTAATGTGTGGTTCAAAGTTAAGATCAGAGTCAAATAAAACAAGGTTTTTAACACGCTGACTGGGTTTTAGTGCAAGTTAGGGTGACCAGGCGTCCGGATTTTCAATGCCCTGTCCGGGCCTGTCCTCCTTTTTGGTGTTATGGAAATGGTCACCCTAGTGCAAGTGCTTGAAGTTTGTCATTAACCTTCTCTCTCTGATCCTCAGGACCGATAAAGACCTCTGCTTTGTCCTGGTTGAGCTGGAGAAAGTTCTCTGCCATCCATGAGTTAATGTCTAAAATACAGTTAAAAAGGGCTCAAGTGGCCCTGAGTCACAGCAGTGTGCAGCTCAACATAATTATGGAGGTTTCTGCTCCGTCTCCTGACAACATTTCTGAGAGGCAGCATGTATAAATTAAAGAGCCGGAGCCTCAGGGAAACCACACGTCATAGCTTTGATGTACAGTCAATGCTCACATAAGTCTAAGAGCGGATTTGAACCGCTGAACAGCACCAGACGCCACCCGGCTGGTGAAGTCTAAGGAACTGAGAGGTGTCAGCCGGGAGCTCCGGTAACACCAGCACAGAGGGCAGTCTGGGCTGTGATTGGCTCCACCCTGAAACTTCCACGTCAATGTCCCGTGAGGACAACAGGAAACACTTCCTGTCTCACCTGCAACTCCTCTGCAGCTGGTGGAAACCATGGAAACTGAGGATGAGGATGAGTCAGTCATTAAACACGACGCTTCGTTCAAATCATTTATTCAAACAAATTAAAATCTGACCCCAGAGACAGTGAGGGCCACCTGCCAGGTGTGACTACAGTGTGACGTCAGCGGGACTCGGCCCTTCTCGCCCCGGGACTCCGAGCCTTCAGAGCGGCTGCGGGCCTCCTCAGCTCCCTCAGCACCTGCAGACCGAGAGCTTTAACGGGCCGCGGACAGCCCCGGGACCTGGCGGGAGGAGGAGCGGCTGGTCCCGGCGGGGCCGCTGGTCCCGGCGGGGCCGCTGGTCCCGGCGGGGCCGCTGGTCCCGGCGGGGCCGCTGGTCCCGGCGGGGCGGTGTCCGTCACACGTTTGTTCCGGTGAAACATGGACTCCCGCCGGCGCGTGCACGGGCTCGCGGCGAGCACAGCGCGGAACCCGTAGGGCGCGAGCACCTTCTGCACGTGCGGCAGCGACATGGCCGCGCGCGTCGTCAGGTCCGTGTCAGCATCCGCGGCAGAATCCGCTGACGCGGCAGAATCCGCTGACGCTGCAGCGGCGCCGCGGCGGGGAGCTCCGGTTCGCGGCGGCAGGCGGAGCAGGAACCGTGGGGAGACCGCGGGGCTGAGCGGGATCTCTGGGGGACTTCCTCTCGGACTGTCGTCATCGTGGTCCGACAGAAGCCTGGTCCGGTCCGCACAGCTCCGGTGAGGCCGCGGGGAGAGGAGCGGACTGCGGGACGGGATGAGGAAGTCCGGGATCCGCTCCGGAGTCAGAAGCAGACTCCTCAGAGACGATCCGGATTTAATAGCCGACATGATGCCCGAGGCTGCAGAGAGAGGAGGTCAGTCCTTCAGGTGGAGTCAGAAAAACCAGTGAACAGGAACAGGGCTCAGTCCGGATCAGTGACTAAGACGGGAACAAAGTGGGATAAAAAGACCTGGACTAACAAACATCACTTCGTTCTTCTGACTGAACTCAAGCTCTGGATCAGGAAAGTCCACTCACCTGAGTCTGAGTCTCACCTGGTCTACGGCAGGCCCCCCTCAGATGACCTGGTTTATACCCGCAGCGGCAGGTGGATCCAATCAGACTGATGGTCTCTAATTAAGCAAGGTTCAGATTTGATGATGTCATTAACACCAGGTTGTGATCTGTTCATAAATCAGGTCTTTAGTTTGTTTGACCCCGAAAAACGAAACGACACAGAAAACAAATGAAGGACCTCTGAATATTGATGATTAAAACTAATCCTCTGTTCAAGGCTTCAACTCAACTGTTACCAGGCAACAGAGACACACCTGAATTTGTAGCTCACCTAGGATCACTGTAAGGTTGATAATAACAGGTGAACACCCCCTGACAGATGACAGTATATTATGGGGTGGCGGCAGTAGTGAGTGATGTCATCAGACTCACCTGAGGAGACAGAACACCAGATCTACCTGCATGTTTCTGTAAACCCTCGAGATTTTACCAATTCATTTATTTCTGTTTCACTAAAAGTCAAAGTTCAGATGAACAGAAACAGACCCCCACGCCCCCCCAGCAGAAGACAGAAGATGACCTGAAACCAACATCAGTTTTTATATGAAGAATTCATCCAACATGGAGTTCAGAACAGACGAGGAGCTTTTACTGCAGCGAGACAAACAGGAAGGAGCTGCTAAAAAAAACAAACAAAAAAACAAAACAAAACAAAAAAAAAAAAACAAAACAGCAGGAAGTCAGGATTCTCCACAATAAGAGTTCACCCCCCCCCCTCACACACACACACACACACACACTCACACAAACAAAAAGCCCACAGACAACCGCACTCATCTTGCTCATTATTTCTATCATCATCATCATGTTCCCTGTATTAAAAACGTGGTTTCATTCCCAGAGTTCGTGGTTTCGTCCTCCCAGTGCATCATGGGAGTTAAGCCACATTATGACCTTTAACATGGTCAGTCCTCGTCTCCATGGAAACAGCATCAGTCTCATCATGTGAAAGTTAGTTCACCACATGGATTTAAAGTCCATGGTGTCTCAGAGCCCCGCCCCACCCACAGCGGTCAGTGCGTGTCTTATCAGGAGGAGGCGGGGCCTCTTCCAGTGGTCAGAGCGGCTGGTCGGCTGGCGGTCTCTGTGGCAGCTGGCATGTGATTGGTCAGAGAATCAGTCCATCAGTCGCTGTCAGAGCCAACGGCTGACGAGCCTTTCCTCTTCCTCTTCGGAGCTTTGGGCTTTGAGTCTTCCTCCTCCTGAAACAGGAAGACAGAAACAAAACAGAGGTTAACAGACGGTCCTGAGGTCAACAATACTTAAAGAACAGGTTCCAGGAACCTTTGGTTCCTTGGTGAATAACTGTCTCTATGAGACTAAGGGTCTGACAGGACACCTGAGATTCACCGCCAGGTGATTCACAGTCCTGTTACAATGTTCACGAGGGAAACACGAAGGAACCTGCCACCTGAGGCCAAAGGTCACTGACTTAGGGGCGGAGATCACCACCTGCTGTCGAGCTGGATCAGGTGGCTGCCTAACAGACTTAGTAAATCCAAAACAGGTAGTGAGGGTAACCTCTGGTTAAGGCCCCTGTCCCCCCTCAGGTTGGTGACATGGTGGCAACCAGAGAACCTGCTGGTGGACATCAGGAGGAGGCGGAGGTGTGGGGGAGGAGGCCAACCTCACAGAGGTTATAAAACTGTCAGAGGACTGGATGAGAAGACAGGTCCAGGCTGTCAGCAGAGGACGGCTGCTGGACTGGGACCAGCAATGAAGCTGCTGTTTGATAGTGGAGGATGTTCAGGAACTCCTGAACCTGACTGACTCACACCTGGAGGACTCAGCTACGTCTGCGGGTCCAGAACATTACATTTCCTTGAAGGCCTCGGAATCAGGACCCCCCAGTCTACCTGGGCACATCCTCCAGGAGGGAATGGAAGGATGATGGTACGGCCTGAACAGAATCAACTAACCAGGATGAGACCTCAGACCCAGAACAGACTGGAAGGACTACACATCCCATCAGGCCTGAGAACACCTCAGGATGCTCCAGGAGGGGGCGCCCCGGCAGCTGAGAGGTTCATCACACAGCTGCACTGTCCCTGTTCGGTTCCGACAGGGCCTTTGTTGCTCGTCATGCTGCGAGACCAGGACCTGGATAACTGTGGCTGGAGTCGTGTTTCAGCGGGGACCGAACCCGTGACGTGGATGGTACGTACCGAGGCACTGCTGGAGGCGCTCTCCTCCTCGTTGTTGGTGGGCGGAGCTGCTCCTTTCCTGGAGCGAGGCGAGGAGGCTGGAGCTTTACGACGAGACTTCGGAGGCTTCGACTGAGAGTCCTCGTATTCCTCTGCCAGGGCGAACAGGTCGCTGAACCTGTAAGAGGAAGTGATGTCATCAGCATCTGCTATGATGGCTGACAATGGTCAGTGTGTTTGTGCGTGTGCATATACCTCATCTTGTGCGCCTCGTCACAGCTGGCCTGAACGTGCTGCAGAGCCTGAAGGATCGGCGTCTGAGTGAAGACTGAGACAACCAATAGGCTATCAGTTATCAATCGATGAATCATCAATAACTTATACATCAACGTGAATCAATAACTGTGTGTGTACTTACAGTTGTTCTTGGTGTTGCTCAGACTCAGTCTCAGGTTGTCCATGTGCTCCAAGATCTGTTCCAGGGTCAGCTGAGCCAGTTTACTGCTGGAGCTACGAAGACTGGAGACAAGAACTGTTGTAGTCAGGAAATGTCCCCGAGCGGATTGTCCCTGTCTTTGTCTCTGTCCTCACCTCTGTCTCTGTCCTCACCTCTCTCTCTCTCTCTCTCTGTGTCCTCCCCTGTCTCTGTCCTCACCTCTGTCTGTCTGTCTCCGTCCTCATCACTCTCTCTCTCTCTCTGTGTCCTCCCCTGTCTCTGTCCTCACCTCTGTCTGTCTCCGTCCTCATCGCTCGCTCTCTCTGTCCTCCCCTGTCTCTGTCCTCACCTCTGTCTCTGTCCTCATCACTCTGTCTCTCTCTCTGTCTGTCTCTCTGTGTCCTCACCTCTGTCTCTGTCCTCACCTTTGTCTGTCCTCATCTCTGTCTCTCTGTGTCCTCACCTCTGTCTCTCTCTCTCTCTCTGTGTCCTCACCTCTGTCTCTCTTTGTGTCCTCACCTCTGTCTCTGTCCTCATCTCTCTCTCTCTCTCTCTGTGTCCTCACCTCTGTCTCTGTGTCTCTGTCCTCACCTCTGTCTCTGTCCTCATCTCTCTCTCTCTCTGTGTCCTCACCTCTGTCTCTGTCCTCACCTCTGTCCTCATCTCTCTCTCTCTGTGTCCTCACCTCTGTCTCTTGCGGGGCTGGTTGTTGTTCTTAATCAGCTGGGCCTTGATGTGTTCTCCCAGCGTGTCGTCGTATTTGGACGCCCAGTGTCTCAGGATGCTGGTGGTGAACTGGTCCTCATGGTGACAGGGTCGACTTAGGACCATTTTCACCATCTCCTCACTGGGCCTGGGACACAGAGAGACAGACATTAACGGGGACAGAGACCTGTGACATGAAGAAGGAATAAAGCTGTCTGTGTGTCGTACTTCTCTCTGCGCAGCTGCAACAGCAGACAGGACAAGGCCTCCGGATGTTCTGGATCAAGAAATCACAGAGTCAGAACAAACAGACACAGACACAGACACAAACACACAAACAAACACACAGGTTGTTTCAGGTCACTCATTTCATGTGTCTTTGGTCGACTAATTGAAAACTTCACTCATTCCTTCACCATCATGTGGACAGACACACTCACCTTTGTATTTGAGGTGTTGTAGAATGGGGATGATGGTTTCCAGAGGGATGCTGTGAGCCAGAAACAGCTGCCAGGTGCTGTACTGCTCAAAGGTCTCCCAGTCCAGAGACTGAACTATTTACAAGGAGCAGAAGAAGAAGACACGCAGTCAGCTGATGTCGATCCCCAACAAACTACACTGAAGTGTTCTGAGTGAAGGTTTCTCACTGAGGATGTTGAGCACTGAGTCTTTCCTGAACATCACCAGGTTTCCCATCATCACATGACACATCAGCTCCTGCAACTACACACACACACAGGTTTATATCTTTCTTGCTGTGACAGTGTGACTGGTGTTGTTTTCACCTTGTTGACGGCAAAATGTGGTCCAGACATTTACTTACCTTCTGTACCAGGAACCACAGAGGTCGAGAACTTATACAGGTGTTCATCAGATACAGTCACAAAACTTTACAGGTCGAGGAGACAGTCGAGTTCACACCATGAGTACCGGTGTAATAATGTTGTAAAGGGTCAAACGACATCTCTGTGTTTGCTTGGAAACATTAATCAGGACTAAATTACCTGAGTCAGGTAACTTTGGTCCCGATTGAGCGAGTTACCTGTGTGGAGTCGATGACGGCGACGATCATGTTAAGCAGCTCACCGCTTCTCAACGTTTCATCTGGAAACTGAACCAAAACAAACAGATTCAGGTGAGCCTGACACATGACAGCAGAGAGTGTGTGTGTCTGTGTTGTGTACCTCAGAGTATATGGAGGGAGTGAGGTAGCACAGCAGCCGGACGTCGTCCTCCTGACATGCCTTCATGTCCATCATCAGACAGGTGTGCAGGTCACCGAGAGCCGTAGCCTGAGCAAAAGACTCGTACAGCATCATCTTCCCATTGGCCGCTTTACTGTGAACACAAGCACAGTCTTGATTGAACTGATGCTCACATCTGTCTATGTACCTGCATCTGGACCTACACCTGCATCTGCATCTGCATCTGTATCTGTATCTGCACCTGCACCTGCACCTGCACCTGCACCTGCACCTGCATCTGTACCTGCACCTGTATCTGCATCTATATCTGCACCTGTACCTGTACCTGTATGTGCACCTGCACCTGTATCTATATCTGCACCTGTATCTGCACCTGCACCTGCATCTGTCTGTACCTGTACATCACAGAATGTTGCTGTCACATTTCTAATGTCAGAGTTTGAGCTACAAGCAGCAGACATCATCAGTGAGGTCACAGGTCACCTGGCTTTGAGGTAGTACAGCAGGTGATATCCGATCTTGGGTTGTTTCTGGTAAAGTTCAGCCAACATATCGAGCAGAACGGAGAATCCACTGTTATCCTCCTGCATGGTGACCAGGTTCCTGAAGATCAGACAGACGGGTTTACACACCGACTCCTCCAGGGACCTGAGAGAGAGCGAGCGAGCGAGAGCAAGAGCGAGAGCGAGCGAGAGAGAGAGAGAGAGAGAGAGAGGGAGGTGATGTGAGAGAGAGATAGATGTCAGAGAGAGAGAAAGACAGGTGTCAGAGAGAGAAAGAGAGAGACACAGGGTATCAGAGAGAGAGACAGGTGATCAGAGACACACAGACAGAAAGGTACAGTCAGGTACAGTCAGTCTTACTCCTCAGTGATCTCCTCTGGCAGGACGTCTCCTCTAAAATGATCTTTAAACAGTTCAGACAGACAGGAAGCCAAAGCTGACATTTGCTCTGTGTCAAAGTCCTCCTGCAACAAAAGACAGCATCAGAGAACCCAGTAGAACCCAGTAGAACCCAGAAGAACCCAGAAGAACATGTTCTTTACCTCCAGTATCAGATCTACAATCTCCTGCATGACCTCACACTGAGTCTCTGTATCACTGAAGACAGACAATGTTGTTATTATTATTATCATCATCATCATCATCATCATCATCATCATCATCATCATCAAAACATCAGACATTAACCAATAAATGATCAATAAACCCAGAGTGACCCCGGGCTGATCTCAGGACCTTAAGGAGTAGGGCCTCACCTGGTTTTCTGCAGCTGCAGCACCTTCTCCTTCATGGTGTCATCTAATTGGTCCAGCCAAGGTGTGATGTCAGCAGGCTCCTCCATCACAGCCTCTTTAATTGGGTGGAACCTGAACTCCCGCTTCTTTCCTGCACAGTGATTGGTCGACAGTCTGGTTTAAACTGCTCCAGATTAAACTGGATCAGTCTGGTTTAAACTGGTATATTCAAATGTAAACTGACTGGTTCTTCTTACCATTAAAATAATTATTTGTGTTCAAACCAGAATAAACCAGATCATTCTGGTTTATCGTCTTGTCATCACCTTTGTTGTTGACCTCCTCCTCGTCGTCACTGAAGGCAGCCTCTGTGTTGTCATAGCAACCCTCCTCCTTGTCCAACACATGGTTGTCTATCTCCAAGGAAGCAGCCTCCTCCATTTTTACTACAGGACACAGAAGTTTTCTGAACAGTGTTGCTGTTTTCATTTGTCTGACTGAGTGTGTGTGTGTGTGTGTGTGTACACTTGTACTTGCTACATAGTAAGGACCAAAAAAAGTATTTTACTAACAGAGTGAGGACATTTTGGGAAAGTGAGGACATGTCGGCCGGTCCTCACTTTTTGAGACACCTTCAAATCACATGTTGAGGGTTAAGACTTGGTTTTAGAGTTATGGTTAGAATTAGGTTTAGGTTAAGGTTAGGGTCAGGGTCAGGGTTAGGCACTCAGTTGTGATGGTTAAGGTTAGGGTAAGGGGCTAGGGAATGCATTATGTCAATGAGTGTCCTCACAAAGATGGAAGTACAAGTATGTGTGTGTGTGTTTGTGTTACCTTCAGTTGGGGGGGAGGGCGAGCTGCAGAACTCTGGGAATCTCTCTCTAAGCATCGATCGAAGCTCTCGGTCCAACTTTGGATTATCAAACAGCGGCGCGAGGTGACTGAGAGACAGATCAATAATCAGTCATCAATAATCAATACATCATGGGGCATAACACTGAACACTGTGTGTGTGTTTCTTACGCCAGCACTCTCTTCTCCATGATGAAAGTGAGCGAGTTGAAGACGCCCTGACGGACCTGAGACTCCAACGGAGGAAAGAAGTGAGGGATGATCTGAGGAGGGAGGAAACAAGGAAGAAAGGAGGAAAACAAGGAGGGGAGGAGAGGATAGAAGGAAGGATGGAGAGTTAAAAAAAAACAGCTTCCTTCTGTCGCTGAGGAAACGAACAACACCGCTGTGTTTTCATTACAGTGTGTTTCACTGTGGTGCGTGTCCATGTGTCACACTGAGTCAGTCTGTGTGTATGTTACCCTGCACATGAAGTCCAGCAGTGTGTGTGTGTGTGTGTGTGTGTGTGTGTGTGTGTGTGTGTTACCCTGCACATGAAGTCCAGCAGTGTGGCAGTGATGGCAGGATGAGGCTTCATAGAGTGATGCATCACCAGGATGGCTGGTTCTGAAAAAAACAATACAACAGAGACCATCAGACTCCTGTTGTCACGGAAACATCACCTGTATTTATTTTTATCCATTATTAAAGGAGCTAGTTTTTCTGTTGCTACATAGCTAATGTTAGCATTAGCAGCTGTAGAAGAAATGTTGAGCTCATCACCAACATCTGTCTCCAGAGGCGGAGACAACACTTTGTTCTGCTACTGTTTATCACCTCTTCTACTGATGTTAGCATAATAACAGCTAGCGCTCTGATTGTGAGTCTCTGTAGCCTTCAGTCTGTTACAACCTCTGACTGTAAACACAACAATGAAAGAAGCTTTGGGTGAGTCAGCTGTTCATGCTAACGTTAGCTATGTAACAAAACGAACTTGTTACAGGTTCACATTTCACCAGTCTGTGTTAGACCAACATGTGATCTGGTTTTTACTGGACATTAACTCTTTGAAAACAAAATAATTTCCTCAAATGAATTCAAACATGGTCCTGCCTACACAGCCTGTAGAAACTTAGTTTGAATAAAAAGGGACTATTCCCACTTTCCTTCACTGTCAGATGAGAACATGCTGCAGATCAGTGTGAAATATTCACAGGTTACATGAAGTCAACATGAAGCTCATCAGTCCAGGCTCCTTCACAGTCAGAAAGTTCAGTCTGTCTGTGTGTGTGTGCGTGTGTGTGTGTGTGTGTGTGTGTCACCTATGTTCATGATGCTGTCTTTCTCTGGATTGAAGAACAGCCAATCATAGAAGAGTGCCAGCTTGGCGTTGGAGGCAGCCACGTTTGACTGGAGACACAAATTAATCAGTTATTGATTTTAAGTGAATACAACCTCCAGACTGATGCTCTGGGGCCCCGCCCCCTTACCGTGCAGGTGGTGAGCAGCCAGCCAATGATAGCCCAGCGAGGCAGGATGTCGGAGCTCAACACCTCATTGGATGGGTGGACCACTCCACAGATGTAGCGGATCAGATCGCAGCGCAGTGATTGGCTCTCTGCTGTGGACAGGTACTGTCTCTGAAACCAGTCCTGGTACCGCTTCTGCTGGCCGAAACGCACCTGAGCACACAGGTGAAGACAGTGACTCACCTGAGTTGATGTGTGGATGATGATTTCAGTTCGAACTCAAACACGTTGCATGATTCAAACATCAGACGACTGGTTTTCCTGGTGACTCAGATCAGAGCTTTAACATCAGATCAAACACACAACGTGGCGATGTGTTAACACACCTGTAGACACAGTGTGAACACTCACTGCGGCAGGAGCAGATCACTGATCAATAAAATCAGCTGTTGATTGATTAATACCAACAGGAATCATTGTTGCAGACTGTGTACCACTGTAACCACGTCGGACTGGAGGGTCTGTGTGGACTGCCGTGGACCCCCACAGTCCGATGAGGTCTGGGTGGTGCGGACGTGGACCCAGAAACACTAATGTGGTCTTTACCCTGGAGGTCATGAACAGCAGCTTGGTCTCCATGTCCGGAGTGAGGCGGCAGGCCAGAAACTTTCTGGAGGTTCGAGCCGTCAGCAACTGGAGGACACCTGCAACACACACAAAGACACACTACGATTCAACACACACAAAGACCCGCTACGATTCAACACACACCACGGTTCAACGCACACAAAGACACGCTACGATTCAACACACACCACGGTTCAACGCACACAAAGACACACCACGGTTCAACGCACACAAAGACACACCACGATTCAACACACGCTACGATTCAACACACACAAAGACACGCCACGATTCAACACACACAAAGACCCGCTACGATTCAACACACACCACGGTTCAACGCACACAAAGACACGCTACGATTCAACACACACCACGGTTCAACGCACACAAAGACACACCACGGTTCAACGCACACAAAGACACACCACGATTCAACACACGCTACGATTCAACACACACAAAGACACGCCACGATTCAACACACCCAAAGACACGCCACGATTCAACACACACAAAGACACGCTACGATTCAACACACACAAAGACACGCTACGATTCAACACACACAAAGACACGCTACGATTCAACACACACAAAGACACACTACGATTCAACACACACAAAGACACGCCACGATTCAACACACACAAAGACACGCCACGATTCAACACACACAAAGACACGCTACGATTCAACACACACAAAGACACGCTATGATTCATCACACACAAAGACACACTACGATTCAACACACACAAAGACACGCTACGATTCAACACACACAAAGACACGCTATGATTCATCACACACAAAGACACACTACGATTCAACACACACAAAGACACGCCACGATTCAACACACACAAAGACACGCCACGATTCAATACACACAAAGACACGCTACGATTCAACACACACAAAGACACGCTATGATTCATCACACACAAAGACACACTACGATTCAACACACACTACGATTCAACACACACTCATCAGACGTGTGCAACAGATGTGCACGTGCAGCCGACACTGCCATTGTTTCAGCTGTAGTTAATTAATGTGTCTGTTAATAAGCTCTCTCCAAACTGACTGGACTCTGCCAAAGATTGTTTGAGAGTGAAGACACATCACTCTGGAACATCTCTCAACCTCAGGATGTCACAAGAACAGAGAGTTCTAGTGACGGCTTTCTCAGGCTAAGGTCAGCTGGTTCAGGCTAATGTTAGCTTGTTCAGGCTAAGAAAGCGACAGTTCATAAATTGAGCTGGGTGCTCACAACATTAGCAGCTGCAGTCGTCCCTGTTCAGTCTGTCTGGGTTTAAACTGCTGCTGTCTCACACTGACTGACTGAAGGTGTGTGTGCATGTGTGTGTTTGTTTGAAAGCACCCATGCATGTGTGTTAGACTGTGTGTAGAGCAGCCTCTTGTTTTTTCCTGTTGTTTTGAATTTGATATCAAGAATTGGGGAATTTCATTGGTCCTGGTACCAACTACTGAGGCTCTGGTTTCATGACATCAACAGCTGAAACACACTAATTCGTTTTACTGATGAACTGAGGATTTTGGGTAGTGTAGTTTACCAGTGAACTGAGGACTGAGGACTTGTGGGTTGTGCAGCAGGTCTCTCCACAGAAGCTCCATCTCTGGGATCCGAGCCACGTTCTGCAGCAGACGAACCAGATCTCTGCCGATGATCAGACACTCCATGAACTACAGACACAGAGACGGGGTTATGAAAGTAACCACCAAGGGATAAACACACCGTACATCCATCTGTCCTACCTTCCTTCCTTCCTCCCTTACCTTCTCCCTCAGCATGCTGATGCAGAAGTCCACCTCTTTCTGGCGGAGAGGCAGCAGGTTCGGAGCCCCGTGGTCCACGATCAGGCGGAGGTAGGTGTAGACCGACATCGCTATCAGCATCCCGCTCTTCAATACCCACTCCCTACAGAGAGAAAATATATTCAGCTGCTTCACAGTAAAAGCCCTACAGCTTCTTCACAGTAGGTTTTACTGTTGAAGCGACAGTAAGCGTAGTTGAGGTACATTCAGAAACAGTTCCTCTTCCTGGTGCAGTCTGGGTATTTTAAAAATGGACGAATGGTGAAACGTACTTTTGCTCCAGCAGGATGTCCAGGACACTCTCAGCCAACCACAGGTTCTTAGTGGAGATGTCTCCACCTTAACATCAACACAATAAAAACACTGTGGAGTCACAGCTGTGATTCACATGATGAACCTGAACTATGTGCGAGTCAGAGGTTCTCACCTGCGATCTGTTTCAGCAGCGTCATGACGACCCCGTCAGCTCCCATCACCCCACTCTTCACCAGCTCTCTGACCAGCCACACCAGCTGCACACATATCGACTTCATCAGAATCACATCACACTTAAAGAGCTTCTGTTCTTCCCTGAGTCTGGTCTGTCGGGCAGCACAGATACTAATGACATGTCTCTGACTCTGCAGCGTCATAGTTTAACTACACCTGGGAGTCATGTTGATATCACACCAGAACCAGGTATGGCTGATTGACAAGCGGATTTTTTACATAAACACTGGTCCAAAACAATAAACATAAACAAGTGAGTCATGCGGGTCAGATAGTTTAAATATAAAAAATAATAATCAAATAAAATATATACCATAAAAATGAGAAGAAATATTATAGGAATCACAGATGTGTTTACTATAATATGTTATATACCTTTATGTGTTACCTGAGAGTGTACCTGTATATCTCTGTGCGTACCTGTGTTTGTTTACCTGAGTTCTCGGGATGTCCTGCAGTTTGAGGAACTTCTCCATCAGGATCTGGTTGATCTTCACCAGGACCACGTTCATCCCGTCTCTGTTGACCAGTGTCAGGTCTCTGTAACACTGCCCCCCGCCACACACACACACACAATGATGTCAGAGTGATGTCAGAGCGATGTCAAACAATAACAATAATACAGTGGTGTCTCACCCTCTGGGCTTGAGTTGGTTCTGTGAGGACCAGAGTGAACAGACCCAGACACACCTCCTCATGTTGCTGCTGACCTTTACACGCCTGAGGGACAGGTGAACAGGAAGTCAGACTACAAAATTTAAACAATATCATTTTGGGATTGCAGTACTGGTGGTTGCCATGGAGACAATTTAGTGTTGCACAAGTACAAAAACAGAATAAGTTAAGAGCATTCAGACTAAACAAAGCAAACACAACAAGAAAATAATACACACGCATAACTCACTAACAGCAGCTATGAAAGCAGGACATTGATCAGTTCCTCTTTCGGTGAACCGATTAATCGCTTTATTTTGTGACGTCACGAACCATCAGGACAGTGTGTGTCTCTTACATTGGCAGTGAGCGCGTCGTTGGCTTCTCTCTCTGACAAACCATTGGTCAACGACTGGATGATCCCAACGCAACGCTCCAGTCTCTGCACACAGACACACAACACACACAACAACACACACAGGCCGAGATCCACACGACAAACACACCACATACAGTGTTTCGTTAGATGTTGATGAAACCTCACGGCATAAAACACATTACCGTGTCACACAGGTGTAACTGTCTCACCTGTCTTCATCTCGCTACTTTTGACATGCGAAACACAACCACGGCGCATGCGCACCTGTCACTTCCATCCATATGTTTACGTTGGGTTAGCATGCTAGGCTAACAGTCGGTCAGGTGTGACTTTAAATCACCGCCGTGACGTCTTTCAGGGCTCACTAACACCTGAGACATCTCACCTGTCTCACACCGCGGGGTTAAACAAGCTACAACGCGTTTACACATGCTCCTGTGCGGCTGTGCTATGCTAACGCTGCTAGCCTCCTGCTAGTCGTGCTAACTAGCCTAGCCTGGGTGATAAAATGGTTCCATGTCTTTGTTTTAAACAAAACTGTCCTCAAACTGCTCGTTTCCGCCGGTAAACCGGCTGTGACCGGGGTTATCCTGGGTTAGACCTGCTCTCTGAGCCGTTACCCGGGTCAGCCTACCTCCTCCAGCTCGTCTTTAGCGTCCAGCGGGCTGGACACCAGTAGCCGGCCCTGCGGCTTCGCCTTCGCCGGTGCAGGCTCCATCTGCTCCCGCCGCGCCTCGCCTGGCCCCGCGGAGCTGAGAAGGGCTGGAGTCCCGCTTCGAACGGGTTCTGGATGTTCGTGTGTGTACCGGAGACTGTGGTGCTGCCGTCAGGGACGCAGCCTGTGTGTGACACGGTCCAGTCGGTAAATATGAGCTTTTAAAACTTATTTCGGGTCAACGGTGACTCTCAGTCCCGCTCTGAGACTCTGTTCGCCCACGGCAACATAACGGACATCCGCACCGACCGACCGGGGGACGGGGGCGGGGCCTCAGGCCTGCCGACCAATCATTTTACTAAGGCCTCTGAGTGATGCGAGTGAGGACCAATAACAGGAGAGAAACTCTGGAGCCAATCCCGGCCTTCTGTACCATTACAACAGGTTTATCAATAACGCCAATGTCATCAATATGATCAATGCAGATCAGAACCTGCGACAGAACTTTATCACTTTGTGTCAGACATGAAACTAAACAAAAACAAAACTTCACAACAGTGTTCTGTTCTTTGCTGTGCAGATAAACTTCATGAACTGTATGAATGAAGGATTAAATGTAGTCTGTGCAGTGTGGACTCATGTGGACTCGCTTCTTGATCTACGTCCAAACTTAAGGTCAAAGGTTCAGGTCCTGGTTTCAAATGTCCATCTGCTGCAGGTTGAATCTGATGTCTGTGCTAAATATACTCCTGAAAGTTGTTGAGCTTTAATGTGTTAGTGCAGCCTGGAGGCTACAGCTTACACAACACTGACACACAGATAATAAAACACACACTTTATTTGGTATTTACACGTCAAACTTTAAATCATTTCTTTTCACAGTGAAACATTTGTCTGTCTCTGTTTTCTGAGTGAAACCTTTCTCCAAGTTCAAACTGTCACTTTCAATGATGTCAGAGGTAAATGTCCAATCAGAGAGGAGGAGGAGGAGGAGGAGGGGTTTAATACTTGCCAGTTGTTTCTGATGTCTGTTCTTTCTCCTCTCCTCCGTCAGCTGTCCTCTCCTCCGTCAGCTGTCCCCTCCTCCGTCAGGTGTCCTCTCCTCCGTCAGCTGTCCCCTCCTCCGTCAGGTGTCCTCTCCTCTGTCAGCTGTCCCCTCCTGTCAGTTGGTGTCCTCTCCTCCATCAGCTGTCCTCTCCTGTCAGTTGGTGGCCTCTCCTCCGTCAGCTGTCCTGTCAGTTGGTGTCCTCTCCTCCGTCAGGTGTCCTCTCCTGTCAGTTGGTGTCCTCTCCTCCGTCAGCTGTCCTCTCCTGTCAGTTGGTGTCCTCTCCTCCGTCAGCTGTCCTGTCAGTTGGTGTCCTCTCCTCCGTCAGGTGTCCTCTCCTGTCAGTTGGTGTCCTCTCCTCCGTCAGGTGTCCTCTCCTGTCAGTTGGTGTCCTCTCCTCCGTCAGCTGTCCTCTCCTGTCAGTTGGTGTCCCCTCCTCCATCAGCTGTCCTGTCAGTTGGTGTCCTCTCCTCCGTCAGGTGTCCTCTCCTGTCAGTTGGTGTCCCCTCCTCCATCAGGTGTCCTCTCCTGTCAGTTGGTGTCCCCTTCTCTGTCAGGTGTCCTCTCCTGTCAGTTGGTGTCCTCTCCTCCGTCAGCTGTCCTGTCAGTTGGTGTCCTCTCCTCCGTCAGGTGTCCTCTCCTGTCAGTTGGTGTCCTCTCCTCCGTCAGCTGTCCTGTCAGTTGGTGTCCCCTTCTCTGTCAGGTGTCCTCTCCTGTCAGTTGGTGTCCCCTTCTCCGTCAGGTGTCCTCTCCTGTCAGTTGGTGTCCTCTCCTCCGTCAGCTGTCCTGTCAGTTGGTGGCCTCTCCTCCATCAGGTGTCCTCTCCTGTCAGTTGGTGTCCTCTCCTCCGTCAGGTGTCCTCTCCTGTCAGTTGGTGTCCCCTCCTCCGTCAGCTGTCCTGTCAGTTGGTGTCCCCTCCTCCGTCAGCTGTCCTGTCAGTTGGTGTCCTCTCCTCCGTCAGGTGTCCTCTCCTGTCAGTTGGTGTCCTCTCCTCCGTCAGCTGTCCTGTCAGTTGGTGTCCCCTTCTCTGTCAGGTGTCCTCTCCTGTCAGTTGGTGTCCCCTTCTCCGTCAGGTGTCCTCTCCTGTCAGTTGGTGTCCTCTCCTCCGTCAGCTGTCCTGTCAGTTGGTGTCCTCTCCTCCGTCAGGTGTCCTCTCCTGTCAGTTGGTGTCCTCTCCTCCGTCAGCTGTCCTGTCAGTTGGTGTCCCCTTCTCTGTCAGGTGTCCTCTCCTGTCAGTTGGTGTCCCCTTCTCCGTCAGGTGTCCTCTCCTGTCAGTTGGTGTCCTCTCCTCCGTCAGCTGTCCTGTCAGTTGGTGGCCTCTCCTCCATCAGGTGTCCTCTCCTGTCAGTTGGTGTCCTCTCCTCCGTCAGGTGTCCTCTCCTGTCAGTTGGTGTCCCCTCCTCCGTCAGCTGTCCTGTCAGTTGGTGTCCCCTCCTCCGTCAGCTGTCCTGTCAGTTGGTGTCCTCTCCTCCGTCAGGTGTCCTCTCCTCCGTCAGCTGTCCTGTCAGTTGGTGTCCCCTTCTCTGTCAGGTGTCCTCTCCTGTCAGTTGGTGTCCCCTTCTCCGTCAGGTGTCCTCTCCTGTCAGTTGGTGTCCCCTCCTCCGTCAGCTGTCCTGTCAGTTGGTGTCCCCTCCTCCGTCAGCTGTCCTGTCAGTTGGTGTCCTCTCCCAGCAGCCAGTATGTCCTCATGCGTCCCTTCCCCTTCACCTCGATCTCTCCTCTGAGCTGCAGCTGGAAGCAGCTGAACTCCTGCAGAACCTGGCGAGTCGCCTCCGACACGTGAATCTTCAGAGCTGCAGAGAAACAGCATCAACATGAGAGAACGTGAACACTGGGCTCTCAGGAGAACAGAAGAACGGTTCTCCACAGAACACAGAAGAAAAACATCATCCTGTTTCTACCAGTTCATCTTTATCTGTGACATGAAGACCATCACCAACACCATCCAATCAACTGTCAGATCTGAGTCTCCGGAGGACCCTGATCCTCCACAGACCTTCAGTCAGAGTGTGTGTGTGTGTGTGTGTGTGTGTGTGTGTGTGTGTTACCTTCTCCGTTGGACTCCATACGTGACGCTGTGTTGACTGTGTCTCCAAACAGACAGTACCTGGGCATCTTCAGCCCAACCACACCGGCACACACTGGACCTGAACACACACACAAAACAAAGCAGTGATATTGTACAACCATCTGTCACACTGACAGACAGACACACACACAGACACACACACACACACACACTGACCACTGTGTATGCCAATGCGTAGCCGGAGCTGCTGGTTGGGTCGGTGTCGGATCCTGAAGCTCTTGACGGCGTCCAGCAGGGCGAGAGACATCCGGGCCACCTCCCGACCGTGGAGTTTACCGTTCCTCCCCGGCAGACCTGACACCACCATGTAGGCGTCTCCGATGGTCTCCACCTGTGGGCAGCGTTCAGGAGTTCAAACGTTCACCTTTTACTTTTAACACAGAATTACAGAGCATCTCCCACAGAGAAGATCTGTGCTGAGAGGAGTTATTTACATCAGTGAGACACACACTGACACTGAGTGTGAGACACAGCAGGGTCAAACTGTTAAAGCAGTACCTCAGGTGAGGGGGGTGAACTGCTAGCATAGCTTAGCACAAAGTGTGGAGACAGGAAACTGAGCGCTGACGACTGTGTTACCTTGTAAACATCAAAGTTGTCGATGATGGCGTCGAAGCAGGTGTAGAGGTCATTCAGTAAGGTCACAACCTGAGGAAGAACAACAGAGTTTCATCTTTAACCCTCCCATCTACACGTTTACATCATCAGGCTCAGAACAGCTGATTGGTTATGGTAATAACATGTTACACCACTAGATGGAGCCTTTGTACTTTCAGCTGTCACATGATCCCCATGTTCTCATGGAGGATGTGCTGCTGTACAAACCTGTTCTATTATGTTGTACTGAGTTCTACTGACCTGCAGCGGCGTGCTCTCAGCTGACAGGGCGGTGAAACCCACGATGTCACTGAAGTAAATGGTGACAGAGTCGAAAGCTTCAGCCTGAACCGTCTCACCTCGTTTCAACTGCTCAGCTACTGAACTGAAACACACCAGGTCATAGTGCTACTGAAAACTGTTAGGAAGAAGCTGATGCAGTATTACTGCAGTAAAGTTACTGTGGTAGTATCTGGTAGAGTATTATGAAGTAGCTGATGCAGTATTACTGCAGTATTACTGTGGTAGTATCTGGTAGAGCAAGGCCTCGGCCTTGCGTTTCTCCTCATGGTACGCCTGCGTTCTTTCCTCCACCAGCTCCTCCAGGTTGTTGGCGTACTGCTCCATCCGAGATAGAAGGTTGTCCAGGATGTTTGAACCATAACCTCTAAACAGACAGACAGGAGGACAGACAGGAGGACAGACAGGTGGACAGACAGGTGGACAGACAGGTGGACAGAGAGGAGGACAGACAGGAGGACAGACAGGTGGACAGAGAGGAGGACAGACAGGTGGACAGACAGGAGGACAGACAGGAGGACAGACAGGAGGACAGAGAGGAGGACAGACAGTAGACATAATGAATATGAATGCAGATATTTCTTTATCAGACAGATGTTCCAGATGTTCCTCAATGACTGACCCCCCACCCACCTGTGCTGTTTCCTAAGCAGGATCTTGATGGTGTTGAAGTCGGGTCGTTCTCCGGGTTCCTCGCTCCAGCAGCGCTGCATCAGGACTCCAAGCTCCTCGCTGTGACTGTGGAAGCAGAGGGAGGGACGGAGGGGGGGGACCCCACCCTGACGCACTGCCTGGATGATCTCTGGGGGAGGGGGGGTAGCACACAAGAACACCATCTTTAAAAGCAGGTTTGTTGTTATCTTACAGTGTGGCACAGAGTCAGGTCCTGTTTCTGAGTCCAGGTTTGATCCAGCAGCTGACTCAGGGTAATATGAACCGTCTCCCTGATGTTCCTGACAGGAGTCCAGTCTGGATTAAACCTGCTTGGACCTGGTCTGTGGTCTGAACTAGTCCATGTTTCTGTGACACTGACCTGAGAGCAGAGTGACGACAACAAACTGACATTTGTGTGTGTGTGTGTTTGTAATGACAACTGTGTGTTGTCAACCTGACGAACTGGAATGTAAATAACACACACACACACATCTGAAATCAACAATCCAAAATCCCCCCCTCAGTGCACCTGACCTCTGACCTTTGGGACTGAGGGACTGAGAGTCCAGGTAGAAAACTCCTCTGAGCAGCGCCACTTCCTGCAGGATGATCCCGAAGCTGTAAACGTCTCCTCTCTGAGTCCCCCGGGGGAGGGGGCACTCTGACCTCAGCAGCTCTGGAGCCGTCCACAGTTTACCTGCAGGGAGGAAGGGGGACATGAGGTGGACAGATTACAGTACAGGGCAGGGACATTACATGTGTCTAAAACCCCTGGATCACCAGGACCCCCCCCTCAAAAACCAAGACTGTGTCTGAAATCACTCACTACTCCCTGTATAGTCCACTAAACAGTGAGTTCACCACTGTAGTGCTGTCTGAATGTATAGTGAGAATTATTATACCCTATATTGTGGGCTCATAGTATCCCACAATGCATCATAAAAAGTAGTGTACAACCGATGGTCATGAACCAAGCAATATTTCCCTTCATGCATTGTGCTCGCGGTAAAAGACTGAAAAATGATGCGGAGAATATTACACATGTAGTGTCCGCAAGTGTTTTAAAATTTTACTGATGAGCTCAGTGTGTCGTCCTCCACAGAGACCCGTCTAAGTGAGGAAGGAGGAGGGAATAAGAGAGTGACCTCAGACACAACCTTAGTGTCAAGGTCATCCTTGACTGACACGATGCAGGGGTTAAAGGTCACTGGAACATGGACCAGTTCTTGGTGAATGGTCTGTGGCCCTACTGTGCACCTCTACACCCTGACCACTTCAGCACTGTGGTCCATGATAGAACAGAACCAAACCCTGGTTCCAGTTTTCGTCACGTCTCTGACTGTGTACTCTTATTTTGAAATGTGATCATGAACATCTGGACAGTTACCGATGTTTTTAATTAAAGCTCTGATGTTTTTACAGTGAAATTCACTCACTCAATTCAACCACGCCGATTGTAATGATGTCACACAGGTACAGTGTGTGTGTGTGTGTGTGTGTTTTTGTGTTGATGTTGTCATACGTGCGTAGTAAGCGTGTGTATCCTCGGGGCTGCTGGGAGTCCGGAGACTCTCCAGACCGAAGTCAGTGATCTTCAAGACGAAGCGACTGTCGACCACACAGTTGGATGACTTCAGGTTACCGTGGGAGACAATGACGCTGTTATGCAGGAATGCCATACCCTGGACAGAAAAAAAACAATCAATCAAAAAACTTCACTCAAAAACAGCAGCTGAACGAACTTTATTCATTAGTGTCGTTTGTTAGGACAGTTTGTACTATTTTGATTTATGGGAGAAACTTAAAGGTCTGTACAGTCTCAAGGTTTTTAAAGCTCCACCCAGTCTAAAGGTAGATGTCCATGTGTTTGTGATTATATTAATACTGTGAAAGTATCAAAGCCTCAGTCCACAGAGAAATGCACACAGCCTGTATTCAGAAACTGAGCCTTAAAACCAGCCGTCAGGACTTCTGGAACTTTGTGATGTCACAACAAAGCAGTCACCAACCTCAGCCACGCCCCAAGCCCTGCCCACCTGGACCCACCATCCAACCTTGCAGGATTTGGTTTCTCTGAGTGTTTACCTGAAATCTGTGATATTTTTATTGGATGACTCAGAAAACAGTCAGCCAATCAGAAGAGAGGTTCAGAGTAAAATCTGGACTTTTAAAGTTGGATTGTGAAGAGGTTGTGTGTTTGTTTTAAAGATGTTGTCATTGTCTTTCAACATACAGGAAACCTGATGATAAGCCCCTCAGGGCTGAAACACTGATCTTAAACAATAACATCACAACAAACTTTTTGAAACATTCTCTAAACGATAACGAGGAATGTGAAAGTTGTTTTTTTCCTTCATCTTGTGTCTCCTGTAAGAAACAGGTAAATATGTTCACAGGCGTTTTTGTTGTTATTTTTGTGTACTTGTGATTTTTCTGTCCTTATTCATGTTGTGCAGTGTTGTCTGATGCTCTGGATGTGGATTCTCAAAAAGATAAAATTCAGCTACTCATGTCCTCCTCATGTTTGCTTGACAGGTGATCAGATCAATAAAGCGATGGTGGTGCTTTTCGAGAGTTGTTGGGTCTCTTTCTCATACAATGAAGAGAAGATCTAGACCTCCTCCATTTGGAAAGAGCATTGAGATAACTTCTGTTGTGATTTGGCACTATATAAATAAAAATTGACTTGACTTGACTTGACTGTGAAGTGAAAGTTAAGTCAGTGTCATTGTCTCCATGGAAACGAGGCTATTCTCTGTAAGCCTCCACCCACCGCTGTTGTGTCCCGCCCTCAGGTTGTTACCTTGACGATGTCAGTGATGAGAGAGTATCTGAACATCCAGTCCAGAGTGATACCTTCGCTCTCCATCAGGTCCTGGAAGATAAATACACACGTTCGTCTTTCTACAAAAAGCAGCTGACCTCTCCTCAACCAATGAAACACTGTTTATATGTTAATAAAATATTATTTATGTACTCGACTGTTATTGGTGCAGCTGATCACTGTCACTCAAAGGTCAGAATCAGACTGAGTGTTGAAATGAGGAGACAGTGTGGAGGTGTCACTGTATCTGTGGATGTCCACGCTGGAAACGTCTTCGTCCTCTCAGAGAACAAAATAACTCAAACCACCTGAGCTACTCTTGGTGAGATCCAGCGGTCATCTGGCAACAATCCAAACCCCACGCCACCCACATCAACCTTACAGCATGCTGACATGTGTTCTCATGTTGCTAGGTTACCATGCTGGGAGGTTGCTAGGTTACAGCACTGACAGATAAGTGTAACTGAGAGGTAGAGAGATGGAGGAATGTTGGAGCAGCAAAGATACATGGAGCTGATGATTAACACAGGAAGTACAGTGGGTTGATGAGTTTACAGAAGGACATAGAGTCAGAGCTGTACATTAATGATGAGGTCCAGAGACCTGATAGGAGACGGGCTGGAGAGGAGATATGGGGATGAAAAGGGTATAGGAGGGTATGAAAAGGTTGGTAGAGGAGAATAGAGAGTTGACGGACGGAGATGCATAAAAGATTTCACAGACAATTAATTATTAAGATGGTCGTGGGTCACCAAGGAAAAAGGTGGTTGATAGGTGGTCACACAGGGTTCACGGAGGTGGATGGAGCTGGCTGTGTGGTACCTGTAGACTGCCTCTGGGGCAGTACTCTGTGATGATGCACATGTTCGGCGGATCAATGCACGCCCCGATGAAACGGGTCAGGTGCTCGTTTTGAACGTCACGCATCTGCAGGAACACAGACTGCTGGTTAAAATCCCACCAAACCATCATCCTACATGCAAAGCACTGAACATTAGACTCTCAGTGGTCAACATGAGAAGGTAGGTCAGTGATAAGTTTGTCAGTAGGTAGGTAGGTACCAACCCCACCAAGACCCTCAACATCTTGCAGACAAGGTACTAATGCTCCAGAAAAGGAGGTATGTAGGTCAGGAGGGAAGGAGGGTGAATAGGTAGGTAAAGAGTTAGAAGGTAGGTAGGTTCATTGGTAGTTACTAATGTCAGTCAGTAGGTGAGTAGGTAGGGAGGACGACAGGTAGGTCGATTGGTGTATGGGTAGATAAGTCGGCAGGTCTGTTGTTGGGCAGGTCAGTCAGTGGTCTGTATCTTGGTGGAAGGTTCCTTGGTATAGGTTTGTTGGTCAATAGGTTCAAATCCCTCCAAGACTAACATCCTCCAAACAGGACAGTGATCCACCAAACTAGACTCTCTGTGCTGAACCCTCATTCGTAGACCAGTACAGTGGTCAGTCTGTAGGTCAGCAGGGGGTAGGAGATTAATCAGTTAAGTCAACTTTATGTTCGGTTGGTTGGTTGGTAAATAAACTGACTGCTTACATGTTTCAGTTCAAACAGAACCTTTCTGGTCAGTTCGATACGTTTCTTGTTGATGTACTTGATGGCTGCCAGATTGCCCTGCAAAGAGACGTAATCAGTAAGATTACCACACCTGTTGTAGGTAAGTGGAGTGTGTCAGGTGTTTGTTGTCAGGTGTAAGGCAGGGTCAGACCTTGCAGTATCCAGTTTTAGTGTAGATCTGGAAGTTTCCCTCCATGGTCATTAGGGAGCCATAGTTGGATCCTTTCTGCAGAGACAGAGTGAGTCTGTTGTAATGAGTCCAGTCAGTCATTAGTGGAAACCATCTTAAATGAATTATCCTGTGTTTTCTGTTACCAGAGACATGGTGAGTCGGCTGCAGGCTCTCCTCAGGACTTTATCCAAGTTGCACATCTGGACGTCGTCCCAGAAAACTCTCCACAGCTGGGCTGCCAGCTCGCTCTCCAGCTTCAACTTCCTGTTCAACAGACAGGAAAACAAGAGTGTGTGTGTGTGTGTGTGTGTGTGTGTGTGTGTGTGTGATTTTAAAAGAAGTGGGGTAGAGGGAAACAAAGAGAAAGGTGAGGGAGAGGATAATCAAGAAAGTGATGAGTGAGTCAAACAGTGAGACAGAGACACAGTTCACAGTGGGGGCCCTGAGTCCTTCACAGCCGCTGTGATGTCATGAAGTCTGCCCTCCCTGATTCATCATGCTCCGATCACATGACCATTTCCTGACCACCTTATTCTACTGACCATTCAGTAACAGTCCAAGAATCTTTGGTCTCACCTTTCACCATAGAACAGTTTTAAAATGAAGATGTATTTGTGAGGACATAGCCTCAGTCTGAAACTAAAACCAGCCAGAACATCAGTCCAGAAAAAGTTCAGTTTAGACACTGACTCAGTGTGGATCCTTTTCTGGGACACTGGGTATGACGGTGTTTCTGTCAGACTCCAGTCAGGTTGCTGGAAGGACAGAACAAACTGAAAGGACACTCCAGATACATGTCAGAGAGATGTTGTCTCTGGTACATATGACAACTTACAATGAAATTCTTATTCTGTGAGACCTCTGGCAACCTGAGACATATAGCACCAAAGGACAAACATATAGCAGCAAAGGACAAGATTAAAAAGTGCAAACAAAAGTACAAAAGTTGAAACTATAAAAAAAGTGCAGAAATATAAAAAACAAGTACAACAGTAAAACAAAAACAAAAAAAACAAAAACAAAGTGCAAGCATGCTAAATTGTGCAAGTTCTGTGCTAAAACCTGCGTTATGATTAATAAATTAATTCATTTACCCCTCCAAACAACCTTCAGTGTTGGGGGATGGGCAGTGGATGGGTTTTAATAACAAGCCTGATGGCCTGAGAGAAAAAACTGTCTTTTGATCTTGTAGTTCTTGCTGCGAAGCTTTTGTAGTGTCTCCCTGATGGCAGCAGCGTGAACAGTTTGTGTTGTGGATGAGTAGTGTCCTCAATGATGTTATGGACCTGTTGTAGAGCCTTACGGTCCCGAGCTGTGCTGCTCTCAAACCAGACTGTGATGGAGTGGGTGAGGATGCTCTCACTTGTGCATCTATAGAAGGTGCTGAGGATGGTGGTTGGCATGCCGAACTTCCTCAGCCTTCTCCCGCTAGGTCTGTGATGTTGTGGGCCCAAGAGAGATCCTCAGAGATTGTAATGCCCAGAAATTTGAATGTGGCCACCCTCTCCACCTTATTCCCAACAATCTGCAATGGTGGGTGCTGTCCTTTCCTCCTCTGTGTGTCAAGAATCGTCTCCTTTGTTTTGCTGGTGTTAAGAGAGAGATTATTGTCCTGACTCTATTTCACAAAGTCAGCCACCTCCCTCCCATACGCTGACTCATCACCACCAAAGATCAGGCCAATGACGGTGGTATCGTCCACGAATGTAATAATGCTGGTGTTATTTTGGGAAGCGATCCAGTCATGAATGAAGAGCGAGTGCAGCATGGGACTCAGTACACAGCCTTGTGGGATTCCTGTATTTATGATTATTGTACTGGAAATGTTGTTCCTGAGCCGGGGAGTCCATGACCCAGTTGTAGAGGGTAGGTGGCACACCTAGAGTGGAGAGCTTGCTGGTGAGCTTAGCTGGTATCACAGCATTAAAAGCCAAGCTGTAATCAATAAACAGCAGGCGGGCATAGCAGTCCTTGCTCTCCAGGTGAGTGAGAACTGTGTTGACTGTGTCCTCTGTTGACCTGTTTGGTCTGTATGCAAACTGTAAGGAATCTATTGTGTCGGTATGAATGTCTGAATACGGCTCATGATGATCCTTTCAAAGCATTTAATCACGAGTCAATGCAACGGGGCAGTAGTCTTTCAGACAGCTCACTTTAAAACAAAGAGTAAGACAAACAAACAGAGACGGTTGCAGAAGGAGTACGCAGGGACATCAGCCATGGTGGATGCCATCTTGAGAACCATCCCACTTCCTCCTCTGTTGCTCATACTGTACCTGGACCTGGACCATGTGTTGTCTCCTCTTCTCTAGAACAATATCATATCTTGGTACTCTTGATCCAGATGTTTTAGCCAATTATAGACCTATATCCAACCTCCCCTTTATTTCCAAAATCCTTGAGAAGGTTGTTGCAAACCAGTTATGTGATTATTTGCACAGGAATGGTTTGTTTGAAGATTTTCAGTCAGGTTTTAGAGTCCATCATAGCACAGAAACAGCTCTGGTTAAGGTTACCAATGATCTCCTCATAGCCTCAGACAATGGACTTGTCTCTGTGCTTGTCCTACTAGATCTTAGTGCTGCATTTGACACCATCGATCATAAGATTTTATTACAGAGACTAGAACATATGGTCGGCATCAAAGGAACCACACTAAGCTGGTTTAAGTCATATCTGTCAGATAGACTCCAGTTTGTTCATGTTAATAATGACTCCTCTATCATCACAGAAGTTAGTCATGGAGTTCCACAAGGTTCTGTGCTAGGACCAATGCTCTTCAGTCTATATATGCTTCCTCTGGGAAACATTATTAGGAGGCACCAGATGAATTTCCATTGTTACGCAGATGACACCCAGCTGTACTTATCCATGAAGCCAGGTGAGACTAACCAGGTAGCCAAGCTTCAGGTGTGTCTTAAGGACATAAAAACCTGGATGACCAGCAAAATTCTGTTGCCATGGCGCCGCGGATGGCTGCCTTGGTGTTTTGGTGCGCATTTTTTTGCCTTATTTTCTTTATAAATCCAGTTTTCTGCTTTGGTTTCCGGAGCTCTTTCACCAGAGAAGAGCTCATTAATATCAGAGAAACAACTCCAGTGGATTTTTTTCCTACTTTTCTCGACTCATCTGTGGAATTATTGGACATTTTGGTCAGAGGTCACTGACCGTTGCTCTCACAGTGAAACGCCGGAGGAGAGGAAAACGTGCCGGTGCGCTTGCGCGTCTCCGCCGGCGCGGACTCCGCACACCGCTCCCAGGTATCTTTCTCTCCAATGTGCGTTCACTGCCCAACAAACTGGATGAACTTCAGCTACTGTTGCAGAAGAACAGAGACTTTTCTTCATCTTCCGTTCTGTGCTTCACGGAGACGTGGCTGTGTGGATCGATTCCGAACTCTGCGCTGGAGCTGGCCGGCTTCCAGCTCTTCAGAGCGGATCGCCACACAGAGCTGTCCGGCAAAACCAAAGGTGGAGGAATCTGCTTTTATGCAAACAGTGGCTGGTGCAAAGACGTGACAGTGATCCTGCAGCACTGTTCTCCTGACCTGGAGACTTTCATCATAAACTGCAGGCCCTTCTACTCCCCCCGTGAGTTCACCTCATTCATCCTGGTCGGTGTTTACATCCCACCACAGGCAAACGTGCAGGAGGCACAGCGGGCGCTCGCAGACCAGATACTGTGTGTGGAGCAGACCAACCCGGACTCCGTAGTTATTGTCCTTGGTGACTTTAACAAAGGTGACCTCAGTCATGAACTGCCCAAATACAGACAGTTTGTTAATTGCCCGACCAGAGAGGGGAACACTCTGGACCACTGTTACCCCACAATCAGTGGTGCTTATCACGCCGTCCCCCGGGCTGCACTGGTCCACTCTGACCATGTCATGGTCCACCTGATTCCCACATACAGGCAGAAACTAAAACTGTGTAAACCTGTTGCGAAGACATCAAAGCAGTGGAGCAGTGAAGCCATAGAGGATCTGCGGGCATGTTTGGACTGCACTGACTGGGAGGTGTTCAGGACTGCTTCCAACAGTCTGGATGAGTTCACAGAGGCTGTGACGTCATACATCAGCTTCTGTGAGGACTGCTGTATCCCATCACGCACCAGGGTGAGTTATAACAATGACAAACCCTGGTTCACAGCTCAGCTCAGTCAGCTCAGGAGGCAAAAGGAGGAAGCTTTCAGGAGTGGGGACAGGGACAGGTTTAAAGAGTCCAAGTGCAGGTTTAGCAAGGCGGTGAGAGAAGCTAAACGACTGTACTCTGAGAAACTTCAGCTCCAGTTCTCAGCCAATGACTCTGCTTCTGTCTGGAAAGGGCTCAGAAAGATAACAAACTACAAACCTAAACCCCCCCACTCCATTAATGACTTCCGTCTGGCCAACGATCTGAATGAGTTCTACTGCCGCTTTGAAAGACAGTGGGACAAGCCTGACACTAACCTCCACATCAGAGCCACATCAGAACCCCCCTCCTCCCCTACCAAAGGAACGTCTCTCTCTATCCTGGAGAGAGATGTCAACAGGCTTTTTAAGAAGCAGAACCCCCGCAAAGCAGCCGGTCCTGACTCTGTCTCTCCATCATCCCTGAAGCACTGTGCTGATCAGCTGTCTCCAGTGTTCACGGACATCTTCAACACCTCACTGGAGACCTGCCACGTGCCAGCCTGCTTCAAATCCTCCACCATCATCCCTGTCCCCAAAAAACCAAGGCCCACAGGACTAAATGACTACAGACCCATTGCCCTGACCTCTGTGGTCATGAAATCATTTGAGCGCCTTGTCCTGTCCCATCTCAAATCCATCACTGACCCACTCCTGGACCCCCTGCAGTTCGCCTACAGAGCCAACAGGTCTGTAGATGACGCCGTCAACGTGGCTCTCCATTTCATCCTCCAGCACCTGGACTCCTCAGGGACCTATGCCAGGATCCTGTTTGTGGACTTCAGCTCTGCCTTCAACACCATCATCCCGGCTCTGGTGCAGGACAAGCTCTCCCAGCTGAGCGTGCCTGACTCCACCTGCAGGTGGATCACCGACTTCCTGTCTGACAGGAGGCAGCACGTGAAGCTAGGAAAGCACGTGTCTGACTCCCAGACCATCAGCACTGGATCCCCGCAAGGCTGCGTTCTTTCTCCTCTGCTCTTCTCCCTGTACACCAACACCTGCACCTCCAGCCATCAGTCTGTCAAGCTCCTGAAGTTTGCAGACGACACCACTCTCATTGGACTCATCTCTGATGGCGATGAGTCTGCCTACAGGTGGGAGACTGAGCGTCTGGTGACCTGGTGCAGGCAGAACAACCTAGAGCTAAACGCTCTGAAGACAGTGGAAATGATAGTGGACTTCAGGAAGAGCCCAGCCCCACCCACCCCCATCTCCCTGTGTGACTCCCCCGTGGCTACCGTGGAGCATTTTCGCTTCTTGGGAACCACCATCACACAGGATCTCAAATGGGAGCTAAACATCAGCTCCCTCATCAAAAAAGCTCAGCAGAGGATGTATTTCCTGAGGCAATTGAAGAAGTTCAACCTGCCAAGGACTATGATGGTGAACTTCTACTCCTCCATCATTGAGTCCATCCTCACCTCCTCCATCACCATCTGGTACGCTGCTGCCACGGAGAGGGACAATAACAGACTGCAGCGTATCATCCACTCTGCTGAGAAGGTGATTGGCTGCAATCTTCCGTCCCTCCAGGACCTGTACGCCTCAAGGACTCTGAGGCGTGCAGGGAAGATTGTAGCTGACTCCTCCCACCCTGGACACAAACTCTTTGAGACACTCCCCTCTGGCAGGAGGCTGCGGTCCTTCAGGACCAAAACCTCTCGCCACAAAAATTGCTTTTTCCCATCTGCTATTAGCCTCATCAACAAGGCTAGAGAGCCCCACTGTTGCTGATCAATTGCACCAATCACCAGAAAAAATTCCTTGTATGTGAAAACATACTTGGCAATAAAACTGATTCTGATTCTGATTCTGATTCTGAATTTCTTACTCTTAAATTCAGACAAAACTGAAGTTATTGTAATTGGCCCAAAACACCTCAGAGATACACTATGTGATAATATACTGACTCTGGATGACATCACCTCGTCCTCCAGTGCTACAGTCAGAAACCTTGGTGTCATTTTTGACCAGGACTTGTCCTTTACTTCACATATAAAGCAAGTCTCTAGGACAGCCTTCTTCCACCTGCGCAATATTGCTAAAATCAGACCCATTCTGTGTCTAAAGGATGCTGAAAAACTAGTTCATGCATTTGTTACCTCAAGACTGGACTACTGTAACTCTTTATTGTCAGGATGTCCCAAAAATGCAGTAAAAAGCCTCCAATTGATCCAGAATGCCGCAGCACGAGTACTGACAGGAACTAGGAAACGAGATCACATCTCTCCTGTGTTAGCCTCTCTGCATTGGCTCCCTGTAAAATCCAGGATAGAATTTAAAATCCTCCTCCTCACCTACAAAGCCATTAACGGTCAGGCACCATCGTACCTTGGAGAGCTTATACTTCCCTATTTTCCCAGTGTGGGTTCAGGAGGCAGACCCCCTCTCTACCTTTAAGATCAGGCTTAAAACTGTCCTGTTTAGTAAAGCTTATAGTTAGGGCTGGCTCAGGTATGTCCTGGCCCATCCCTTAGCTATGCTGCTATAGAGCTAGACTGCTGGGGGATTCCCATGATGCACTGGGCGCTCTCTCTATCTCTGTCTCTCGCTCTCTCTCTCTCAATTCCTTTATGCTATTAACTTTGTATTTTTTTCTCTCCTCTGTAGTTTGTGCTTCTCCTCTCTCTCCCTCTCTCTGTCCTCATTCTGCAGGTCTCTCTGCCTCTGGAGCAGCAGGATCCAGATCCACCACTACTCATCTTTACTATTAACCACTGTTACCTGTCATTATTATTGATAACACCATTACCGACACAGCTGTTCCTGGTCTCTCTCTCTCTCTCTCTTCTCTCCCGTCTCCTCCCCCTCCCCCTCTTTCTATCTTCTCCTAAACCCAACCGGTCGAGGCAGACGGCCGCCCACCCTGAGCCCGGTTCTGTTGGAGGTTTCTTACTGTTAAAGGGAGTTTTTCCTCCCCCCTGTCACCAAGCGCTTGCTCGTTGTGGGAACTGTTGGGTTTTTTTCTGTAACAAAGTAAGGTCTTGACCTGACCCTGTAAAGTGCCTTGAGATAATGTTTATTATGATTTGGCGCTATACAAATAAAATTGAATTGAATTGAATTGAATTGAATCTTCCAGACCACTGAGCCCTGCCCATCCAGGTGCCACAGATCCAAGCAGCTGTTTTACCACCTTCTGTCCTCCACCTGCTCCCGACCTGACTGTGACGCCATCTTTGAAGACTTAGATGTAGAAGAGAGGAATGAGCCATTTAGTGGTCCCTTAAATCCAGACTCTCTCTGAACAACCACCACCTTCTCCCTCTTCCAGACCACCAGGATTCTCAGTAGTTGTTGTCAGACCCAGGGGCCACTCCACTGGGGCTGAACTTCTGTCAGATAAAAACCTTCTGAATCTCCGTCAAAGAGGACGTTGTTCCTGAGTGCTGGTGTGGTAGAGAAGCTCTGTGTCTCAATCCTGACCCAAACTACTTTGTTAATAACCTCAGAATAACCTCAGTAAGTGTTATTAACCTTCCATCACTAATAACACTGGAAGTCACTGTGGTCATAACCACAGGCACTTTAACATGTTACAACTGTGAGACACTGATCGTCAACAGCAAACATCTGGATCAGAACCAAAAGAATTTATTAATTTTGATGAACAGACTGAAGATGACAGGAAGTCTGAAGAGAAACATCTTCACCATAAACTGTCAGTGTCTAAAAGTGTTGATGATTTATTGAAATAAAATATTATAAAGCAGATTAAACAAGTTTCATCTACACACATCCACAGACACACAATTCAGATCTAAACTAATCAAATCATGCAGAAGTTATTTCATTATTTTAAGATGATGATTTTCTTCTAATCTAATGTCTAAACAATCTTTGTACCTACAAACAGTACTAATTAATACCCAACTGCCCATACAGGGGTTAGTGTTTGTCCTGTTTCAGTGAAGTCCTCAAGGTCTTTAGTGTCTTGATTTAGATAGTGAGGACTTGCTTTCAAAAAAAGGACTCATTTTACAACGTGAGGACTCGTTTTACAAAGTGAGGACTCGACATTGAAGGGTGGTGCAGTGGGTGGGGTCAGACAGGGCTTGAGTTGATCATCAGTGTTTAGTGTTGTAGGAAAAGCGCAGACGTGAGAGTAGACAATGAAATGTGGAAAGAATACTTCCCTGATGATCCCTGATGATCAGACTCATTATATTTTTGTATTTTATTGATGATGGAAATAAAAGGAAAAATGAGAAGAATCCAGCTTCAAACTCTGAGCCAATCAGAGCAGACTTTAATTTGTTATCTCGCCCTGTCAATCAGGGATTCTAAGACACCTTTATCCATCTGTTCAACAGAGAGAGTACGCGAGAAGAGATGGACGGATGGACAGGAAAAGATAACAACAGTCAGAGCTGTGTTTATCCTTCTCTTTATCTACATCCATCCATCCTTCATTCTGGGCCTCACTGTGATCTCTCTATTATGAGAGAGAGAGAGAGAGAGAGAGAGAGAGGGTGTATGAAAAGAAAAGGACAGAGGTTGACAAGTAGAGAGGACAGAGGGATGAAGAAATAAATGACAGAAAAGAAAAAGTAAAAAGAAGAGAGAAAGAGAGAGAGAGAGAGAGAGAGAGAAAGAGAGGTGCTGTGAGCTCAAACCACCACAAAGTGTGTGTGTGTGTGTGTTTGTTTGTGAGTGTTCCTGTCTGTCTGTCTTTGTGAGGACCAGTCTAAGTGTTAGACCTTGTAAGGACGTCTTCGTCCCCACTTTGGTCAGAAAACTGTTCATAAGAGTCCTCACAATAACAAACGTGTGAGTGTGTGTCTCACCTGTATATGAAGACGGTCACGGTAACGATGATGACAAAGACGAAGCACATCACTATGGCAACCATCTGTTGCATGGACACTGTACCTGGAGACAGAGGAACAGTTCACTGAGTAAAGACAGTTGGGACGGTTTTTAACAGTGGACATGTTTGGTACAGTGAGGACATCTTTGACCCTTTTCTCTTCAGGGACGTTGGAGGGTTCAGACCTGTTGTAGCATCAAAGTTTGAACCTGGTTTAGGTGAAGGTTGTGGGCAGGGCCAGGAGTGGATGATGTAACTGAGTGTCCTTACACTACCAGAGAACTGAGGTGAGTCTGTGGGTGTGTGTTCGTACGTGTGAGACAGGCTGGTTTGTCATTCTTGAAGCCACACTCTGGGATATCTGGAGGTGGAGCTCCGCCTGGCCACTGGAAACTCCGCCCACTCTGCATGACCAGCTGTTTCGTACTGCTGTTGTACACACACACCACCTGAACACACACACACACAACAGAAATACAGTAATACCTGGGCTGAACCAACCTGCACCTGTCCAGTGGTTTAACTTCTCACCTGGCTGCAGTGATGTAATGCAGTACACTGTGACATCACTGTTGGGTGTGGTTACATGTGCAACAGAGCACACCTGTGACCACACCCACCCACACCTGTCAGTGATGCTGCTCTCAGTTCCTGCTCTCAGGTGTGTTACATCATGCTGATGACACCATGAGTCAGCTGTTTTTACCTGAAACTCTCCAGAGTCAACGTCTGTCATGTCCCATATGGCAAAGTCCACCTGTCTGTCCCCAAACTCGTCCATCTCCACCACACCCATCACTCCTGCAGACACACAACACACAACATCATATCAGCTGTCCTGTGTCTGTACACGTGTCTGTGTGTTTGTCTTTTTTTTTTTTTTCCTAGATATTTTTGGGCATTTTGTGCCTTTATTATTAGATAAGACAGCAGAGAGTGACAGGAAAGAAGCAGAGAGAGGGGGAATGACATGCAGGAAAGAGTCAGGCTAGTCGGGAGTCAAACTGGCAACTCGCCTGCTAAGAGCATCTGTGCTCATGTGGTATATGCCCTAACCACTTGGCTATCAGGTCACCCCTGTTTTACAAATTTAAAAATGGATAAATGGATCCAGTTATTGATTAAAGTTCTGTCAAACATGAAGTTAAAGCCCCTCTGATGAAGATCAGCTGTTTCACCTCGTTAACGTCCACATGATGTTTTCATATAATAAAGACACATGATGAGTGAAAAAACTCAGTCAACACCATGACTGAGTGTTTCCACCTTGAACTGCAGTGAACCAATGACAGTCTCATAAAAACAGATTCACTGATAACTTGATACTTACAAAACCCGATGAGATCTCACACACATTCACAGAAATTTATAAATCTCTGTACAAGAATACGGACATGTGTACGAATGATAATGAATTGCAACAATTCTTTAAAGATATAAAATTAAAGGAGCTGTCTGAGTCAATGGCAAAAGAACTGGACGAACCCATTAGAGAATCAGAAATCTGAACTCTGAAAAACAATAAAAGCCCTGGACCAGATGACTGAATTTTACAAAACATTTAAAGATAAAATATCACCCTTGCTGCTGAACACATATCATCATGGGCTACAATCTGGAACCATGGACCCTTCCTGGAGGGATGCAACAATAGCCGTAATACACAAGGAAGGTAAGGACCCCACCAACTGTCAGTCATATTGGCCCATATCACTCCTGAATACAGCCATCTTAGTCAGCAAAGTTATCTCACAAATCATTCACCCTGACCAGACTGGGTTCATTGCTGGAAGATATTATGGTGATAACATCAGGAGATTACTAAATCTAATGACCCATCCAAAAGTAGAGGAGGAGGAATCAATGATTGCCCAAAAGGCGTTTGAGTGAGTTTCTTGGAAATACCTGTTTCAAGCATTGAAACGATTCCATTTTGGACCAAACTTGGGTAAAGCGGGTACAAATACTATATTCTAATCCTCAAGCCGCTGTTTAAGTAAATTATTTTTTATCAGATCGATTTGTTCTTGAATGCGGGTGTAGACAGGGCTGCTCTTTGCCACCTCTGCTGTTTGATATCAGTATGGAACCACTCGCACAACTTATAAGAGATAACAATAACATAAAGGGGCTGACAATAAATGAAGAACAACATAAATTATCATTGTATACAGATGATGTGCTTTTATACCTGGCTGAACCTGTTACAACAATTCCACATTTAAAGGACCCTATCTCCAAATTTGGGTACTTCTCAGGGTATAAAGTGAATGTAGACAAAACAATGGCTATGGATATAGGACGTCCAATACCGCAAGCGATCAAACTCCAGAGTGGATTCAAATGACCAAAAGATGGCATAAATATCTAGTCATTCAAATCCCCTCATTGCTAGATAAATTGTATGATGTTAATTTTAGAATCATAATCCAAAACATTACTAAGGATTTAGAGCGATGGTCAGCTCTTCCTTTGTCTCTGCTTGGCCGTATTGAAAGTGTATGCATGAATGTACTGCCCAAACTTTTATATCCATTTCAGATGCTTCCTATTGATATCCCTAAAACCACATCTGATCGATTGAACAGGCTCATTGTTATATACGGCAAGGGAGCAAGAATCAGACTAAAAACATTGAAACTTCCTAAACTACATGGATGCTCATCTCTGAAACCTAAGATATTATTTTTGGGCTGCACAGTTAAAACATAATAATATGGATTTGTGATCTTTCGGGTACTCAATGGCTTGAGATAGAAAAAAGTTTATGTTTTATGCCCATACAGGCCTTGCCTTTCCTAGGCACGCCCTTAGGGGGAATTCAAATGGGAGAGTGGACTAGTGTCACATTACAAACTTGGAGGAAAATAAAATTGTCATTTGGATTGCCTAAATTGATCTCTGCACTAACCCATATTGAATTCATAAAGGATTTCATGCCCTCCCACATAGATGCAGGCTTTAGAAAACAGGCAGATCGTGGACTAAATTACACCAACTCCATAAGGAAGGCAGCTTTAAATCTCCCTAACACAGATTTCTTTTGATATTTACAATTAAGAAATTTCCTAATAAAACATTATATTGTATTGTACATTTCTAGACATGTCTTCAGACAATACACTACAGATAAAAAGGAGAGGGGAAATGGAGATGAACATAGTCATACCACATGACAAGTGGGAAGATATATGCAATGAAGCACATGTAGTAACCAACTCAAATACGTGGAGGGAATTCAAATGGAAGATAATAATGAGATTTTTCCAAACACCAGAAACTGTGGCAAAAATGGGTCCAACATACTCAAATGTATGTTGGAGAAAATGCGGTACACAAATTGGCAACTGAACCCACATATTTTGGACATGTCCAAAACTAGACATGTTTTGGAAAGAGGTATTTGAGGCTCTCAAAGTAGTATTTCACCAAAACTTAACAAAAGATCCAAGACTGGCACTACTGGGTTTAACACCAGTTGGCTTAGAGGGAACAGGCAAAACATATATTTTACATATATTACTAACAGCAGCAATGAAATGCATCACAATTAAATGGTTAAAACTTGACCCCCCAACATATAATATGTGGGCTGAGAAGGTATGGGAAATTTACCATATGGAACAAATAACATACTCCTTGAGACTGCAGAGAGATGTATTCATCAAAAGATGGAGCCCTGCTATTCCCTTTTTTTTCTCTCTTTTCTCTCTTTTGCATTCTTTTTTCCATTCATCTATGTTGTCGCTTGACATTTGTTTATGTATATAAGTTGTGCATTTTTTGTGCATCAGATTTATTCTGTTTAACCTTGTTAAATCATTAGAAACCACACTGATATGGTTGAAAAAATGTAAATGATAAGAAAACTGTGAATATGTATGTAAAGTTGCTGATTTTGAAATAAAAAAAACAAACAAAAAAGCAATAATCAACTGATTAATCAAGAATGAAAATTATCTGTATCCTTTAATTTCCTCATCCCTCCATCATTTAAACTGCAAACATGTTTTCTCATTATCCCTTCTTTATCCTCCTCCTCTTCCTCCTCTTACATCATGTTTTTTCTCCATCGCTCACTCTTGTTTATGTCCATCCATCCATCCATCCCCCTCTGACGCACATGCCCAGTGATTAATGACCACAGAGTGTGTGTCAGGGTGTGTGTCGTGGGATAAAAGCAGCACAATTCAATATAGAGCAGCCTGTTTATCAGAACCATCACCTCTCTCAGTCCCACAGCCTGTTTCCTCCTGCTGGTCTCGACACAACAGGATCAGCTGGAGAATCAATATCTGATTGGAAAAGTCACTGATCAGGAGTTGAATTAATCAGATGATCTATAAACTGAAATATGTTCAAACTAACTGACGTCTGCATCAACACTGAAATGTTCAAACTCTGGAACCACAACAAGAGAGACAGAGGAGGACAGAGCTCCTGTGTCTCTGTATTAACCTCTGTGTTGTTCTGACTGAAGATTTAATTCTGTCTCAGTCTATGAGCTGAAACGTTTGTTGCTGTTTAACTGAGAAAATTAAGCTGAATAAAAACAGTTTAACAACAGTTTAACAACAGTTTAACTACAATTTAACAATGGTTTATCTACAGTTTAAGAGCGGTTTAACTACAGTTTAACTACAGATTAACAAGTTGAACACAGTTCAGGCAGGTACAGGTGTGTTGAACCTTAAACAGGGTTCCAGTCCTCAGAGTCTTTCTCTGTATCCAACAGCTTCTGTGTGTTTTTTGTTTTTGCTGACTCATCATTACACTTTGACCTTTAACCCTGCTGATGTCATGACGGGGACGTCAGTTTCCTGCAGCAGGGAACTTTTTCCTTCACAATAAAGGATGAAGCAGGTTTTTTTTGGGGGGGAGGGGGGAGGTGATGAGTGATGAGAGTCTCTGAGGTCACTTAGGGTCAGCGTTTAATCGATAAATCAATACACACTGACTAAGACCCCCCCCCCCAAGCTTTAAATCTGATACTGTATATTTTTCGATTTTTCATCTATTTATCATTTTACATTTATACTGAGAATAAATTCTACAGAAACAGTCATTTATATAATCACTGAATCTGATTCTGATCCTTATATAATACGACAGCTTCAGTATCTGATGAGAAGATTTATCATCTTCATCATCTCAGGATCACAGTGAGATTATTACTACATTATTACTGTAGTACTCAGTGGTCATGGACACTCAAGCACAAAACAACACAACAGTCACAGCTGGTAATAAAGGACATGTGGTGTTTTTAAAACTCAAACTGTTTCTTTGTCAAGACCAGTAACTTGTTGTGTTGTTGTGTTGTTGTGTTGTGTTAGCAGCTGTGAGTCTAATCTCATTAGTTAGTCCTCTGCAGCTGAGCCCGCCTGTCAGCTGTCACTTCCTGTGATGGATTGTCACTTCCTGTGGACCTTTGTTTTCCACACCTGGACACCTCTCCTCTCTTCTCCTCTCCTCTCTTCTCCTCTCTTCTCATCTCCTCTCCTCTCCTCTCATTTCATCTCCTCTCCTCTCTTCTCATCTCCTCTCCTCTCTTCTCCTCTCTTCTCATCTCTTCTCCTCTCCTCTCATTTCATCTCCTCTCCTCTCCTCTCTTCTCATCTCCTCTCCTCTCTTCTCTTCTCCTCTCCTCTCCTCTCCTCTGCTCCCCTCTTCTCCTCTCCTCTCTTCTCCTCTCCTCTCCTCTGCTCTGCCTGTTTTAGGGACATTTTGTCTTTATGTGACAGTAGAGGGGACAGGGACAGTTGGACCTGAATGCAACAACCCCAGGACCAATGTCCCAGACTACCAAGACCACCCGGTCCCCCTGTCCCGTCTGGTCTCACAGCTGTTGTGTGTCTCTCTGTCCACATGATGAATCGTCTGTTTTTCCTCTGAATATTTCACAAACTAAAACAACACAAGTTATATTGTTAGAATCAAAATGACGGATGTGAAGTTTAAAACAACAACATGAGACGTTTTTACTGTTTTTCTTTCTTTGTCTGGTTTTAAATCATCAGACTGCACCAGGACCAGCCTTAGAAGACGAGCTGAGGGGACAGAGATGCACTCAGGTGTTTGCACAAGTTAAGGTTTTTTATTTTAATTTATCTGAGCTCAAATGATCTGCTTCACTTGAGAGGAAAAGGACTCTGATTGGTCCAGAGTGAAAGTGGCGGGAAACACAGTGAGGACCAAATAAAAGGAAATAATGAAGATTTTAACTAATTCAACTAAAGAAACTAATTTACAGGAAACGTTCCAAAATAAAAGAGTAAAAAAGCTGATTCTCAGGTTGCTGCCATTAAACCACAGAAGAAGAAGAGGAGTAGCTTGTAAGTAGAGCTCAGACAATGAAAACCACGTGATGCAGATCTGACGTGAAGAAGATTCAGCCTCATCATCACTCTGATGTTTGAATGTGATGTTGACATGAAACAGAGTCAGAGTGGTGTTCCTAAAAAAGTGACCACTGAGGGGTCCTACATGAACCAGGCCAGACACAGGCCAGGGTCACAGTACATCATGTACTCACAGTATCACAGTACTTCATGTACTCGCAGTATCACAGTACTTCAGAAGATCCACGTCACCTGAGACCAGCAACAGCCTGAGGATAAAAACTGACTCTGGTCTGGACCAGGACCTGAAGGATTCAGTAGAAACCAGCAGTGACAGTCGTGACCATGTGATCCAGGTCGAATCTTATTTTGTTTCAAAACACTCACTTTAAATATATGAGTGATGTCATTGGTGCCAGCATGTGGACTTGGTCGAGACCAAACCTCAGAACTGAGACTGAGACCATGAAAAGGTCTGAGACCTGGCTGGAGGACCACGGCTCGGGTCAGACACATTGATTCATTTATCTGAGACATGAAGTTAGTTTTTTGCTCCAGTGAGAAACCAACTTCTCTCTCACCAATCGATCACTCGTCTATCAAGTAATGAGCCCTGACCGACCAATCCGGAGCCTCTGTGCTTTGTGAGAACCATTAGAATGAGAGGCTGCCATTTCCTCTCTGTTTTTCCACACACACAAATTCTCACGGCTGTGTGTGTGTCAGTGCAAATGTGTACCAGCTGGCTGTGATACTGGGAACACTGGGGACATAAAGACAGGACGTATGGGACAAAACCACCAACCAGGACAAAAAACCCACAGTGAGCACTCTGATTGGACGCTCAGTCCCAACATCATGAAAATATTTATCAACCTCTGCTGAGGCACATCTATAAGGACAGAGTCAGGACCTGTTAGCTTAGCTTAGCATAAAGAGGAAACAGTTAACCTAGCTTAGCAATAAGACTGGAAACAGCTGGACACAGCTAGTCTTTTGCAGAGGCGGATGAAGTACACAACTTCCTTACTTGAGTCAAAGTACAGATACTGTGTGTTCACTTTTACTCCAATACAAGTGAAAGTTCGACAGTCAAATTTTTACTTAAGTTAAAGTATTGGAGTACTTGTTTTTAAAAATACTTAAGTATTAAAAGTAAAAGTAAATTTTCTAAATATCGATTATTATTAGCACAATATCTTCACCTATAGAAACCTACTGGATGGAGTTTTTGTAGAATCTTTAATGTAAATGCCTTTGAAGAATGTAACAAAAATGAAACAACTTAATTGAAAAGAGAAGTAAGTCATTTTCATATTTTAAATGTTACTTTATTTAACACTAAAACATGTTTCTTCAGGTGACTTATCCATGTTACATGATTAGCTGAACTCCGTTTTTACATGCTAATCAACGTCAGTCTACGAACAGCAATCTGAAGTTTGCAGGCAAATATAGTTTTGACTATCCAACTACACTATGCTACAGCATTATCACGTAATGGCAGCCAGCTGATCCTTTAGTGCACTTTATCAACCATCTCTGTGGCTAGTAGAAAAAGTAAGGACACCTCTATTTCAGGACTTAGATATTAGGCTTAACATAGGCATAGCATGCATATGCATACCTGGACATGCTTCCTCAGGTTAGATGGCAAATTTTTGTAGGCCGTGATGTAGTTTGCTTCTGGCAAGCAAAGTAAGCACTGAAAGGGAAAACTGTCGCTATTCTTTTCACAAAACTTGAATATACTTGAGAGATATGGCCATAGGTTGGCACAGCCTGTGCGTTGCTGGGATGTACCTGCCTCCTCGTCCGCCAGCCTGTCATCAACAAGTAAGTACTAAACCAAGTGTGTTCGTGTAAGAAAAAATGAACGTGATTGCTGATAGGCTGTCCCTGTTAGTGACATCTTTACAATCCAATCATGTTTTTTTGGAAGGAAAATGTCAAAACACTAAATAAGCCATAAGTCTTCCCCCATCATGATACTTGAGTAAAGTACAGACCCCTGAAAAATGTACTTAAGTACAGTACTCAAGTAAATGTACTCCACTACTGTCCGCCTCTGGTCTTTTATGTCACAGGTGGCGGTCTACCTTCCAACCAATCAGAATCCAGCATTTCCATAGGGCAGGGTATAACTGTGGATACACAGCAGAAGCATCACACATTCAGTTTGTGAACACACATTTTCTCCGACTCGATGAGTCGCAGAAGCTGATCCACATGTCATGTGACGATCAGCCATTAAATCCAGTCTGTGGTTCTGTATCTGCAGCACCATCAGACTCTGTGTTTCTCATTGCAGCTGTCAGTGAAATATTTATGATCTTTGTGGTTTTTTGATGAATTATATTATTTTTAATCCTGACTGCTCTCACCAAACTCTGCACTGTGATTGGCCGACGGCTGGGCTCCGTGCTCCCACGTTTCCAGAATAGATGCATGAGAAACATCACAAATATCTGTCCTCACCTTGGAATGTTCTGTTCCACATCCTCCTGGTCACCACGTCTCCTCGAGGCCTCCGCACCCCTCCTGGTCCAGGTCCTGGTCCTGGTCCCCTCTGCTCACTCAGAGTCTCATTCAGAGCCTGAGAGTACAGCATCACTCCATCATGGAAACCTCCTGCGATCAGGTTATGCTGAGACACAGAGTCATTTCTCAGTCAGTATCAATCTGACATCAGACTGTCAGTAAATCACAAACTGTCGACTGGCAGGGTCTGGTCTACCAGAGTCTGGTCTACCAGGGTGTGGTCTACCAGAGTCTGGTCTACCAGGGTCTGGACTACCACGGTCTGGTCTGCCACGGTCTGGTCTACCACGGTTTGGACTACCAGGGTCTGGACTACCACGGTCTGGACTACCACGGTCTGGTCTACCAGGGTCTGGTCTACCACGGTTTGGACTACCAGGGTCTGGTCTACCAGGTTCCGAACAGACCTAGGTATCTGATGTTATCTGAGCCCAGCTCCTGCTGTTTTAAATCATCACTGTGATGTTTCTGTATAAATCTGGTGTTTTCACATTAATTAATTAAATCAATTATTTTTTTCACTATTTTACATTTAACCAATATTTGTTTTATCAGTTAACTTTTTACCGAGATGTGAAGGAAAAACAGGAAATTCTCACGAGAACCTGAAAATGATCCTAATGATCACTTCTGTTTTGAACGACTCATTGACTAATCGTTACAGTGCTACAATCTTCTTCTTGTTCTTCTTCTTGTTCTTCTTTTTCGTGGATCTCGTGTCTGAAACCACTGTGTGTTACACAGTCCATTAGTTCCTCCTGAAGACGTAAAAACTCCTCACATGTTGTTTTAATGAGAAGGTAGAAGAACAACCTCAGATTTCATATAAAAACCAATATATTACCAATAACAGGATCAGAGTGTGTTTGGTACCAGAGAGTCTTCAATGGTGAAGTTGAACATTTTCTTCGCGTCGCTCTTCAGAGTTTGAACAAACTGCAGGTATTCGGGATTCTGAGGCTCCAGGTAGGTCAACACCTTCACACTCTGACAACAGACAGAGGACAGTCAGAACAACAGGAACAACAGGTCTCTGCTTCACTTCCTGTTCAGACCACTCGTCTGTTAAAACTGTGCAAGATTTAGAAAGACAGTTTTATCTGTCACAGCCTGACGAGACGATTGATAAAAAAAGCACACAACAAAAAGACTAAACACAGAATCAGAACTGAGTCTGCAATCAGGAAACTCTCACCCTGAAGGTGTGTCGGGCGGTGTGGTCGTCCTGGTCTCCTCTGTACCAGGGTCTGACAGGACCCCGTCCCCCTAAACCCTCAGCAAACAGGTCAATGAAGAAGAAGACATATTCCGCCAACTCCACTCCCTCCTTCCAGAACTGGACCATCAGAGTCCTCAAGATGTCCCAGGAACAGCACAGGTAGACCACTGAAGAAGAAGAACATTTTCGTGTCAGACGAAGAGATGGAGAAAGAAAAGACAGAAACAGGAGGGAAGGAAATGAGAGGTTGTTTGAATTTGATTAAAACTTTATTTTCTATTTTTGACTTTCCCTCAGCTTCACCACGACTTTCCTCTTGTCTTCATCTGTTTACTTTTCCTCATCTCGTTTCAGTCCCCGGACGAATCATCGCCGGACCCCCGAGCAGAGACTGGAAGGCCCCCACTCTTCCACACTGGAGCAAGACGCCCAGACTCCTGGTGGTTTTGGTCTGGTCTGGATCAGTGTCCAGTTTTTTCCTCTGAGGGTAACTGTCCCTGACTGATGACCTCACTGCTTGGCTCGTCAGTAACCATGGTGATTATCACCCCCGCCCCCTAACGAGCTGTCTGAACGGTGAGGCAGGAAACAGCTCGTTATCAGATCTCTGACGGTGTGACCTCACTCAGAGCGGAGTGATCCTGCATCATCAGGTGACAGGTGATGTAGAACACGATCAGCTGATTCTTCATTGTTCCACCTCAGGAACGTTCTCTAACAGGTTACACACCTTTTCCTTAAACTGAGGGAGAACAGGCTTTAATTCATGTTTTTGTATCTGAGAATACAATACAACACCGCAACACAACACAACACCGCAACACAACACAACACCGCAACACAACACAACACCACAACACAACACGACACCACAACACAACACGACACCACAACACAACACAACACCACAACACAACACCACAACACAACACCACAACACAACACCACATCACAACACAACACCACAACACAACACAACACCACACCACAACACACCACACCACACCACAACACAACAACACAACACCACACCACAACAACACACCACACCACAACAACACACCACACCACACCACAACAACACACCACACCACACCACAACAACACAACACCACAACAACACACCACACCACAACAACACAACACCACAACACAACACCACAACACAACACAACACAACACCACAACACAACACCACAACACAACACCACAACACAACACAACACAACACCACAACACAACACACCACAACAACACAACACCACAACAACACACCACACCACACCACAACAACACAACAACACAACACCACACCACAACAACACACCACACCACACCACAACAACACAACACCACAACAACACACCACACCACACCACAACAACACAACAACACAACACCACACCACAACAACACACCACACCACACCACAACAACACAACACCACAACAACACACCACACCACACCACAACAACACAACACCACAACACAACACCACAACACAACACAACACCACAACACAACACACCACAACAACACAACACCACAACACAACAACACAACACCACAACAACACAACACACCACAACAACACAACACCACAACACACAACAACACAACACCACAACACGCCACACAACAACACAACACCACAACACCACAACAACACACCACACCACACCACAACAACACAACACCACAACAACACACCACAACAACACAACACCACAACACACCACAACACAACACAACAACACACCACAACACAACACACAACACCACAACACAACAACCCACCACAACACAACACACCACACCACAACAACATACCACACCACAACAACACAACACAACAACACAACACACAACACCACAACACCACACCACAACACAACAACACACCACAACACAACACACCACACCACAACAACATACCACACAACACACAACTCCACAACACCACAACACCACAACATAACAACACACCACAACACAACACAACACAACACCACAACACAACACCACACCACAACACAACACAACACCACAACACCACAACACCACAACATAACATAACAACACAACACCACACCACACCAACACACCACAGCACAACACCACGACACCACAACAACACCACAACAACACAACAATACAACTCCACAACACATCATACCACAAGACCACAACAAGACAACAACATCACACCACAACACCACAACAACACAACAATACAACTCCACAACACACCATACCACAACACAACAACATCACACCACAATACAACAACACCACACCACACCACAACAACACACAACACAACAACACCACACCACAACACAATAACACCACAACTCCACAACAACACCACACCACAACACAATAACACCACAACTCCACAACAACACCACAACACACAACAACACCACCGCACTGGAACAGTACAACTCACCACACCCTGACCACAAATTCTTCACACTTTGTCTCATTTAGTTTGTTAAAAGAAGCGCCTCCATGGCACTGGGCCGTCCAAGTCACAGACGGTGCTGCAATCAGGGAGTCCAAGTTCAATATTAAACACACTGGGGAGGCTCTGAAACTAGACTGAAACCAGCTGCCACGACACAGAATAATAATATGATGAGATGACATCATGGAAATTAATCTATTAACAATTAGCAACCTCTCTGTCAGTCTTAGCTACCCTCCACTGAAGGCTGATGTTTACAGCTGTTTCTTTACTATCTGTCTGAACAGAAATTTGTTGTTTTTAAAGCAGTTGGTGGTCACCTGAGTGTCTTACTCCGAGCTCATTGTAAACTCTTTCTGAGTTGACTGTGTGCGTATGCATGTGTGTGTTCACAGAGGGGTTAACTGGGTGAGTCCAGATTACCGTGGACTAACAGTGATCTGGACTTTAGACCTGATCCTGTTCTAAAGGTCCAAACTGTCACACATCAGTGGAAAATGTTGGTCACACATGAAGCTGACTAATGTCATGTGACACATTTTACTTTACTGGAGAGATGATGTCACTGATTACAACAAAGACCAGTGTCTTTTCTGGCTCTCAACAACAGTCTTATTGGTTCTACTGGTTCAACTGGTTCTACTGGTTGTTGGCTGTTTTCTGCATGTTAATTAAATCTTTTATTTTTTTAGACTCATCTGTGCACAAATATCACAAAATCCTATTTTTGATGTAAATATCTAAGTCAGTCTTTCTCATGTTTATAAATCTGCTCTGTCAGAAAACTGTCACTGCCCCACCCTCTTCTGCCCCCCCCACCCCTCCACCCTCTCCCCAGTCATTTTCATACAGTCCCTGAGGTGTACCTAATAAAGTGACACTGATGGTTTCACATGTGAAAACCAGAAATTCATGTTTTTTTCCTGCAGCCTCTTTGTGTCTGAGAGAAACAGAAAAACAGCACACACACACACACACAAACACACACAATTACCCTTTACCGTCAAGCGTTGCCGGCGGCAACAGATGGCCTCAGTTAGAGGATGACAGGAGCAGTTACTGTGTTTGTGTGTGTCTGTGTGTGTGTTCAGTACATATATTACTGTGTGTGTGATTTAATCAACAGTATGCTCTCTCTCTCTCTCTCTCTCTCTCTCTCTCTCTCATGTCATGGTCACCATGATGTCACCATATCGTCCTGTACAGATCACACAGAGAGAGAGAGAGAGAGTGTGTGTGTGTGTGTGTGTGTGTGTGTGTGTGCGTGCGTGTACGTGTGTTGTTTTTATTGTGTTAACATCAGATCTGACTCAGTTGTGTGTGGATCAACATTAAAGGACGAGTTCTGTTCTTTCTTTTGTCACAGCTAAAGGATCTGATTCTTTCATTACTTCCTGTTTACACAGAAGTTAACTACAACTCCCAAGGTGCATTTCACTAACAAACAGCCAATCATTTATGTTAATTTATTTAATTTGGATTTTATTTTGTTCATGTACACCCAGACTCACTCTGGAGAGGGACGTCACAGAGCTCTATGGGCCACAAATGAGGAACATGCTCGAGTTCTTCAGACGTCCATCCCGACACAACTCTACAGACACGTCACAGCACCATGGACTCTGACTGAACTCATCTCAGAGTCGTTCTGCTGAAAACATCACAGTGAATCTCCACACAGACGTGAACATGTTAGAAACCTGACCTCAAAATCTCCACCATCACCACTGCCTGGTGTGAAGTGCATTCTGGACACATTCATCTTCTCCTCTATGTACCAAAAACCTGCTACTGTGACTTATGAGGACCCTCAATTACACGATTTATTCCATAGTCCCTGATTCTAAAATAAATCTAAACCTGTATCTAATCTGAACCTGAAACCAGGTCTGAACCTCAGCGCAGCAATGTCCTCATAAAGTCATATAAGAAGACAGAGACACACACAGCTGAGACCAGTCAGTAACTACTGAAGCAAACAATCAATAATAATTAACCATCATTTAACGAGGAGAGAGGGAGGAGGGAAGAAAGGAAGGAAGAAGGAAAGAAAACATGACAGAAAGTGAAGGTAGTTGAAGTGTCAGAACTCTTGGACCAAAGGAAACAAAAGAAGGACAAGTGAGGGAAGGAAAGAAGAAGAATCACATGAAATGGTTAAATCAGTTGAAGTGACAGGAAGGAAGGAAAGGGAAACAAGGACAGGAAACAAGGAAGAAGGGAAAAACAGAAAAATAAAACAGTAATTGAAAGCAGTTGAAGTGTGTGACCTGAGTCGTTGCCATGGATCCCCTGGACCCTTGGTGACTGAAGGAAAGGAGAGAAGAAGAAAGGGAGGGAGAAAGGAGGGAAGGAAAGGACAAAGCAGTCAAACTAGAGAGTGAAAGCAGTTGAAGCGTCTCACCTCTGCCGTTCTCCCGGATGTCCTGGACCACCAACTTGTAGTTGATGTTGTCAGCCTCGATGACGTGGTCTCGGATGGTGATGTTGTGGTTGCCTAGCAGCGTGTAGAGCCCCTCAACGGCGAAGTAGCAGGGCCGGTCATCGTTGGCATCCTTGTTGTCGCTGAAGATGAGCATGGCGCGCTGCCGCCAGCCAAACGTCTCCTGGATCCTGGCGCCGAACTCGCCCAGCTTCCTGTGAGTGGGACCTGTGTTGGTAACCGCTGTGTAGGGCTCAAAGCCGATGGCACGAGCGCCGGCCGTCACCATGGGAACCTCCCAGTGGGTGGTGAAGCGGGCAACGGGCGAGGAAGAATAATCACACCCGGGGCCAATGAAGGCCCAGGGGTCGTGGGACAGCTTGAGGTCGACGGCGACCAGTGGTGCCATGGAGTCTGAGCAGAAGCCGTCACGGTTCTCTGAGCTGCCGTGAACCAGACGGAGCTTCAGGCCCGGCAGCAGCCAGGGATCTGAGTTCACCTGCCGCACTGCCTGGTGGAGCGCCGGCGCCACCCGAGGCCACGCCCACGCATACTCAGTGTTAGTCAGGGGCAAGATGGCTGCCAAAGTTACCTCCTGAAGATCCTCTGTGGTGTTGTCAGCAGAGAAAGAGGACTCAGATGGTTGAATGAGGAGGAGGAGGACGAGGAAGGAGGGGTGGGGCCACCTGGACAGCATGACGACGAGGACTCCAACAGCCTGTCAGATGAGCTGCAGGGAAAAACAGACCATGAGCATTAAGATAAACCAGTTTGTCCTCTGGATAAACCAGTCTGTCCTCCAGATAAGACAGTCTGTCCTCCAGATAAACCAGTCTGTCCTCTAGATAAACCAGCCTGTCCTCCAGATAAAATAGTCTGTCCTCTAGATAAACCAGTCTGTCCTCTAGATAAACCAGCCTGTCCTCCAGATAAAATAGTCTGTCCTCTAGATAAACCAGCCTGTCCTCCAGATAAAATAGTCTGTCCTCTAGATAAACCAGTCTGTCCTCTAGATAAAATAGTCTGTCCTCTAGATAAACCAATCTGTCTTCCAGATAAAACAGCCTGTCCTTTAGATAAAACAGCCTGTCCTCTGGATAAAACAGTCTGTCCTCCAAAATAAACCAGTCTGTCCTCTAGATAAAACAGCCTGTCCTCTAGATAAACCTGTTTGTCCTCTGGATAAACCTGTTTGTCCTCTAGATAAAACCAGTGACAAACCTGTCCTCCATATTCAAACCTTTTCTTTATCCCTGTCTCAGTTGTTAATAAAGTCTGCATCTAAAAAGAAAAACATGGATCCCCTTCAGGAGCTGCTGGGATTTCTGGGAACTTGGCCAACATCCATGTGGGATCCATCAACTGTTGTCCATTAGCTCCATATGAGCCCCATGTGTGTTTGTGGGGCCACAGAGGGCCACAAATATAGTGCTAACGTCCATAACTGGGACATGTGCCAGTGAAATAAAGGTTGCGTGGTGTGCAAATAAGAGTAATGAATAGAGTGTAGCTCATGACTGCATCATATCGAGTGAGTGAACCAATCAGAACCGTGTTCACCCGTGAGTTTAAAGATGAATCTGCTCATTAATGATAATGATTAATAATTAACATGAATCAGAGTCATGTCTGTCACTTATAGATCAACACATGCTGGGGTTAAAGGCGAATATACAGAATCTATAGACAACACTTCAGTGTACATCAATTAATTGATTTATGATGAAAGAAGGTCAGACTGTCCTCTGGGTAAACTGAGTCTGTCCATCTGTCCTCTGACTATCCTCTCACTAAAAGCATCCTCCGGATAAACAAGTTTGTCTCCTAGATAAACCAGTCTGTCCCCTAGATAGACAAGTCTGTCCTCTGAATAAACCTCTGGTTTGTCCTCTAGATAAACCAGTCTGTCCTGTGATGCAGCAGAACTGAGGCAGTTTAACCAGTTTCACAGACATAATGTTCAATTAGTATTAGTATTTAGTCAGTGTGTGTCAGTGTGTGTGTCAGTGTGTTACAGTGTGTGTGTCAGTGTGTTACAGTGTATGTCAGCGTGTGTGTCAGTGTGTTACAGTGTGTGTGTCAGTGTGTTACAGTGTATGTCAGCGTGTGTGTCAGTGAGTTACAGTGTGTGTGTCAGTGTGTTACAGTGTGTGTCAGCGTGTGTGTCAGTGTGTTACAGTGTGTGTCAGTGTGTGTGTCAGTGTGTTACAGTGTGTGTGTGTCAGCGTGTGTGTCAGTGTGTGTCAGCGTGTGTGTCAGTGTGTTACAGTGTGTGTCAGCGTGTGTCAGTGTGTGTCAGTGTGTGTCAGTGTGTTACAGTGTGTGTTACAGTGTGTGTCAGCGTGTGTGTCAGTGTTTGTCAGTGTGTTACAGTGTGTGTCAGCGTGTGTGTCAGTGTGTGTCAGTGTGTTACAGTGTGTGTCAGCGTGTGTGTCAGTGTGTGTCAGTGTGTGTCAGCGTGTGTGTCAGTGTGTTACAGTGTGTGTTAGTGTTTGTCAGTGTGTTACAGTGTGTGTCAGTGTTTGTCAGTGTGTTACAGTGTGCGTCAGTGTGTCAGTGTGTGTCAGTGTGTTACAGTGTGTGTCAGTGTGTTACAGTGTGTTACAGTGTGTTACAGTGTGTTTCAGTGTGTCTCAGTGTGTGTCAGTGTGTTACAGTGTGTGTTGAGTCACTGTTCTCCAGCAGCTTCAGTCTTATATAATCATTGTTGTGAAACAGCAGCAGAGACGAGTGAAGAACATTAAAAACACACAAACACACAACATTACAGACACACAGTCAGTGGGTCACAGGAACAGTTACACTACATGATACACACACAGTGCTACAGTCATTCTGAACGGGGACAGCTCTCACAGACACGCACCTGGATGACAGGTGAACAGCAGCAGAACATGAAGCGTTCAGACCCGTTGACTCGGAGGGAAAACAGTCACCAGTGTCAGGATGTGAGCTGCTGCTGGTCAATACAACTCTCAATAACTGTT
>NW_027273867.1:26135000-26195000 GCF_046630095.1 Trachinotus anak | reverse complement strand
TACTAGGGTCTGGTTTACATGCTTGTCAGCTTTCCTACCAAAATGTGTGATTGGATAGTGCTGAAAGCTGAAGTCTTCAAACAGGATGCACACATATGAGGCTGGTATTTCCATTCAGGAGGGTAATGACAGCATCTTCCACTCCCGTTTCTCTCTGTAAGCAAACTGTAGCGTCCATATGTGCCTGAGTTTGTTTTTTAAGATGGGTCAAAGTGATACACTCAAACCACTTCAGAGCAACTGAGGTAAGTGCTGCCAGTCTGAAATCATTTAATTCAGCTGGTTTGGGTTTCTTAGGAAGTGGTAAGATTTCAGCTGTTTTCCATGTACTTGGGACTGTGTGTGTATCCAGTGACCTTTGAAACAATCCTCTGAATACAGGGCTTAACTGGTCTTTGCATCTCTTTAGGATGTTGCCCTCCAGTCTGTCAGGCCCGACAGCTTTATGTGTTTTTATTTGGGAGAAAATCCGCCCCACTTCCTTACAGCTTACAATAATTGGTGTGCTCTCCTCTCCATTGTCGATGCTGATTGGATTGGCTGGCACAGACCTGGCCAACCGTTTGCCGGGTTTCATGCGGCTCTTACATTCATATTGAAGTTTGTGTTTGTGTTTTTTTAATGTGCGTGTTCGCTTTGCTTGAGTTCAATACGGTATTTTCGTCAAATGCGCATGTGCGTGGGATGAAAATACCTCAGTTTCCCAGTTGGAGCAAGATCATTTGAGTAAACAATTTGTGTCAAGTTCGCTCTCAAAATGGCAGGGGAAAAATGCACAGCAAAACCAAAATATGAAGATGAACACAGGACGTTTTTATCAGAGTGGGAGAGTTTATATTTTTTTAAGATTTGAAGAGGATTGTTAAAGGCAAGGAATGCCAGAAGTCCCACTAAGTAACATGCATAGTAAAAGAAAAACGCTATTGTAAATTATTATATTTATGTTTGTGGACTTGGTTGAACTGGGAGTTTGTCTGTGTGAGACAATGCACACAATGTTCATTGCTGAAAAGACTGGGCTGTGGTCTTAGTACTGTAGGAGTCAATTTCTGTCATTATCATATTGGTGTGTGACATTTACAATAAATCTGGCTGAGCAAAGGTATGTGTGTGTGTGAGGAAGGGATGGAGTGATGTTCATGTGTGCCCATGTGTATGATGTGGCTCTTTGCGGTAACACAGTAAAAAATGTGGCTCTTGGTCTCTGACTGGTTGGCCACCCCTGGCATGTCACTCTCCAATCTGGAAAAATGTTCATTCAGGGCATTTGCTTGCTCAACTGTATACACTGGAGTATTTGTTTGGCGATTTTGACTGATCACAGTCTTAATTCCCCTCCATTATCCTTTAGTTGTTGTTCCACTTTGGATTTACACTGTCTCTTGCCCTGATTGATTTTCACCTGTATTTCCCTTTGAATCAACTTCCCTCTTCGCCTGACATTTGCTTTGAACATTTGTTCTTTACCCATCAGCAATTTCTGTATTTCTGATGTGATCCAAGGTTTTGAATTGGCAAATGTCTTTGCACTTTTCGTCAGAATCACATTGTCCACACAAAAGTTGATGTAGGATGTGACTATATCCACATGTTCGTTGAGATCGGCACAAAGACGCTCCATTCTGTGCAGTCAAAACAGCCCTGCAGAGCTGTCACACTCATCATCCCACACATGCACTGATCTAGTTTAGACTTTTTCTCTTTTCAGTTTCTGTTGGCATGAGGGCAGAAGAAAGACAGTCTCAGGTTTGATCTGGTTTAGTCTGGTTTGATCTGGTCTAGGTGGCATGGTGGTGCAGTGGTTAGCACTGTTACCTCACATTGACAAGGTTCCAGGTTCAAACCCTTTCAGTGTAAAGTTTGCTTGTTCTCCGTGTGTGTGTGTGTGTGTGTGTGTGTGTGTGTGTGTGTCCTCCCCCCATGGTCTAAAGACAGGTGTGATTGGTGTTTCTAAATTACCTGCAGGTGTGTATGTGAAGTCTGGTTGTTAGTCTCTGTGTCAGACTGGAGACCTGACCCTTTAAGACTGACTGAACGAAAGAGGAAAAGAAACGTCAGATGCTTCTTCAGGCAGGAAACAGTGGAACAGAAGCTCCAGTGAGCAGGTTACCATGGTAACCGACACCGAGTTAAAGGACTTAAAACTGAGGGGCTTAACAGAGTAAAACTTTGAAAAACTCAGATGAGTCAAGAAACACATACAGTGAAAGGTTCGTCTTGTTCTGCTGGTGTATTGATCAGGAAACTGATCGACTCGTTAATGAAAAATAAAAACATGTTTAATGAATTCTAATATTAAAACAGATGAGTTTACACCTGTTGAATGTTTCTGAGGTTCCAATGTTGAACATCATTAAGGTCAATGTTGACTGCAGACATGAACATGTAGATTTAGTCCAGTCAGAGGGAACTGAACCACCAGCCCTCACAGTGTTAGTGCCTTGCTCCTTCTCACTGTCACATGATGCAGTTTGATCACAACTTGGTTCAGGACACAACTGGACTTTGTGTCCCTCTCTTTGTTTCTTCCAGCTGTTGTTAACATGCATGAGTCTCATAATTGTATTGGTTAATAAAGTTTAAACATTCTTGAACAAACTTTATTAATATGACAGACAGAAGCTCCAGGACGCCTCCCTGAGGACCACAAGTTATTAAAGACAGAAAACAAGAGGATTCATCTGATCCTATAAACGATGATGTCATTATCAAACATGTATAATACACTTTTGATCAGTAAAATTCAATCAAGCTACTGAGGAACCGGTTCAGATCCCTGGTCCCAGAAGTCCCTTTATTGTGCTGAAGCATAGTGACATAAAGGGTTACTAATCACCTGCTGAAGTCCACGTCACTGGTCTGAGACTAGGTCTCTCTGTGTGACCGGTATTCAGGTGGCAGACCAGGTTCTCCCTCCTGGTGAAAGTCCTCCTTCAGAGTCCACAGCGGTGTGATCTGTCCCCACTGTGGACCCTCAGGTGTCTCTTCAGACTCTCTTTCCTGCTGAAGTCTCGGCTACAGAAGCTGCAGCGATATGGTTTCTCTCCGGTGTGGACTCGTTTGCGGATCTCCATCCTCCTGATGGAACTGCACTTCTTCCCGCACACATCGCAGGTGCTCCCCAGCTCTTTGTGGGATCGAAGGTGGTCTCTGAGGGTCTCCGTTGAGTCCAGATGGTCCCCACAGGCTCCACAGCGGCTCTCTGGCTCCTTGCAGTGGTTCTCGGCGTGCCGCACCAGAATCCCCTGGGTGTAGAAGGAGCTTCCACACACCCTGCAGTTGAAGGACTTGGCAGGACTCTGGAAGGGGGCCCTCTGTCTGCCAAGGCTACAGGACATCTGGTCCTGGTTCGGAGCTGTGTTTCGTCTGATGTGTTTCCTCAGAGTTCGCCTTGAACTGAACCCCCGACCACAGCTACTGCAGATCAGCAGCTTCTGGTCTGCACAAGGCCGAGTCCTCTGGAGACCTGGTTGAGACTGAACGTCATCGTTGTCATCAGTAGACGACTCTGATTGGACAGCCGAATTCCTGTGGTGGTCTGAACGTCTGCACATCCTTCCAGGTTCTGGTCTCATCAGCAAGTCTGAGGGGGCAGGGAGACACTCCTCGATGAGGGGCTGGACATGACAGGATGAAGAACTTCCCTCGTCATCATTGCTCCCGATCAACCAATCAGGACTTGGTGTGAAACTGTCCTCAGGTCCTGAAGCTCCGCCCTCCTCCTGTTTAAAGTGCAGACTGAGGCTCCGCCCCCTCACCTGCTGCTCATCTTCTGTGGTGGAAACCAGCAGAACACCTGGAGAATAAAGACAAGAGAAAAAAACAATGAAGGAAATCAAACACTTTCACTCCACAGCCTCAGAGACACAGTCAGAGAGTCTGCCTTCAAATTTAAAAAAGATCAGACGTGTTTTTGTGTAACCTGAACGAAAAGCTGTTCCAGTTGATTAAGTTATCAGTTAATATCATTAAAACTAAATTAATTACTTTAAAGTTTGAAGGTGAAAGGAAGTAACTGAAATTCAGTACATTTTCAACTCACACTAAGTCTGAGCAGGTCTTCAGTTCAGTGGAAAACTGTCAAAATAAAGTTACTAAAAACTATGATGCTCTACCTCGGTTACCATGACGATCTACCACGGTTAATGTACCAACCTTTTTGCAGGGAGCTGATCTCTGCTGTGACTGCAGCCTCCAGCATCATGTGACCTTCACCCACTTCCTGTTTGATACTAAACTCCTCCTGTTTAGTTTTGGCAGTTTGAGGTCCCGCCTCCTCTCTGTAGGATTGGATCTGATTGGATGGAGGACTCAGGTCTGTTTCAGGTCTTTCCCTCACCCCATCAGGACTCTGTGTGAACTTAATGTCAGAGTCCTCAGGTACTGACGCTCCACCCTCCTCCTGTTTAATGTACAGACTGAAGCTCCGCCCTCTCATCTGCTGTTCTTCTGTGGTGAAAAAAACAACTGGAGGATAAAACCAGCGAAGAATTAGACAGTTCATGACATTATACTGTGTGAATGGTGTCTCATTGATATGACTGTTAGCCTAAGCCTAAACGGAACCCTAAAACCAAGTCTTAACCCTCAGAAAACCCTTCAAAGGTGTGTCAGAAAGTGAGGACCCCCAAAAAATGTCCCCCACATACTGTCTTTGGTCCTCACTATGTAACATTTACAAATACACACACACACACACACACTCCACCATTGTTATGGATGAGGAGCTTCCTGATCTTATTGACCTGAAGTGGCAACAAAAAGATTAATACATAACATCACAGGGAACATCACAGGGAACATCACAGGGAACATCACAGGGAACATCACATAGAACATCACAGGGAACATCACAGGGAACATCACATAGAACATCACACAAAATATCACAGGGAACATCACACAAAATATCACAGGGAACATCACATAGAACATCACAGGGAACATCACAGGGAACTGGTTCCCAGTTCAGTTTAACAACAGTTCGTATGAACAGCAGCGACATCCAGCGGGAAATCGCTGCCTCAGTCTGTGGACATTTTTTTTTTTTTTTTTTTATCAAACCCACAAACAACAAAAGTCTGTCACCGACCTGAAGGTCTGTCCTCCGGTCTGTCCTCCGGTGTGTCCTCCGGTGTGTCCTCCGGTCTGTCCCCCGGTCTGTCCCCCGGTCTGTCCTCCGGTGTGTCCTCCGGTGTGTCCTCCGGTCTGTCCCCCGGTCTGTCCCCCGGTGGTCTGGCTGTCTCTGGCTGTCTCCTCTGTCGGTCTAGCTCCTGTTTTAACCGGAAAACTTCGTGTTCATATTCGGCGATCGTTCTGGCCAAACGTCGAAAGATGTCGTCGGTGACCGCGCTGAGCCGCTGGTCCACAAACCGCCGCAGGGAGTCGAGCTTCATGTCGGTACCGACGGAAGGTGCCGGTTCACCGGGAGAGCTGCAGGTTTAACGTCGGCCTGAGCACAAACAGTAAAGTTAGACACCCCGAGGCCGCGGCAGACAGGAAGTCTTCACAATAAAAGCGGGACAGTAAACCAGACTGAAGTCTCTGAATCTGTTTTTACTCTTCAACGTGAACTTTCAGTATCTGCTGAATAAAATAGGTTGTGCTGTTCTGTGAAGTTTCTCATAAAATGTGTTTAACATTTTTACTAGTTACTTATTTCAGAAAGTAAAAGTCACGATGCTTCTAGGAAACGTTAGACATCTTATTCTGAAAGTTTGAGAGGTTTTAATTCAGTGAGCTTCACCGGGCACAGCTGTAAGTCATATGACCATCACTAACACTTGGCTTCTTCTTAGGCTTTGTATGTGTGTGTGTGTAAACTGTACTATGTGATCCATAGGTGGTCAGGGAACTTGTTCAAGGACCCCTGTAGCATTTCAAGGACCATATAAACTCATCCAGTTACCCCTGGAACGTTTCAAGCAACCCCTTGAAACCATTCAGTAACTTCTAAGGCTTCTCAAAGACCCTTGGATCTCACTCAGTGATCCACGGGACATAGTTCCTTGACTGACTAAATATATTCAAGGACCCAATAACATTTCATTGTGACATAAAATTCAATCAAGTGATCCAAGGAACTTATTCAAGGTCCTCCATGACCATTTCAGGGACCCCAGAAACTCATTCAGTGATCACAGGGACTCATTCAAGAATCCCTGGAATATTTTGAGGACATCAGGAACTAATTCAAAGACCATTGGAAGTTATTCAAGGACCTTAGTAATTAACTCTGTGGTATTTTAACATTCAAGGACCCTAAGGACACTTCAAGGATCAACTAAAATAAGATAAAATAAGTTAAGATAAGATAAGATAAGATAGCCTTTATTAGTACCACAGTGGGGAAATTCACAAAAAACATAGAATAAGTCAAATTAATAGAATAAAACTAATAATTAGAATAAAATCAAAAACCTTGGGACATTTCAAAGAACCCAGGAACTAATTCAAGGAGCCCTGGAACATTATAAGGACTTTGAGAAGTCATTCCAAGACATCTAGGACGTTTTTAGGACCCCAGGAACTCGTGTGAAACCTGAAGCATTTCAAATACCCACCACATCTCATTCAAGGATCCTAGAAACATTTCAAGATCCACTAGAATAAGTTCCTTGAGTCATGGAACTTATTCATGTCTGTATGTCTATCTATATGAGAAACCTGAGCTGTGCTAGAGGGCCGAAACAACGATAACCTGAACTTAACTATGTTCAATATTCATTTTCTCCAACTGTAAAGAGCAGTAAATTACATAATTTTGATTATGCTACTGGTTCTCAAAAGACTAAGGATTTTCTATTACAATAAAGATATAAAAATGTGGAGTAAGTCAAAAATACAAGTCATAAGCAGGAAAACAATAATTACATCAGTATTTCATTTTATTTTTGACACATAACTCAGAAATACTGAATAGTTGTTTTGCAAATGTAATCAATTAATTAACTTTCTAGCGATTTTGTGGGATATGACATAACTTGCCTTGGCAGCTGCTCCCTGGATGTTTGAAGTTTCGTAAAGAATCCTTGTTGGTTTAGGAGTTTAGCAGCAAAGCATCTGACTCCTTGTATTTTTCTGCATGTTTGGTCACGTAGTGCCGATTTAAATTGTGGTTCTTGAACACAGCGACCTGCACACCACAAACTAAGCGCACAGCTTTTCCTTTGACTTCTGTAAATAAATATGTCGCAGCCCATGCCTTGTTAAAAATGCGGCATTTGGTATCAATCTTTTTTTTTCGCATGAGCTGATATTTTGAGGGTCTGTCGGTGAGCTTTCACCTGCACGTGTCCGTACATAAATAAAAGTCACACTTTCAAAATAAAAGCAGCACAGCGTGCAGGGCGTGAACTAGTTTTCGTTTACATTTCTTGTTTGTGAGTGACCAGACATGGGCCGGACAGGAAGGGTCAAGGGGCCGGATGTGGCCCGCGGGCCGTAAAATGCCCAGGTCTGATCTAATTGTACATATTATTATATTCTTATCTATTATTTATCTTTTTCTAAGTATCTATTACAGGTTTTTTTCTCTTGCACTGTCCACTTCCCCACTGTGGGACTGATAAAGGGTCATTGAATCTTAAGAGCAACAAAAGTCCCTCACTGATGCAAAGACCTCATTCAAGGATCTCTGGAATAATTCAAGATCCACAGGAACTAATTTTAAAAAACCCTGGAGCATTTCAAGGACCACAGGAACTCACTCAGTGTTTGACTCTGAACCTTTAACATGAGTTTATTTATTCTTGTTGCACTGTGACTTCAAACCATCTTTATGACGTATTGAAGTGAAATCAACATCACTGACTTCATCACTCGTTGGTTTGCTTCAAGGCCAAACAAACTTTTTTAAAAAAGAGAGAAACTTTTTTTTTGGAGCATGTGAAGCACTGTCCTGAACATCATCAGTAATGTCACCGCTGCAAAAGATGTCAGTACTGGAAAACGGTGAAAAATAGGGTTTTTAAATGATCTGAAATTTAAAAAAAAAATTATAATAAATAGAAATTTCTTGAAGACGATCAAATATTGATTGAAGGTTAAGATAAGTTTATCTGATTTTGGGTTATGACTCTGTATCTTGTTTTCTCTGCTGACGACTGAAGGACCATCGCAGCAGTTTCTGTTCAACCATTGACAAACCCAGCTGCTGGTCTGTCAGTTCACCAGTTTGTGAAACCAGTATAAACACTGGTCTGTGTGAAATCTACAGCTGCATGAACTCTGGCTGCAGACCGTCCTCCCTCCTGACCGACTCCTTGCTGATCTGGATGTCCAGGTGGACCTTCATGTGGACGTCTCTGGAGCGTTTCTCCTGGTAGCTCTTCCCGCAGACCCTGCAGCTGTAGGGTTTCTCTCCTGTGTGGGTCAGCAGGTGTTTCTTCAGGTCGTTCTTGGTGACGAAGGCCTTCCAGCACAGATGGCAGCTGAACGCTCGTTCCTTCTTGTGGAACCGGATGTGGGTCTCCAGGTATCCTTTGGTGCTGAAGCTCTTGTTGCAGAGGCTGCAGCTGAATGGCTTCTCCCCGGTGTGGGTCAGCATGTGGGCGTTCAGCCCTCCCACCTGCCTGAAGGCTTTCCCACAGACACGGCACTGAAATGGCTTCTCGCCTGTGTGGATCCTTTTGTGGACCTCCAAGACATGGACCGATGCCAGGCTCTTCCCGCAGGTATCGCAGGAGACGCGATGCGCTGGTTTGTCCCCAGTGTGGTTCCTGATGTGCGTCGTCAGGGCGCCGTTATCGATAAACGTCTTCCCGCAGAACTCGCAGATGTATGGTCTTTCTCCACTGTGGATCCTCTTGTGGCGCCGTAGTGCACCGGGCCTTGGGAAGGATTTACTGCAGACACTGCAGTGGTACGGTTTGACACCAGTGTGACTCCGCATGTGAGTCTCAATGTTCTGGTAAGTTTTACCGCAGATGTGACAGATTTTACCGGCGTCTCTGTGAGTCTGCAGGTGGTCTGTCAGGGTCTCTGATGGTGGGAAACTTTCACCACAGACGCCACAGATGGACTCTGTTGAGTGACTCTTTGCATGTTTCCTCAAACCGCCTTTATTCTGAAAAGATTCACTGCAGACTTTGCAGCAGTGAGAGCTCTGAGTCAAAGTCTTGGCGTTCTCTTGGACAGTTGGACTTTCCTCGGTTTCAGACTTCAGGTTCTGTGAGTCCAGCGGAAGCTCTGGGTCCTGATCATTGTGGATCTCCCATGAATGACTCCTGCTGTGAGTCTTTAAGGCGCTGCTCTCGATGAAGGTCTTCCCACAGCGCTGGCAGGTGTACGGTCGCTCCCCACTGTGGATCTTCTTGTGGCGCCTCAGCGCTCCAGGTCGAGGGAAACGTTTGTTGCAGATGCCACAGCGGTACGGTTTGATCCCCGTGTGGCTTCGCATGTGCATCTCCATGTTCTGGAAACTCTTCCCGCAGATGCCACATGTCCCACTGGTCTCTCTGTGAGACTGCACGTGAATCAGCAGACCGTCAGGTAAGTCTACCTGCTGTCCACAGACGCCACAGACGCCCTGAGACTCCCTGCAGTGCGTCTCAGCGTGTTTCCTCAAGAACCCACGACTATGGAAGGAATCACCACAGACTCTGCAGCAGAGCGAGGCCAACTGAGACGACTCCAGTTCTGAGGTTTGTCTTTTGTCCAACTTTGGTTCCACCATCTCCATCTGATTGTCCTCGTCCTCGTTGTCTTCACTCTGGTCACCATCGTGCTCTTCGTGGGTCTTCAGGTGCTCCTGGAGCATGAGGTTTTGGGTGAAGGTCAGCCCACAGACCGGGCAGATGTTGTGGGTCCTCCTGCTGTGGATCTTCTTGTGCCTTCTCAGCGCTCCGGGTCGGGGGAAGCTCTTGCTGCAGATGTCGCAGCTGAACGGTTTGACTCCTGTGTGACTCCTCATGTGTGTCTCCATGTTCTGAAACATTTTGCCGCAGATCTGACACGTCCCACCGCCGCTGACGGTTTCTCTGTGAGATCTGAGATGGTCCAACAAACCGTCTGAGGACTCGAAACATTCCCCACATACTCCACAGACATGCTCGAGGTTGTCTGCATGAGTTCCCACATGTTTCAGCAGATTACCTTTGTGGCGGAAAGTTTTTCTACAGACAAGGCAGCGGTGAGACGCTGACCTGTCTGATGGCACTGTCTGCTGTCTCCTGCTTCTGCAGCGCCGTCCTCCATCAGTCCCCGTCCTTTTAGTGTCTTTATCACTGGAGTTGTTGCTGCCCTCCCAATTGTTGCCACTGTCGTTGCTTTCAGCTGCAGAGATGTCTGAGGAGGCGGAGCTGGGCGGGGCTGTGGGGAGGTGGATGGGCTGGACCTCTGATAGCGGAGTCTGGATTTGATCAGTGCTGGTTGTCCTGAGAGTAGACGAGGAGACAGAGTCTGAAAGGAAAAGAAAAAAGGAAGAGGAATCAGCTTCACACACGACCTCAACCTCCTACATCTGAGACTTTATCAGCAGACAGGAAATGATGAGAGAGAGCGGGAACAACCTCCAACAAAAGTTCTCAACTGGTTCCCAAACCATCAAACCCAGAAGCCTGTGGTTCATAGTCCTGATTCAGCCTCGTTCATATATGAACACAAACGTTCTGCTGCTGTCTAAAGCTGGACAGATTCAAGCCAAACAGGTTGATGAGACGCTGCTTTAAATCTGATTTTCTAAAAATCTGATTGGACAACAAACATTTGTTATATTTTGAGACATTACATTATTACAGTGACGGTTGTGATTATCTAACGTGAGGTGGTGTCAAGACCTTAGCTGTAGTCAGTGTGTTACCTGACAGATTACAGCTGCAAAAAATGTTGTAACCACTTTAAGAAAACTAATATCAGTAGAAGTGTTTGCTTTATTTTGAATATGTTCACCACTTTATCTGCCATCACACAGCTCTTTACTGTGGAACTACTGTATTCCTACGCACAAGTGTCCTGACTGTAGACCAGGACCTCACTCAACCCGTCAGATCACCACAGCTATGGTCACCATCAGGTTCACTGAACAGTCACATCATGAACACTGTGACATTTAATCGAACTTTTTCTCAACAACATTTACAACATCAGTCCAGGTCTCTGGGTCTTCATTGAACCCTCAGCGTGATACAGAGCTCCACCTGACTCTGGCCCCCACCTGAGAGAGGACGACTTTTATTATGACTTTTTCATAATAAAATACCTCAGTGGGTTCCAGCTGTGACATAAGGCAGAATGAACCACAGACTCTGGTTCAGGGGCTGCTGTGACTCTCAGACTGGTTTCACACTTGAGTCCAGTGTGACTCAGTTATTAAAGCTCCAGTGAAACCAGTGCCTTGTACCACAGGATGCTCAGAGCTGGACCCGCTTCTTAATTCAACAGCAAAACTTTACTCAAATTTAAAGTAAAGATAAAAACAATCTTTTAACTTCAGGTTTTCCTAGGACCCTCCTCAGGTCCTGGCCTCGCGGTCCCACAGAGGCGACCTCTGATTGGCTGACGTCTGGTTACCTAGCAACAGTCGAGCGGTGATGTGGCTCCAACATGGCGCCAGTCAGTAGGACGGGGGGGCAGGTATTAACTCACCTGTCCGGTTCAGTCGGACCACCGGACTCAGCACCGCCTCCAGCAGCCGGTTCTGTCGCTCCAGCTGCCGCCGGTGGTCCTCCACCTCCCGCTCCAACAGACCCGCGATCCGCTCCGCAGCCGCCGCCAGCCGCTCGGTGAGGAGCCGCCGCAGCAGGCGGAGCAGGCGGCCTCCCGACGGTCCGCACCTGCCGCTGCGCTTCTCCAACAGCCCCAAGACCTCCTCCCCGAGCCGCCTCAGCTGCTCCGACACCGACTCCGTCAGGGCCCGGAGCCCGCAGCGCGGCGGGGTCTCCGTGAGAGACATCCCGATGCAGAGCTCCGTCCACCGGCCAGCAGGAAGGAAAACAACCCGGGTCTGTTCCGGGTCGTCGGGTTCACTCCGAGAGAAGACAAGGCCGCAGCCTGACCCCTGCAGGCCCGGAGGATACTCAACTACCCTGATGGTCCTGGTTCCGGTGCCGCTGGTCACACACTCTTCAAATTAAAATGTTACCGGATACACTAACTTCTCTGCTTCACTGCCTGTGACAAAATAAAGTTCTCAGGATATTTAACGTCACAATCATACAACATCCGACATCGTCCTTATGCTCATGTTTATATTTCCTTATAAACATTTTCTTTAACATCAAAGAGCTTCTGATAATTGATAAACCTTTGTAGTTTTATTTCATTTTATATTTTTGTAGCTTTATTTGTAGTTTTCACTGTGTAGTATTAGTACTTCTACCGAGTACCTCCTGCACAGCTGTAATTGTAAAAAACAACATGTGACTCAAATTAAAGTGAAATTAAAACAGAAGTATCCAGAGTCTGGTCTGATCAGGACTTAGACACAAAACATTATTTCACTATTAAACAGAAAACGTGAAAACAAACTGAATCTGATTGATAAAAGAAAAATAATAAAAATATTGTGAAACTCAGTAACCACGGTAACAGGTTTAATATCCAACTTGTTTCTCCTCCATGACAACAGCAGCTGAGGAAACTGATCAGTCAGAAACTGAGAGGAAATAAATAGAGAGATGATGACGATGATGATTCTCATCATCCTCTAAATAAAAGGCAGAAGCAGAAAATCTTTATTGAGTTTGACTCAGTTTTCAATGATTCACCTTCAGGATCCAGACTGAGACGTTTCATCGTCCTGTATCTTTACAGACCCGGTCTCTGGCCTCTGACAAAATAAACAACATGTTCATGTTTTAATCAAAACCAGTTTGACATCTTACTTTGAGAAACACAAACCAACTCCTGACTTTAAAATCATGGTTGTTTCATTCTGAACTGTCCAGACCTCCCAGACAAATGTGGCTTTGGTTGGTATCTTTAATCAGGGATCAGGGTCGCTGTTCTTTAAGATCTCTATCAAGAACATGTCGGAAGGAGGACCACTATCAGTGCCCGACATGGACAAGTCCAGAGTCCACGTCAGCAAAAATACTCCCAGACCACAAGACCACAACTTGTACCAGGTGCAGGGACTCACCTGCTGATGTTGAGCCTGTCCTCACTCACCTGAGGGTCGGACTCAAACATTTCAAACACTACAAAGAGCTGGTGACTGTAATTAGTCCCAGTCCAAGATCAGTGACTTTGTCTGTCCCTCTGACGATGATCTGTCTCTGTCCTGTCGGGGACACGTGCAGCTGAAGAAAATCCACTATGTAGTGGGAGGACTGAGGACCGCAGGACCTCAGGACAAATTTTTGATACTTGATGCTATGGGCACATTACAGTCTGCACCAGTAACAGTTGACCTCCAGGACTAACTGGGACCAGGACCAGAAGATCTGACCAAAGCAGTTTGAACACTGGTCCTCTAAAGCTGGAGGAATCCTGAGTAGAAACTGTCCGCCCTCTGCTGCTCTGAGTCCTGATCTGGTTGTGGTCCAGTCTCACCCCCCGCTGCTGTGTGGACTTTTAGGTGTCCGTTGAGAGATCTTTTAGCCTGGAAGCTCTTCCCACAGACCCTGCAGCTGTATGGTCTCTCTCCAGTGTGGATCAGCAGGTGTCTCTTCAGGTCCACATCCTGCATGAAGCCTTTCCCGCAGACCTGACACAGGAAGCGTCTCTCCTTGTTGTGGAAGCGGACGTGAGTGTCCAGAGTCTGTTTCTGGGTGAAGCCCTTCCCACAGAGACTGCAGGAGAACGCCCGCTCGCCAGTGTGAATCTTCAGGTGCGTCTTCAGGTTGCCGCTCTGGTTAAAGGCCTTCCCGCAGAAGCGGCAGATGTACGGTTTCTCTCCCGTGTGGATCCTCATGTGCATCTGCAGAGCTGCGTGAGCCGGGAAGCACTTCCCACAGATGTCGCAGGTGTTGCTGACCTCGCGGTGGGAGTGCAGGTGAGCAGCAAGGCTGGTGGCGGACTCGTACTGATGTCCGCAGAGTCCGCAGCAGCAGTCCGGGTCCTGCAAGTGAGTCTCCACATGTTTAGCTAAGAAGGTCTTCCTGTGGAAGGTGTCCCCGCACACTTTGCAGACGTAAGACGCCACCGAGCTGCAGTATCTCTTTGGTTTGTGGGCGGTGTCCTTATGAAGAGTCGTCATGTGTCGTCGCAGGCTGTGTTGTTTCCTGAACTCCTGGCCACAGACGCTGCAGGTGTACGCCGCCTCGCCGCTGTGCTCCTGCATGTGTCGATCTAAAGATGTCACGTGACAGAAGGCCCGGCTGCACTGCTGACACTGGAAGGGTTTCTGTGCTGCGTGGATGCGCGTGTGTGACGTCAGGTTTCCCTTCTGGCTGAACTTCTTGCCGCAGATGTCGCAGCTGTACGGTTTCTCTCCGGTGTGCAGCCGGACATGCAGCTCCTGCGCCAGGATGGACTGGAACATCTTCCCGCAGAAGGAGCAGGTTTTACTCTTCTCCTGGTGTGTTTGTAGGTGAGCCGTCAGCTCGTCGGCTGAGTCTAAATGTTCACCGCAGAAGCCGCAGCGGCAGTCTGGGTCTTTAGCGCAGACCTGCAGGACATGTTTGAGCAGGAAGCCTTTCCCCTGTAGAGCTCGTCCACAAACATGGCAGCTGAAACTCTGAGCTGGAGTTGACCGTTTCCGTTTGTTTCTGATGGTGAGTGGCGGCCGGCCTCTTTTCTTTTTCCTCGGCGATCTGAGAGTCTGATTATGTCCGTCCCAGTCGCTGTCTGGGTCATCGTCACTGAGAACGGCCGAGCTGCTGGGTGAGACAGGCAGGGTGTATGTGGGGGAGGGGGAGCAAGGCATCGGGAGGCAGGAAACATTGCTGTCACCGTGTTCAGACACTGCAGGATCTGCAGGGTCTTGAGGCCGGAGGTTTGCCTGGTTTTGGTTCCCTGGCTGCAGCAGGTCTGAGGAGACAGAACACCTGATCAACACTGACGCACCTGACAGCTTCACTGATGTCACGTGTTTCCTCACACTAACAGGGCTCCAACCCGCCATTTTGTTCTCTCAAAATCTTTCAAAGTCGACCAAGCATTTTCATTGGTCACACTAGTGTGCAGGTCTGAGTGTGTGTGTAGGGGTATTTTTTTTTCTCCACCTACATTCAGCAAAGCTGTGCCGCTTCTCTGTCTCTGATTGGCTCCGACCCTGATATTCTTCTTCTCTGGATGTGTTTGTGAAACTGTACTAATTACAACCTTAAACATAGTGATAATTACAAATGAACTGAACTATTGATTTTTTTTTTCAACAAGAAAAATGCTGCAGTGTCATTACCCTTGAACCTGAAAGGCCCCGCCCACAACTGCACATCATCGGTGGGGGTTGACTGACAGTGATGTTGTCAGTGATGAAGTGAATCTGAAGTCTTAGGCTTTAAAACTCGGACCATGCAGGTCTCAGTGTGACTTGTCTGTTTTGTTTCCTTTAATCAGCACAATAATGTTCATTTAATTACCTTCCCTGAGCCAATCACCCGATGTTCATGGCAGGACTCAACCTGGTCCCTGTACCTGTCTGGGTCAGGTGGACCCGACGAAGACCTGATGTCAGAACATCAAAGCGGAGACTTTAAGGACGAAGACGAACTGGTTGGTTTGGTAAATGTCACGGGACCCAGACACAGGAGCTCAGTACAGGTACAGTGACAGGAAACAAGAGGAACCAGAGAGAAAGATTCAAACACTCAGTGATCTGTCAGTACTTCACTCTGGCTGTCAGGGCTTTTATTTTGAAGCTGGACGGAAGTGTGTGTCGGTGTGTGTGTGTCCTGGGTCCGGGTCCTCCGGGTCCAGTGAGGGGGACTGACCTGCTCTGTGCAGCTTGACCTCGGGCTTCAGCACGGCATCGAGCAGCCTCCTCTGGCGGCAGATCTCCCGCTCTGACCGCTCCACTCTGTCTTCGTACTCCGCCACGGTTTCCTCCAACAGACCGACGATCTCCTCCGCCGCCGCCGTTAGCCGCTCGGTGAGCAGCGGCCTCAGCGCCGGGACTTCAGCCGGTTCTTCTCCTTTCTCCACCTGCAGCAGAAAGTCTTCAGCGGCGGCGCTGATCCGCTCATGGACCGACACCCGCAGCAGCCGCACGGCGCACATTGTCCTGCTTTTCTGCGCAGTTTGAGCTTCAGCGAACAAAGAGAGAAAGCGGGGAGGTAAACACACACACCGAGTTCCGCGTCGACGACAGTTCGCTCAGAGGAGAGCGAAGCGACGGGAGCGAACAGCGCCCTCTGCTGGACTGGAGGAGACGGAGACAGACACGTTTAGACTGAGCACATTTTTTCAATATAAGTGTCAGACAGTGCTGCAGTGTGTGCAATTGTATTTATCTAAATTAGTATTGTTTTACTGTGTAACCGTATATGTAATCATATGTATTTAATTATTTTACATTTGTATATTTGGATCTTTTTTTGTTCTTGTACATTTCTTCCTTCTTTGTTGTCATGTTGCTCTTCTTATAATAAAGTAAAATAAATGAATAAAATCTGGCATGTGTACATAATATTTTAGTTCACGATCAAGTGTCTCCCTGGTATCATTAGTTAGACTGGTCCATGTGTTGTATTTACTCTGTACATTGAAATTACAAGAAACAGAATCTGTTTTCATCGAAAAAGCCTTTGAGAAAAACTAATGCCGTCCTCTGTATATATATACATTTTAAAACATATATATTTCTGATACAAATTTCTGTTTTCTGATCTCAGATTTATCCCGAACGTTAGAAAATCACATCGACCTTTGACCTTTGAGACAAAGACTTCTATGGGTTATTTTTTATTACAGAAACGTCTGTGTTAAGTCTAAGATTTAAAAAAAGAAATGTTTACTTGTCTTCAACTGACATTTAAATCAAAATGAATAAAACTGTCAACAAAAATGAAGAAATTATCAGTTATTTGTGAACATGCTAAAATTAGCAAGCTAGCTAATCTTAGCAATAAGTTGTCATCTTTTGAAAACAACTTGTGACGCTAAAAACGGAAACAGCGCAGACTGTATTCTGTCACTGTTCATGTGCTTGTTCAATAAAGTTACTCACTGTTGCTAGGATACGCTAAACTCTCCCGCTTCAGTTGCTAGGAGACGCTAAACTCTCCGCGCCACTGCTGCGGATCACGGGGAAGTTTGAGGCCGACGGTAGCGGCAGCTCTCCGGTTCGCAGGTGACACCGCTGGGATGGAGATCGTCCACGTCTACACGAAGCTCCGCGGTGAGTTTGGCCGCCAGGGACTGTTCTCTGACCGGCCTGCCGAGCTGCTGGTGGACGTCCTCCCGGACCCGGGTCTGGGTCTGCGGTTCATCCAGAAGACCCCCAGAGACCAGGCTGTGCAGGCCTGCCGGGACATGTCCGAGCACCAGGTGGGATCTACCTGCTCTTACGTCATAAACTGCGTGTTTAACATAATCTACAGCTGCATTAGTGTTAAATCACATTTTAATATGGCCTCATGTATTTAATTCACATAACACGACATGATTTAAATCTGTGTGGCGTCATTGTGTAGTTTCCACTGAACAGCTTCACCTGAGTTTACAGGTAAGACAGATATTGGAATGAGCGTGATGGTTTTCAATTTTTTTTTTACTAAAAAAATATAAGAGTGAAGATGATGTGATTTTTGTTCCCTTAAATCTGGGGAACATGATTCATAGACCTGAGCATCTCTGCAGCACCATGGCCTGGTGTCACACATTTTACTTTAGCAAGCTTGGCCACATTGAGATTAACTGTTCAACCTATAATGAACTCTAATATAACAACAGGACAGGTCATCTGGACACAGAGCTTCTGGTTGTGGTGGAGTATGAACTTAATATTTATAAATATATGTGTCAGTGTCACTTACAATGAAAACTGGTCTGTTTCAGTTCACCTCCGACTGTCTGTGAACATGTTTCCTTCAGGTGTCACATGTTAAAACACTCAGACTATATCTACAACCAGGCACAAATACAAAGCACACAAACATGTTAACTGACATCAGCTGTGATCACGACCAGCAGACCAGTCAGAGCAGCTGATTGGCTCCTGACGTGTTTGTATACATGTTGTCCAATCAACTTAAATCAATCAAATTACCAAAACTAACTGATAAACACTGAACCTCAGGGCTCTTTAAATCAATATTAACTGAAATCCTTTAGTTACAAACTGTACATGACTTTACACTCACCTGTACAGTCCAGCCCACCTGTAGATTCAGAGGTGTTCCTAATATTCTGACACCTACTGTAATTATTACAAACACCTTTAACTCTGAGTTCAGCGACAAACACACAGTTCAGACTTTTCTGACTGAGCTTCTTGAAGACAGATGAGGTGTCGGAGGTGTACCATACTGTACAGGTAAACCAGTGATTTACCACATGTGGTCCTTTAAAGACCAGACTGAGATCAGACAGAAGACACATGAGCCGTTTCATTTTCCAGTAAGAATTCATGATCTTTTCTCAGCATTTCTGGAGGGAAATGAACTGAAGTAACACAAACTCTGATTCTTCTTCTGTTGTCTCTGAACAGTTTGTTATTTTCGAAGTCACATAAGAAATTTTTCATCTCATTTAGTTTTTCTTAAAAGTTATTTTGCAACATTTTGTAAAACCACCTGAAAACCAGCTCGATCAAAAGCCAGGTTCGTATAAAGCGACGACCTGAAGTCGTACGATTCACGTTTGCGTGTCCAGGTGAACACGGAGCGCTTCGAGTCGGACAGCTGTGGGATAAACCACGAGGAGGGGGGGTGGCCCAAGGACGTCAACCCCCAGGAGATGGAACAAACCATCCGCTTCAGGAAGAAGGTGGAGAAAGACGAGAGCTACATCAACAGCAACCTGCAGCTGGGCAGCGTAAGATCCACATCAGTCCACATCAGTCCACATCGGTTCACATCGGTCCACATCGGTCCACATCGACCCACATCGACCCACATCAGTCCACATCGGTCCACATCTGTCCATATCGGTCCACATCAGTCCACATCGGTCCACATCAGTCCACATCGGTTCACATCGACCCACATCGACCCACATCAGTCCACATCGGTCCACATCAGTCCATATCGGTCCACATCAGTCCACATCGGTTCACATCGGTCCATATCGGTCCACATCGACCCACATCTGTTCACATCGGTCCACATCGGTCCACATCGGTCCACATCGACCCACATCAGTCCATATCGATCCACATCGACCCACATCGGTTCACATCGGTCCACATCAGTCCACATCAGTCCACATCGGTCCACATCGGTCCACATCAGTTCACATCCGTCCACGTCGACCCACATCAGTCCACGTCGACCCACATCAGTCCACGTCGACCCACATCGGTCCACATCGGTCCACATCGACCCACATCGGTCCACATCGGTCCACATCAGTCCACATCGGTCCACATCGACCCACATCGGTCCACATCGGTCCACATCAGTTCACATCCGTCCACGTCGACCCACATCGGTCCACATCGGTCCACATCGACCCACATCGGTCCACATCGACCCACATCGGTCCATATCGGTCCACATCGGTCCACATCGACCCACATCGACCCACATCGGTCCACATCGGTCCACATCAGTCCACATCGACTCACATCAGTCCACATCGGTCCACATCGACCCACATCGGTCCATATCAGTCCACATCGACCCACATCAGTCCATATCGGTCCACATCAGTCCACATCGGTCCACATCAGTCCACATCGGTCCATATCAGTCCACATCGGTCCACATCAGTCCACATCAGTCCACATTGGTCCACATCGGTCCACATCAGTCCACATCAGTCCACATCGGTCCACATCGGTCCACATCGGTCCACATCAGTCCACATCGGTCCACATCGGTCCACATCAGTCCACATCAGTCCACATCGGTCCACATCGACCCACATCAGTCCACATCGGTCCACATCGACCCACTTTGCCTCAGTCCATATTTGTTCCTTTAACCTGATTGAAGGTGGTTGAGGTGGTTCACTCCTGATGAAATCCAGTTTGGTTTGTTCTCATCAGTAGAATAAAATTTGTTATGAGTTTTAGTGAACCTCTGATCAGAGAAGTCTGTGGCCACACCCCTAGCTGCACTGTCTGTGGTCCAGGTCATGGAGCACTGCATCAGACAGAACAACACCGTGGACATCTACCAGGAGTACCTTGAGGATGAGGAGGAGGTGGAGGAAAGTCAGGAGTCGCCATCTGCCAAGACCATCAACGTCTTCAGGTGCAGCTGACAACAAACTGATCGACAGGTTTTGACTGATTGATCGCTGGGATTGATTGTTAGTCGTACTTCCTCCCCTGTGTGTCTGCAGAGATCCTAACGAGGTGAAGCGTACTGTCACTGGTCTGTCGTGGCATCCCGACAGTAGCAGGAAGCTGGCGGCTGCCTACTCCTGCCTTGAGTTCCAGAAAACCTCCAAAGACATGAGCCTAGACTCCTACATCTGGGACATTGGTGGGTCAGGCAGTCAGACAGCAGCTGGATTTAAGCAACCACAGAGTCCAGTCTGTTCACAGATGGATGTTTTATGTTTCAGAGAACCCCAACAGACCAGAGATGACTCTGAAGCCAGCATCTCCACTTGTCTGTCTGGCCTATAATCCCAAAGACTCACACACACTGGTGGGAGGCAGCTACAATGGGCAGATTGGTGGGTTCAGGTCCAGACCAACTGACAGGATTTTCTGTCTGTGACAAGGTTTCTAAATGTGAGTGTAATTGTTTTAGCATACTGGGACACCAGGAGAGGCAGCCAGCCGGTGGAGTTTTCCTCTGTGGAGCAGAGTCACAGAGATCCAGTCTACAAGATCATCTGGCTGCAGTCCAAGACCGGGACTGACGCATTCTCTGCCTCCACAGATGGACAGGTAAACTGATGATCATTTGATTTATTACATCAGGCTGAGGCGGACTAACCAGACCAGGGAATTCACCTTCATTAAAATCAGTGGAATAAACCTTTAACACAACTCTTATTTATACATCGTTTTAAACATTAAAAATCTCCTCTCTCTGTCCACCAGGTTCTGTGGTGGGATGTTCGCAAGTTGAGCGAGCCCACAGAGCGTCTGGTTCTGGACCCGGGCAGGGAGGGAAACCTGGATCGAGCCTTAGGGGCCACATCTCTGGAGTTTGAGGCCACCATGGTGAGTTTATGTTTGTTATTCTGCCCAGCAGGGAGCTCAAGAAACACCAGGTTTTAAGGGTGCCCATATATTCTTTTGACCTACCACATCCTCCAGCTCCTCCTGGGAGACCCTGAAGTTCTCCCAGGCCAGATTGGATATCTAATCCTTCCCCTTCAGGGCATCTTGCTGTAGGGTCTTGTCCCAGTTGGATGTGCCTAGAATATGTCCAAAGGAAGGTGTCCATGACGATTCTGATCAGATACCCATACCACCTCAGCTGGCTTCTTTCAACATGAAGGTGCCATGGTTCTACGCTGAGGTCCCTGCTAGGGAAACTCACTTCAGCTCCTTTCAGCCATTGACCAAAGGTCATATTTGAGGGTTGGAATTTAGATTGACTGTTAAATCCAGCTTCATTTTCATGCTCAGCTCCCTCTGGATCAAAACAGTTTCTTGGGGCAGTGACTCACTGCCAACATGAGGGGAACAATCCAATGTTACCATGACCTCAGACTTATAGGTGCTTCCACATCTCTAGATCAAGTTTCTGCAGCCAGGGTCCAGACCAGACCTTCCCCTTTGCCTGCTGCCCAATGTGGACCTGACCTCTCAGGAAGTAGTTTCATGTTGCTTCCTCAAGGAGAACCTGACCGGGCCCAGTCATCAGAATGAGGCCCCGGTATCCCTAATCTGGATGAGCTAACTTCAACCTAAAGATTCTGATTCATAGAGATATTTCGAACTGCCATTTATGTGGCCTCTCACCAGGGACTAATTTGTCTTGGTTGACCCTTCCAGGAACTATTACCTCCAACAATCCAGTTCTCAGGGTCACAGGGACATTCAAACCGCTCTGCCAGGATAAATTCACATTACAATAGAAAAACAAGGTTTTGTGCTGCACATTCTAGGTTTGTTGGTGCAGTATTTCATTCCTTCCACTTATCTGTGTCGGTTGTTGTGGCAGCAGACTATGCAGGGTTGTCCAGGCATCCCTTTCTCCATTAAAGCTTTCCACCTTCTGCTGAGGGATCCTGAGGTGTTCCCAGGCCAGATGGAATATGTGATCCCTCAAGCGAGTTCTTGGTCTACCCAGGGTCTTCTCCTAGTTGGATGAGTCTGGATAACCTTCAAAAAGAGGAGCCAAGGAGGCATCCTAATCAGACACCCAAACCATTTCAACTGGTTCCTTTCGATGTGAAGAAGCAGCAGGTGTACTCCAAGCTCCTTCCAGGTGCATGGTGGTGCAGTATTTACCACTAACAAACTCCTGGTAGTGCTGCATTAAAACGGTCCACCTTAGCTACAATGCTAATGTTGGTGGCAGTAGATCACTACATTTCAGAGGCTCAAACAAAACTGGAAGCTGCATCTGCTGATATTTCTCCAAATGAATATCTTTCTGTCTGATCTGAGGTCAGTTTGTTATGTTACAGTTCTGGATATCCACTAACACAAGTCACTGAGTTTTCATCAATCTTTCAGTTCAAGCAGTGCTCAACAGTGATTGGCTGAGTCCAATTGACAGCAGCTCAGGGGTAAGTTCAATAGATTTGACCACTCCCTGACTCTTAGTGTGTCTCTGTCCTTGATGTCTCTGCAGCCCACTAAGTTCATGGTGGGGACGGAGCAGGGCGTAGTCGTCTCCTGTAACAGGAAGGCAAAGACTCCGGCTGAGAAGATTGTTTGTACATACGAGGGTCACCATGGACCTGTCTACGCCCTGCACAGGAATCCCTTCTTCCCCAAAAACTTCCTCACCGTTGGGGACTGGACTGCCCGAATCTGGTCCGAGGACATCAAGGAGTCATCCATCATGTGGACCAAGTAGGAATCAGACCCTCTACTCTATCCAAACATCCTGCTCAATTAGGCTCAAACTGAGACCAGATCCTGTGTTTGTTCCTTCAGATATCAGATGTCATACCTGATGGATGCCTCCTGGAGTCCGGTCAGACCCTCCGTCTTCTTAACCGTAAAGATGGATGGCGTGTTGGATGTGTGGGATATCCTGTTCAAACAGAATGACCCCACGCTCAGTCTCAAGGTGCTCTGATCTCCCCCATAAAAAACAACATGTTGTTGTCTGCTGTTAATGTTGTTGATCTTGTCTGTCTTTTTGTTGTCTGTGGTCGTCGTCAGGTGTGTGACGAGGCTCTGTACAGCCTTTGTGTTCAGGATAATGGACGTTTGGTGGCGTGTGGCTCTCAGGAGGGTGGGGCCACGCTGCTGGAAATTTGCCCCGGACTGTCGACCCTACAGAAGAATGAGAAGAGTCTGCTGGCTGCTGTAAGAAACTCTGAAACACGTGCAGATACATGTTGAATGAGTACACTGTAGGTTAGCAACAGTTTCAACAGTATCATCTGCATAGAAATGAACATGACTGGAGACAGGTATTATTTATGTATACAGTGAGTAAAAGTGGAGCTCTGTAGGACACATTAACATTTAAGGGTAAACCTGTTATTCATCAATTAGTTGATCAACACAGAATTGACAACTATTATATTGATATGTGATTACTTTTGTTAATATATTTATTATTAATTAAATAATCATTTTATTATTTTTTTACTTTTCCAGCCTCCCAAATGTGAGAATTTGATGCTTTTGTCCGACACATGACATTAAACTGAATATTGTTGGGTTTTGGACAAAACAAGATATTTGATGATGTTACTTTGGTCTGTGGAAAATTTTACAGCCAAAACGATGAATCAAAAAAACAAACAAAAAAAAAAACAGTCATTAGGTCCACAAACCACCGCTAGAATAGAGTAGAAAAGCTTCTCTTCTTCTACTGTAGAAGACGGTAAACAGCACACCACACAGCCGTTCTTCAAACACCAGTTAAACTGAAAAACAGTTTCTTTCTTCTTTTAGTTTATTTGAACATTTTAAATTACAAACACTGTGATCATGAGAGAAACAGACGCGGGGTGAGCTAACCTCGCTAACCTCGCTAACAACGTGATACATATTAATATCAAAGCCAGTAAACAGTATCACTGTTGTGTTAAACTTCAGTGTTAGTGGAGGGAAAACCTGGACCAGGAGAAGACTAAATAATCAGAATAAAGATGGAGCGAGTTCAGATCTCTATTGTCACTTTATCTGTTTGTTTCCAGATGTTTGAGCGTGAGACGAAGCGAGAGAAGATCCTGGAGGCTCGGCAGAGAGAGATTCGTCTAAAGGAGAGGAGTCGATCGGAGCAGAGCAGGGAGGAGGAGGGAGGTCGAGAGGAGGGAGAGGAGACTCCTGATCAGCTGCTCGTCAGAGCTGAGAACGACTTCTACAGTGTGGTGGAGGCAGAGCTGAGGAGGAGGAGGGAGAGGGAGGACGAGTCAAACTGGGTGTGTCTCTATTCCTCACCTCCTTTTTTTGTTTCTGTTTCTCTGTCAAATGATCCGCAAACACAAATCAGAGACTTTAAGTCAACAACAAAACTGAACCAGACGTCAGTTGTCAGTGTGTGGTGGAGGTGTGGGATGCAGTGAAAGCCATGTGTGTGTGAAGTGAGTGTTGAAAACCAAAAACAACCAACAGGAAAGCAGTCAGGGGCTCAGCTGTCCAGGGAGAGAGAGAGAGACAGGAGGCTGAAGAAGCCTAGCTTTATGCCCTTTCTCACAGGTGCAACAGTACAGCTCCTGCACCAATGCCACTGGCATCCACCTGAATTTTAAAGGGCTTCTCAAAGTTTGGAGCTGAAAGCACAGGAGAGCTACACAGCAGATTTTTTACAGCAACAAAAGCAGCTTGACATTAGGGAGATCACACAAATGCAGCCTTTTTACTCAAAAGGTTTGTCAGTGGGGCCACCAAAGAAGAAAAATTCTGGGCAAAACCCCCGTTAATACCCGGTAAAAACCTCCCCAACTCATTCTTTGTTGCTGGCCCTGGGTACCTATCAGTAACCTCAACTTCAGCCCTCATGGGTCGTATTTTCCCCTGGCCTACAACTTTTCTCAGATATATCACTGTGGCCTTAGCGAATTCACACTTTGACAAGTTAATTGTGGGATTGGCCTCAACCAGGTGATCAAACAGAGCCTTGAGATGCTGAACATGTCGGTCCCAAGAGTCACTGAAGACGACATCATCCAGATACGCAGTACATCCTGAAAGTCCCTGCAAAACCTTGTTCATGAGACACTGGAACGTGGCTGGAGCATTCTACAACCCAAATGACATGGCATTTTAAGAAAAAAGTCCTCCAGGTGTTGAAAGTACAGATTTCTTTTGCTCTTTGTGTTGGCGATACTTGCCAGTGCCCCTTCAAAAGATCCAGCTTCGTAACAAACCTTGCACTGCCTACCTCATCCACATAATCTTCAATACGTAGCATTGGGTAACAGTCTGGCTTAGAGACAGCATTGACTTTCCTGAAATCTCCTCAAAATCTGTCAGAAGTATCATATTTAGGGACCAATAAACATGGCAAAGCCCAGTTGGATGATGCTGGCTCTGGTATACCATGTCAATCATGTACTCCACCTCTTTTTCCATGAGTTTTCACTTCTCCAAGGGAAATTTCATCAGTTAAAAGTAAACCACACAGAAAAATATTTGTTGAACCATTTCTCTTATTACACGAACATCTGAATGTTGTTTTAAAGCTGTTTCCACACTGTGGAAATGAAGAAGCACTTATGTAATAATTTAAATTAATAAATGTCTGAATATGATTTTGTTTTTCAGGAGAAAGGCGTCTGTGAAGAAAAAGAAGTGAAAAACGAAGCAGAAACTTCAGGAACGTCACAGTGAATGAAACATGTTTCTGTCATAATATTGATCTTTTATTGTTGAATGTGACTGTTGTAATGAACTGTGAGTGTTTTCAGTTTGATTCCAGCTCAGGGTGAAATTCTGTGAATTTTGTTCAATAAAAAGAATTAAAAAGGAAACTTAGTTTTAATATTTCTACAAAACTTTTTAAAAGAAGAGATTTACTGAGGAAGATAAAAGAGGCTGAGAAAGAAACATAAAGAATTGAAAGAACCACAAAATGTAAAGTTATAATTAGAAAACCAAAGAAAAGTGCTTTTTAAAACATGATTTGTTTTCTCTGAGATTATGTGTCAACAAACAAACAAAAACACCATCAGTTTTCACAGGTAGTCGATATGTAAAACCTGGATCTGACCGAACCTGAGATTTTACACAAAATAAATAAATTATGACATGAAATTATACAAAAGTCTGTTGAAATGAGAGAGAGTCAATAATTTAGAGTGAACAGGTTTAATAAATGACACGTCAGTCTGCAGCCTCCAACAAAAATATATAAATACATAAAAATATAATATTAAAAAATTATATAGCGATCTATCTACTATCATTATACAATATTAATATAATATAGAATAATTACATTTAATTTAATATTCTACCGTTTTGTATCTTATCAGTGTTTCCTTTAATTCGTTTTTTTCCTCTCTGTGATCACACATTGTGTAATTATTTACAGACTGAAATAATTTGAAAAGTTTTCAGGTCACATTGCTGTAGTTGCTACTTTTATTCTGAAGGACAGCGGAAGTCCTCCTGTTGCTGCTGGTACCGGAACAAACACTGTGTTAGCATAGTTAGCTGTTAGCAGCAGTCTGTGAGCCCAGCAGCTTCTGTCCCGGCCCTGTCCCGGCTCTCGGTGTCAACATGTCCCGGGTCCAGAGGCTCCGGGTCTTCGTCAGTCAGCGGCTGAACGCGGCGGTCGAGGAGATTTTGGCGGCTTTTGAAAAAACGATCATTAAATACGAAGAAGAAGCGGCTCTGAGTCAGGAGGTGATCTCCCGCCAACACGCGCTGCTCTGCGCGCTCCACAAACCGCTCATGGAGGTCCCGTCCGCAGGTGAGGGCACACCTGAGAGTCCGTCCGGATAATGTTGGTCGGCACCGACGTGTTTACAGCAGGTGTGTTTTTAACCTTTGGAGCCGCTGAATCATCTCAGGTGACAGTCGTCAAGGTGCATCGGGCTCTGGTCCAGGTGATCCGGTTCCAAGAGTTCAGGTGTAACGGTCCTGTGGTCCTCTCGGTGTTATAGGTCACAGGCTAATGTGGAGCTGTCCGAGTAACATCATCACGTTTTTCACATTAAATGTCTTCCTGTGCAGTTTTCATGTGTTGTAATATTTCAAGATTCTTCATTTTACTCTTTAAAAAATTCAGATTATTTCTCCAAACATTTTTTTCCTGTAAAGTTTAGATTTTACCTTTAAAATAATGTTATAATGTAATTGTACGTTGTCATATTTCTGTATTGTGACCTCAGCAGCAGCAGGACCGTCACACGTTGGATCAGTTATCGATCAGTTATCGATCAGTTATCGATCAGTGGAGGACTGAATGGGACGTTTTCCCTTTTTATAACATAACCAGCAGTCGATCGATGACGATCATGTGACGCTGATCCTCTGCTGCTGTTTGACTTCAGTGAGATGAGTCAGATTTTTGCCTCGAGACCGAACTCGAGGTTTAAATCCACTGTTTTAAGACATGATCCTCCTTCAGTCATGTGACCTTATCTTCCTGTTTCCTACCTGTATGAAAACTTTATTCTTCAGTTTGGAAACAGCAGCTGACAAAATGGTCTTAACTCAGTAGCGTCTTTCTCACTGGTTGTGGACCTTTTTACCTTATCTCTTGGTCTTCATCATCAGAAAACAACAAGAGTTTGTGTTTTTGAGTAAGATCCATTTAGTCCAGTCCAATCCAGGTCTGGGTCTAGTGTCTTTAAAGTTGATCTTTAATATTTGTCTCCCTGCAGACGCCTTCACTCAGCAGCTGATGGGGAGTAAAGAAGAGGTTCACCCTGAGCACCAGGACCAGGACCAGGGGGACCCACAGCCCTCAGAGCAGCTTCAAGACCTGGATGAGGCTGAAATCATCAAGTTCACCTACAATCCCAGGTGTGTAGTGAGACCAGGGGAGGACGTGGACTTGTCAGTTGCTGGGACTGCTCGGGTAGAACCGGGATCAGTGGATCCAGATCAGGACGTCCAGCTGGTGCTGTCTTCTGAGACTGAAGACAGTGACGACTACAGCAAAGACTCTGCTGACCCCAGACCTGCTTCAAACAGACTGAAACCAAAGACGAGCCGTAGACCAGGACCAGGAGGACTCCTCAGCTGCAGGGTCTGCGGCCGGACTTTCAGAGCTCGCAGGTTCTTGTTCAGACACGTCAAAGCTCACCTGCAGGAGGCGGAGCAGGTCTGTGGTTTGTGTGGTGAACGATCTGAGACCAGTGACAGCCTGAGGCTTCACATCCAGACTCATTGGACCACCAAGAGGAGGAGGGACCCAGAGAACCAGACCAAGAGCCAGAGCAGAGAAAGACAGTTTCACCAGTGCGAGGACCAGAACCCGAACAGGTGTGATGACTGTGGGAGGAGTTTTCTTCAGGTGTGGAAGAAGAGGAAACACAGGTGCTGCCCCCGGAGGGAAAACCAGGACCCTGAGGGTCTGGAGGGACCCAAGAAGAAGAGGAGGAAGAAGAAGTCATGAACATTTGGTTTGTATTTCTGACCTCACACTGTGACATCATGGTGACATCATGGTGACATCACTGAGGAAGAGGCTGACAGGTAGATTTTTACTTGAGGTTTATTTCTTAATAGATTTTCATTTTTATTTTTCACAAGAAAAAAGCAAAGAGACGATGATGAGTCACTGTCATCTTCATCATCGTCTTCATCATCGTACAAGGAAAAAGTCAGTTTGTCATTTGAGGAGAAAAGAAACAGTTTAAGAAAAAAAGTTGATATTTTGAAATTAAAAATATTTTTATAATATTTCAAAAAACTTTATTGTCAAAAATAATTTTCTTGTAAATTTTTGACTTTCTTTTCAAAATAAGGACTTTCTTCAACTTTTTGAGAATAAATTTGTAAAATTGTTACATCTGGAGAAAGAGAAAGTTTTACCAGAGATAGTCTCCTTTCAAGATACTTTCTGAATCATAATTATTATTATGACTCGTCCGGTAAATGTTCAGCTTCACTCTCGTGACTTTGTTGAAATGTTCCTGCTTCTTGTTTTCAAGTGTTTTGATAATATTCTGGTGAAAAGTTGTAAAATTTAGTAAAACTTTGGTTTGAAAATCTCAAGTGCTTCCTCCTGATTCTGCTCCCTAACAAAATAAAATAAAACTCATGAAACTTTCACGAAGCAGAGATGTGACTTGATCTCTTCGTGGGTGGGTGGGTGGAGTCCTTACCCCCAGGATGGGGAGTTAAAGTGATGATTGTTTAGTTACTGTTTGTATGGTAACATCATGTAACGTCACATACAATAAAGTTTGAGTTCAGGTTTCATTGTTTGACTCAAGCCCAGTGTTTGTTCATGTTCAAACTGTCCTGAGACAGAAAACGTTCAACACGTTAAAACCTTGTAAGAACAAACTTTAAAAACAACCTTAAAGCGTTTGATAGTCGAAAGCTCCAGAACAGCTACTAAATTGACCTCATGAACTAAATTTCCTCTTTGACTAAATCAAATTAAACACAGAGCAGAGATACTGACTGACTTGTCCTGAGGCAGCAGAGACCAGGAGAACGTGTTAAGTGTCGTTCAGTTGTGTCGTAAGTCGCAGGTGTGACCCTGAATGTGTCAGCTGATGATCAGCTGATCTGCAGGTGGTAGAGGTCCACAATGAGACTAATCTTTACCTTTGATGTAGTCCAGGTGTTTGTTAAAATCACCTGGACTACATCAAAGGTAAAGATCAGTCTCATCATCATCTACATCAGTGTAGACGTGGTCTGAGTAGAAACCATGACCAACACGGTCAGTATGGTTTCAGAGCACAGCCGATCAGCTGTTAGCAGCAGTTTCCTCCGACCTGTGCACAGACTCAGTTTGTGTCTCTAAAGTTTGTTCATCTTTGCTGAAGGAGGGGGCGGGGCTGCAGGATGACTGGTGGGTCTCCGAACATAGGAGAGGGGGTGGGCCGGGGAGTAAAGGAGGTGTGGGGAGGAGGCCAGCCTGCAGGGGTCTGTGGTCTGCTCTACATCTGTGCTGACCTCTACGATGACGGTGGCGGTGACCAGGCGGTTGTGTCTCATCAGCTGGTTGAGTCTCCTCTGCCGGTTCATCACTAGACGGACGTCTCTCCTCTCCAGTGGACACGGTCTGTGGTGGTCTCTCCACAGCGAACCCTTTGGCCGCCTCCTCCTCCGGCTCGTTGATGCCGCTGTTGCTTCTCTTGGTGCCTTGCAGCAGGTCTTCGAGGTAGTTCTCCCTCTCGATACGATGACCTCTGCAGGAGTTAAAGAGCTCCACTGCTGAAGGAGGATCCATCCCTTCCACGTCTATGAGATACCTGCAGACCAGGTAACCGGTGCGGTTCAGGCCGTGGGTGCAGTGGACCCCGATCAGCTTGTCATTGTCCTGGTTCTCCTTCAGGAAGTGTCTCACAGCCCGTTTGAAGCTCAGGATGGCAACCTCAGAAGGAACCTGGCGACCCTCAGTGAGGATCTTAATGTAAGACCAGGACTCTGGGACATCCATCAAACTATAGTACCTCGTGGTGAAGGTGAGATCAATAATCAGACCCAGCTCCTGGTTCTGATTCTCTAGAGAGTCCAGCAGGTCCCACAGATCGAAGGATTCTGATGCTGGGACCCAGCAGTTCAGAGACGGTTTCAAAGGCACTTTGAAGGCGATGAATCGAGTCCCCGGTATCCTCTGTCCTACAGGACGGTAGTCCAACCATCGATCCGGTACACAGTTCTTCTTCTTCTTCTTATAATAAGGCATCTCAGCTGCTCCAAGGTCTCAGGTGTTTTTTAGTGTTTACTCCTGACGTCATTTCAACACTGACCTGAAACATCACGGACAGAAACATTCAGTGTCCCTGTTGAATACATCTGTCTCACCAAACTTCTTTCAGAATCCTAATCATTTAAGGATCAGCCGGCTTTTGATATGGACCTGGCCTGATGTGGTCTTGGTGTGAAAAACCCATGAAGTTTCTTTTCCTTTTTTGCATTTTCACAAACAGAATTTCACAGATCTGAACTGTGTTTTAAAGAGTCTATGGTCTGTCTGGGATAGACAGGCTAGTCTTGGTCTGGTCCTATGTGGTCTAGATGTGAAAAAAAGCAGTGAAAAAAAAAAAAACTATATATATATATATATATATATATATATATAGTTTTTTACAAATTTGAAAATGAGTTTAAAACAGTTTTAAGGCTTTTAGTTATAATGTTAAGTTTCCCTTAACTTTCCCCTTAACTGTCGAATTGGAAGCAAACAGCAGCGTAAACGGCTTTAAAATACACATTTACTTCTTTAAACTGCTCATGGATGGATCCGTGTCATTATCTGAATTTACTAGACGTCGTTAATAAATGACTAAAAGATGTCCACTTCTGTTTTACAGCTATGCACCTCTTTAGATTAGTAATTTAACATTAAATAGATCTATTTTTAAATGGAGTCTGGGTTTGAGTTCCTACCGGTGAAGCTGCGCTCTCACGACAAACGAACCGAAGAATAAAAACTCCAAAAATATGACGTAAACTGATGACGTAAAAGCAAAAAAACCGCGATGACTTTACAAAATTATGTCTACAACTGAGTTATCCACGTGCAGATGGCAGTCAGAGCCACGTTCCCGCTGACGCAGGAGATGACGTAACACCTGCACGTTTTACACGTCGACGTCCTGCGTCAAGACGCTGGTCGGGGATCCCGGAAGCGTCCTCGCGTTGTTTACATTCTGGTCTTTGTTCTGGCAAAATGTCCAAAAAACGGCCCAAAGGTGCCGAGAGCCGCAGCCTGCGGGCCCTGATCGACCAGCAGCTGGCGGCGGCCGCGGACCACGTCTTCTGGCTGCTGCGGGAGCGCGGGCAGGCGGAGCTGGAGCAGCTGAAGGAGCTGGTGACGGAGCGGATCACCGCGGCCGTGGAGGAGATCTTCACCGCGCTCAGAGCCGCCAGGACGACCGGCACAGAACCGGAGGGGCCCGGGGACAGTCCGAGACCAGCACCCGGAGCAGACAGGACAGGTGAGTGTCCGGGTACAGAGGTTCAGAAACAGCCTGCAGCTGGAGCTCGCTGAATATGTAGAGCTTTCAACCGCATTACACGGTTCATCGGTGAACGTGACAGTTTATTCTATGCAGCTGACTCATTTTCTCTTCTTTTGTTTTGTTATTTTCGTTCAGGACAGAAAACTGGATTTTTCTAAACGTTAATGACGAAACGTTTATTTTCAACATCATAAATAAACCGCGGTTCAAAACTGTCTGGGGTCAGTGTGATCGATCACAATCGTGACGTCATTTATCTATTTATTGATAGATCTCATGCCTATCTTATACATATGCACATACTAATTCTACGCCATCGTAAAGAGGTGAGCGCTCAGTCTGTTGAGGCAGTGAAGCTGTACGTGGTCACATGACTGTAGTAGAGAGCATGATGAGTGGTCCAGCCTCCTACAGGTGACGATTTGCAGCTTCTTGTCTTCCATGATAACAATCTGATCATTTTAATTGATTAGTTTTTCTTCCTGAGCATCAGAGCTGTAACGATTAGACGACTCATTATTTGATTGAAATGAAATTCAGTTAAAATAAAGTGAATCTCTCTGAACCCTGGAAATGTGAAGATTTAGGAAATTGTACGAGGCATTTTTCACTATGTCCTGACATTTTACAAACAGATAATCAGTCAATTAATCAATAATATAACTTGTAGATGAATCAGACTGAAACATTTCAGTGATCTGAGACATGATATCAACTAATTTCAGCGTGTTTTCTCTGCAGAGTTGTGTCTGTCGGTTGGTGTCCGGAGTCTCTCTGAGGAGAAACATCTGAAGCTGGACACCCGACTGAAGGAGCCTCTGCCCGGTACGTCCTCCAGACCAGAGACCATCTCTGAACCAGACCACCAACCGGCCTCTCCAGAAGATCCTGCTGGCGAGGAGGAGGAGGACGATGAAGAGGCGACAGCTCACTGCTGCAGAGTGTGTGGGAAGTCCTTTGACAGGAAAGGCTTTCTGATGAAACATGTGGAGAAACACTCAAAGGAGGCTGAGTGTCTGTGCGGTCTGTGTGGGGAGCATCTGGAGTCCAGTGATGGTCTAAAGCTTCACCTTCAGACTCACCGTGACAGCAGCAGGACCTGCGACGTCTGTGGCAAGAAGTTCCCCTCAATCCGTGCTCAGGAGACACACCTGAGGCTGCACACTGGGGAGAAACCCTTCAACTGCCACATCTGTGGAAAAGGCTTCAACCAGAAGGGCAACATGGTGACGCACATGAGGATCCACACGGCGGAGAAGCCATTCAGGTGCAATGTCTGCCGCAAAGACTTCAGCCACGCCGGCTCTCTGGAGCGACACATGAAGGCTCACGATGGACAGATGCCGTTCAGCTGCAAAGTCTGCAGGAAAGGGTTCGCAAAGAGCGCCGAGCTGAGGCGACACACCCGGAGCCACGAGTCCAACGACCAGCCTGCCATCAGGAACAGATGCAGGAAACCGAGTCTGACTCCCTCCCACTGCTGCAAGGTCTGTGGGAACGCCTTTCACAATAAAGGTAACTTTGTGCGGCACGCTGAGACTCACTTAAATGATCCTGAATGTCGCTGTGGTGTCTGTGGAGAGCAGTCAGAGTCCTCAGAGACTCTGCAGATCCACATCCAGAGCCACCGAGAAACCAGCAGGATCTGTGACATCTGCGGCATCAGCTTCAGGGACATGGAGATCCACATGAGGACGCACACTGGCCAGAAACCCTTCAGGTGCAAAGACTGCGGTAAGGACTTCCCCAGGAAAGGTTCTCTGGAGCGGCACATGAAGCTGCATGCTGGTGAGAGGCCGTACATCTGCGAGTTCTGTGGGAAGACTTTCATCGAAAATACCGTCCTGAAGAGACACATCAAGAGTCACACAGGCGGGAAGCCGAGGATCTACTCGTGCGATGTCTGTGGCAAGAAGTTCACCATGAGCCAGCATCTGGACGTGCACAAGAGGATCCACACAGGGGAGAAACCGTACACCTGCAGGGTCTGCGGGAAGAACTTCCGGCAGATCGGCAACCTGGACTCCCACATGAGGATCCACACGGGTGAGAAGCCATTCATCTGCAGCCTCTGCGGGAAGAGGTTTCGCCAGAAGATCTCACTGGAAACACATGAGAGGTTCCACAAGAAGGAGAAACCGTTCAGCTGCCAGCTCTGCAGCAAAGGCTTTGTTCAGAAGATTGACTTGAAGAGACACATGCTGACTCACACTGGGGAGAAACCCTACAGCTGCCACGTATGTGGGAAGAGCTACCAGGAGAAACGCTCTGTGGACTCACACATGAAGGTCCACACCGGAGAGCGAGCCACCAAAGACTCTGTGACACCGAATCTGAAACCTCACACCGACTTCATCCAGCTGTGATGACCCACAGCAGCTGGACTCATCTCCAGCGTCACATCGTTTACTCATCCATGACGCTGCCTCTCTACTAAACTAATGATTTCCACTAAAGGAATCTTTCCTGGAGCCCAGGAACCTTTTGAGGAGCATTGTTACTTGACCTGCTGTTCCACTGCAAGAACAGGGAACAGGATTATTTCCTGGTCTACAAACAAGTCTCTGCTCTGGGGTGGTATGTGGTGTCAGGATGGAGGCTGCAGTGCTGAACATCTCAGACAGACTCTGGAGGTTTTTGGACCAATCTATGGGGTTTTCATTGTTCTGAAGATGCAACAGGAACAGAGAAGAACACGCAGGAGGGGTTTTTAGTTTCATTCATTTCACTCAATCAAGAACAAAACACAACTTAACAGGAGGCCGGTCCACTGCTGAGCTCCTGGACCAGATTTGGTCTTTTTCCATTCATATTCCTCAGCTTCATTCAGACATGATTCATAGAAGGAGACAAAGCAAAGGTTTGATTTATCCAGGCAGGAAACCAGCAGAGATCAAAGGTTGATGTTACATCACCAGCACATGTATGTAACAAGGTGCAGAGTCTGAAGTGAGATCAGATTAATGTCACTGCCACATGGTTCATCTCAGCATGTTTTATACAGAAATCAAAAAATAAATTCAGTTTAGTATATGATGGAAGTTGAAGGTTAGGGTGGGTCAGGGTCAGAACTTTAAACCATGAGACTGATGAAAACCTGTCAGAGGAGGATCAGAGCTCAGTCTGTCTCACCTGTCCCTCTCTCCAGGTGATGAATATCACCTTTGTCTCTGTCCACGGACGAAGCTGTGAGGAAGATGAATGTCAACGTGTGAAAGGTACAGATCCCTCCTGAGGGTCTGGATCCAGGGGGTCTGGATCCTGTCCAGGTGTCACATGTTTGATTCATTCAGTTTGTTAAGAGGGAGAAATGATTTCTGTCATCATCCAGACCTCAGCTGGTTCTAATGTGGTTCATCGACTGCAGCTCAGTTATATCATCATTTTAATTCACTAAAGTCTGAATAATAATGTCATCCATGTGTTTTTTAAATCAAAGGTTCAGATTTAACAAACACCTCAATGATGTCATCAGACTGAGACTGTCTCAGTCTGATGACATCACATTTGGTAACATTAGAGGAAACAGGAACTCCGGTGTTTGAACATGAGTCAGTAAAATAAAAACATTTCATATTTTCGTTTTGATTTCCTGACGTTATTTTAACCCTATGTGATGTCTGGTTTCTCTCGCTTTGAGAATAATGTTGGGTCTATTGAATCTGATCAATCAATCAGTTATTGATTTGCAGAGTGACAAATAAAAACAATTTTCAATTGATTATTCTGTAAAGTTTAATGTGTTGGTCAGAGTCAGAGATGATCATCATTTCAGATCAGCCGATTCATGAAACTCTTCAAATGTTTTGATTCAGGTAAGTGACACAGAGAAAAACCAAACGAGAGAATCACTGAAACAATCAATACATCACTGTGATCATGTGACTGATAATTAATCAATAAGTTGTTTCAGCTCCAGAGGTCTTGCCTGATGCAGTCCAGTCTTCATGAAGTTCATCAAGTTCAGACATGAAGCTTTAATGAAACATTTATGACTGTCAGACTGAAGTTCATGTGGAGAGCGAGTTTAGTTTAAGATGAGTCAACTAGTTAAAACATTATGTACAGTTTATTCAACAAAGAAGAAGAAATTTTCTGTGTGATGGGTCATATGTTCACAGTGTGTGAAGAACGTTGTGAGATGAGTTAAAGGTGTTGTTGTACTGGAGGACTGTACCGGTGTTTCTGTCTGAGTCAGACCCACCTGACAGAGCAGATGATGATGATCCACTGATACTGAGGCGTCTCAGTCATCAGGGACCAGCTGCACTAAACTAAGTCTTCTCCTCAACGTTCACTCAGCATTTAAGGTATTATTAAGAATCCCTTAAAGTCAGTTAAAACCACAGTAAGAAAAAAACTTAAGGTTTCTCTGACCGTGAATGCAACACGACTGAGTTTATGATAAATGAAGAAAATGAACGGAAGAGAATTTGAGACCAGGAGACACCTGAACCACGGGGACCACTCAGACTCCGTCTCCTCCAGTCCAGCAGAGGGCGCTGTTCGCTCCCGTCGCTTCGCTCTCCTCTGAGCGAACTGTCGTCGACGCGGAACTCGGTGTGTGTGTTTACCTCCCCGCTTTCTCTCTTTGTTCGCTGAAGCTCAAACTGCGCAGAAAAGCAGGACAATGTGCGCCGTGCGGCTGCTGCGGGTGTCGGTCCATGAGCGGATCAGCGCCGCCGCTGAAGACTTTCTGCTGCAGGTGGAGAAAGGAGAAGAACCGGCTGAAGTCCCGGCGCTGAGGCCGCTGCTCACCGAGCGGCTAACGGCGGCGGCGGAGGAGATCGTCGGTCTGTTGGAGGAAACCGTGGCGGAGTACGAAGACAGAGTGGAGCGGTCAGAGCGGGAGATCTGCCGCCAGAGGAGGCTGCTCGATGCCGTGCTGAAGCCCGAGGTCAAGCTGCACAGAGCAGGTCAGTCCCCCTCACTGGACCCGGAGGACCCGGACCCAGGACACATGCTAACGTCCGCTAGCATAGCACGTCGGCTAACATGACGGCTTCACTGAGCGGAAACGTTTTCGGAGACAAACCGATTCAAACTACGTCACAGGAGAGAAACACGAAAACGTCTGAATTTAACAAACAGACAACAACGAAAACACGTCACCAGGCAATAACAACAACTCCCATAAGTCTAAGCCAAGGCATCAATAGCAAAGCCTCATGGGAGCTGTAGTTTGATGAAAATTAGTGGACAGCAGCTGGGATTTCTTTGGATCATCAGTGAATCTTCTGGTGATTGATAAACCGTCTAAGATCTGGAAACCTCCAGGTGTTAGAGTTGAGCCTCACCTGTGGGAAGTCACAGGTGAGGCTCAACTCTAACACCTGGAAACCTCCAGATGTGGAGTTCATGTCAGAAGCCCAGTGAGAGGCTGCACGTGTTTAGGATTTTTCACTGGAAACAACAGATCAATTATCAACAGTGTCTGATTAACTTAATGAACGAATCGATCGTCTGATCATTACAATCAATGATCGATACAGCTGCAGTGTAACCTCTGCTGAGGATGAGGATGATGTGTCCACACTGAGGTGAGAACGTCTGTTTGACACAAAACAGGTCACTGATAGAAAAATAACCAGTGAAGGTGAAGCTGACCCGGTTCAGGACTGGACCCGGGTCACCACAACACCCCACTGATTTCGGTTGTCTCACCTGTGATGACAACAGTCTGAGTGTCGTTGTTACACCTGTGATAGTGTTGTGAAGAACCGCTGTAAATCAGTGGTTTCACCCGAACACACTTACCTGCAGTGGTTCAGGTCCAGGACTGGTCCAGGTCCAGAAACTTCATCCTGCACCAGCACCAGATCAACTGTACAAACAACAGGCTTCTGATCGTCATGGAAACGTCCTTGTAGTTTGAAAATTAATTTTCAAGTATTTTTTGTTTAGTTTTATATTTCAGTTGAGTTTGTCTGTCACTTCTGCCTCTCTGAGTCAAAACTATGACAAAAGATGGGGTTTAGTGACATCATGAAGTGTGGGATCATGGGAGTTGTAGTCTCCTCCTGGTCTGGATCCTTCAGTGTCAGTGGTTCAGGAGGTTTTGACCTGGAGCTGGATTCTCCACAGAGTCTCCTCCTCTCCACAACAAACACAGCAGCTGATCAGAACCAGGAGAAACACTGAATCAAACTGTTTCACAGTTAAAGTCAGTGATTGGATGATGCTCTTCAGTGACACAGGACGTCTCTGATTGGCTGGAGCTGAGCTGTCTAACATGAGCTGAGTGACAGACCAGGGTCAGCTGGTCATCCTGCTGACCTGTGACTGCTGACGCTCCATCTTCAGGTAGCAGCTTAACTGCACCTGGTTCATGGACATCACTGAGGTCAGACAGTGACCATGACCTGCTTCCTGTGTCAGTGTGACATCACAGCTCAAGTTGTAAAATAATTCAAAGTCACAAACTTGTGTTTTGAACAGTGTGTGTGTCTGTGTGTCTCTGCTGCAGATGTTCGCCAGCTGTTGGTGAGTGAAGAGGAGCAGCAGGACTGGAGCTCCAGTCTGGACCAGGAGGACCCAGACCCCCCCCACATTAAAGAGGAACAGGAGGAACTGTGGAGCAGTCAGGAGGGAGAGCAGCTTCAAGGACTGGAGGAGGCTGATTTCACCAAGTTCACATTCACTCCTGTCCCTGTGAAGAGTGAAGATGATGATGATGATGAAGAGAAACCTCAGTCCTCTCAGCTCCATCAGAGTCAGGCTGAGGAGAACAGAGAGGCAGAGCCTCCAGCCAGCAGCTCAGCTGAGCACATGGAGACAGGAGCTGATGGAGAGGACTGTGGAGGACCAGGACCAGACAGGAACTCAGGTCCACATGGACATTTAGAGCCAGTCAGTGAAGACAATTCTCTGGACTCTGCTGAGACTGACGACAGTGACTGGGCTCAGTCAAGTGAGGCTCAGTCAGGTGTGGACGTGGTGAAACACAGTGAGGCTGATGTTGATGTTGGGTGTTCGGTGAAGGAGAGACCGTTCCCCTGCTCCTACTGCGGGAAGAGGTTCAGTCTGAAGGGGAACCTGAACAGACACATCAGAGACCACACAGGAGAGAGACCGTTTCCCTGCACCGGCTGTGATAAATCCTTCAAAGACAGTGGCTCGTTAACAGCACACATGAGGTGTCACACCGGAGAGCAGCCGTACAGCTGCCTGTTCTGTGGGAAGAACTTCAGTGGGCGGGGCAACATGACCAGACACATGAGGATCCACACGGGAGAGAAGCCATTCACCTGCTCAGTGTGCAGCAAGAGCTTCCACGTGAAGGAACACCTGAACAGACACATGAAATACCACACGGGAGAGAAACCCTTCAGCTGCTCTGTCTGTGGGAAAGGTTGCGCCCAGAAAACCGACCTGAAGAAACACATGAGGGTCCACACGGGGGAGAAACCCTTCAGCTGCCCCTTCTGTGGGAAGTGCTGTGCTGAGAAAGGAGACTTGACCAAACACATGAGGGTTCACACGGGAGAGAAGCCGTTCAGCTGCAACATCTGCGGGAAAAGCTGTGCCCAGAAGGGGAGTCTGAAGATCCACATGAGGATCCACACAGGAGAGAAACCGTTCAGCTGTTCCGTCTGCGGGAAGCGTTTCACTGTGACGGGACATCTGAAGAGACACATGAAGCTGCACACGGCAGACGGTCAGCTGACCGAGGCCGTTGACGCTCTATCTGGCAGAGACGGGGACCAGGTGGACTCTGTGAAACTGCTGAACACATCATGATGTTCCCTCAGTCTGGAGTCAAGACCAGCCTGGACCTGGGTCGGCACGGGGCAGAGCCACTTCTGAGCCCACGTTAATCAGGCTTCTCACATCCATGATCTGTACTAGACTGCAGTCAGTGAGTCAGCTGATCAGCAGTGTGTCCCATGGATGGGGGGGGGGGGGGGTCTTAAGTCAATTAGCCTATTAATTAATACCATATATTTACACAGTGCTGCACTGCTGTGTGACACAGACATAACTGAACAATATACACTGTGATTGGTCAGTGAGCTCAGTCTTGCACATGCTCACAGCAGCTCACCCTGAAGGACACACACAGAGTCCGGTCCAGCTGGGTCATGTGACTTCAGATCAACTTCTCCCTTGTTTCAAATATTCACCTTGATTTTGATTAATTGGAACTGGATTGATATAAACTGATCTTCACTGGGATGATCGCATATCAGTATTGAACATTGAGAATCAATTAATGAGCATCACTGTGGCTCTCTCTCTCTCTCTTTGAGTCATGCCCCTCACAGATGTGAGTGGGTCCAGGTGATGAAACACAGGTTGCGTTAGCTTTGGTCTCTGTCCACTCACCACTATGTGGTAGATGATGAGACCCACTCGGGAGGCGGGGCCTATGTCTGCATCATCGCTCTGTCCAGACGACAGAGGGCACAGTTAATGTTGGGGAAAATGACGAGGGTCTGTTTTTCTCTGAGTCTGACTCCAGACATATGGTGAGCGTGTGGGGGAGGGGCTTTCCCACAGAGGTTAACAAGCAACCTTCAGCTACCTCATCTTTAACAATGAAACCTACTGCTGCCTCCTTTTGACCGAGGGTCTGGTTCCACTTCCTGTTTGAGAGGAAACGGGTCACAGCTCCTCTGACTGTCCAGTCTGTGGTGTGTGAGTCACTGCACTCACAGCGCTCACAGTGACACAAACACACAGTATCATCCACTGACTCACACCAGAGCAGATCGAACACCTGTCTCATACCTGGGGGGGCGGGGGCAGGGGCAGGTGTGTTAATGAATCACTTTATTGTCCTGTCACAGGACTCAGGCTGTGGTCCAGAATCAACTCTGACCTTGTCTCCTCAACCTCAATGGAAAACATCAAGAGGCCAAGGAAAGGTGTGAAGAAGGGTCATAAGGACTTAGGAAAAGAGGACACTACAGAGAGATTCTGACTGAACTGTCACTAGTTTTTTTTAAACCAACTTTATTTATAACACATGGACGATAAATCCTCCTTTAACCACAGAAACAGCAGGATGAAATGTTGAAATAAGAAACATGAAAGGAAAACACGAGCAGAGAAACTGATCCATTAAAATAATAATTAAATCAAAATAATGAACTGATCAGAGTCAGAATAAATGATATTCATACATCAGTTTATTGAGTTTACTGATGTGGACAATTTGACTTTTTTTATACATTTGTATGTGTAGAAAATTTTTAGTTCTTTACACTACACATAGTAATTTGTTATGATGATGTTGTTAATTAGATTTAAAGAGATAAATCTATATTTATGGATCTGGAGCTCAGACCAGGATTTACATCAGTGTCACAAACATTAAACAGCTGCTCTGTTGTTTCTGTCGGGGTTCAACTACAGTGGTGCGTCACTTTAAATGTTGCTGCAGCAAGGAATTGTGAGACAGTGGGTTCTCCCCTCCTTTCCTAAAGGAAGGTCCAGTGTTTCTTATGCTAGAGGAGATAAGTTGGAAGCATTGAAGCTCCTTTCCTCACCTTACCTCCTTACCTCAGAAAAAGACTTTGGACACAGATCAGGATCAGAGTCAGATCAGATCAGCTGTGGAGACTGACAGGAACCTCTGAGCTGCTTGTTCCTGACTGTTGTGTAAAAACCTGTTGTGAGCTCCTGGACGTGTTTCACCGCAGGATTGTGTTGCCAAAAATTGTGCTTAATATTTGCAAAGTTGCAGGCAGTTGTAAGAAGAACACTAATCATTAATCAATAATGTGATTATACAGGTGAAATAAAATGATCCTTCATGACGGTGTGACAAGCTTTATTCTGAAGGTGTGAGAGTTTGTGTGACGTCATATCCTCATTATTTATCGTGACTCGTTGTGTGAATTGTTTCTGTTTGAATATTCACTGACTGAAGAACGACGTCTTCTCTGTAAATATCTGTGGGAAGTGTCTCAGACTCCGTCTCCTCCAGTCCAGCAGAGGGCGCTGTTCGCTCCCGTCGCTTCGCTCTCCTCTGAGCGAACTGTCGTCGACGCGGAACTCGGTGTGTGTGTTTACCTCCCCGCTTTCTCTCTTTGTTCGCTGAAGCTCAAACTGCGCAGAAAAGCAGGACAATGTGCGCCGTGCGGCTGCTGCGGGTGTCGGTCCATGAGCGGATCAGCGCCGCCGCTGAAGACTTTCTGCTGCAGGTGGAGAAAGGAGAAGAACCGGCTGAAGTCCCGGCGCTGAGGCCGCTGCTCACCGAGCGGCTAACGGCGGCGGCGGAGGAGATCGTCGGTCTGTTGGAGGAAACCGTGGCGGAGTACGAAGACAGAGTGGAGCGGTCAGAGCGGGAGATCTGCCGCCAGAGGAGGCTGCTCGATGCCGTGCTGAAGCCCGAGGTCAAGCTGCACAGAGCAGGTCAGTCCCCCTCACTGGACCCGGAGGACCCGGGACCGGAACGCGCCGAAACCGGGTTCTGTGTCCCGACCGATTCTGGGGCTTGTTCGACTTCTCTCCGACACGGTGATGAAAACAGGAAGTTTGTCACCTGGTGACAGCTCGTACCTGACGGTTGCTAAGCTAATGCTAGCTGTAGCTCCAGTCAGAGGGTCCAGGACTCATCCTGTTCATGTCTCTCCACAGTTTGTCCACACACTGACACTAAAATAATGAAAACAAATAAAACAATATTTTATTTGTTACAGATCAATGGATGGATCGATTCAGCTGAATGTGGTGTTGTTCCAGGAGGACCTGGTCTTTTCTAGTTGAGTCTTTAACAACAGGATGAAAATGTGACTGAGCAGTTTTCAACACAGCAACAAATGAAAAGCAACAACTATAAAATCAGGACATTGAACTCACCACAGTAAAACTGAATCAGTTGTTGTTCTGTCAACTTATTCATGGTTTCAGTTTCTGTCTCAGGCAGATTAATGGACAATGAAAATAGTCGTTTGTTTCAGACATCGCCTGAGTCACACAGCTGCCTCTGCACACTCTGGAGGATTTGTTCACACGTGCTCTCGTTTCCCTGACGACAGGAAACAGAATCTGATGTGTTAAATCCCTGTAAGTCCTCTCTGCTCTCCTCTGCAGACGTCCCGCAGCAGCTGGTGAGGAAGGAGGAGCTTCCCCCTGAGCAGCAGGACTGGAGTCTGGACCAGGAGCACCCAGACCCCCCCCCCACATTAAAGAGGAACAGGAGGAACTGTGGAGCAGTCAGGAGGGAGAGCAGCTTCAAGGACTGGAGGAGGCTGATTTCACCAAGTTCACATTCACTCCTGTCCCTGTGAAGAGTGAAGATGATGATGATGATGATGAAGAGAAACCTCAGTCCTCTCAGCTCCATCAGAGTCAGGCTGAGGAGAACAGAGAGGCAGAGCCTCCAGCCAGCAGCTCAGCTGAACACATGGAGACAGGAGCTGATGGAGAGGACTGTGGAGGACCAGGACCAGACAGGAACTCAGGTCCACATGTGGAGCCAGTCAGTGAAGAGAATCTTCTTGACTCCACTGAGACTGAGACTGAAGTCAGTGATGATGATGATGATGATGACTGGAAGGAGACAAGGAAACCTGCAGGTTTACAGACCAGTTACCTGATACCTGTGGAGAAACCGGTCAGCTGCTCTCAGTGCAGTAAAACCTTCAGCTACAGTTACCTGCTAAGGAGACACCTGAGAACTCACACAGGAGAGAAACCGTTCGCCTGCTCCATTTGTGGGAAGAGGTTTTCACAGAAGGGGAACATGGTCTGTCACATGGGCCGCCACACGGGGGAGAAACGCTTCAGCTGCAGCGTCTGTGACAGGAGGTTCACTTGGCTCTCAGGGGTCAAGAGACACAGGTGTGTTGTTGACACTGTCTGTAGGTGAGGCAGCAGCTGAGGGAGACGACTGTCGAGGACCAGAACCAGCCAGGAACTCAGATCCAGATCAAAATTTACAACCAGGTTCTGATGACAAGGCATCGGACTGTTTTGAACCTGAGACTGAGGACAGTGACAGTGAATGGCAGGAGACCAGGAGACCTCGGTCTGGTCGTGGTGCTGCCGTCAACACCAACAACAAAACCTGGAGCTGCTTCACATGTGGTCAGAGGTTTGGCTGCAAGAAAACTCTGCTAACGCACATGAAACGTCACGCAGCAGAAAAACCCTTCAGCTGCTGCGAGTGTGAGAAACGTTTCTCCTGGAGCAACAGTTCACAGAAACACATGACGATCCACCGAGGAGAGAAACCGTTCAGCTGCTGCATCTGCGAGAAGACCTTCAGTCAGAGGGGAAACCTGCAGGTCCACATCAGGACGCACACGGGAGAGAAACCCTACAGCTGCTCTGTCTGTCAGAGGCAGTTCAGGTTCAGAGGGGGGGCCGTGAGACACATGAAAATCCACATGGGACGATCCAGTCAGCTGCAGGAGTCAGGGACCTGAGTATTGACAAATCATGTGACGCAGAGCAACAGGTGTGACAGATGTTTGGTCGTCAGGGAAACATGTTTGGATTCTGGTCACTGTTCAGTTCAAACTAATGTTAAAGAGGTCACATGACCCAGCTGTCAAACTGTCACCTCTTCCCCTCATGTGACTGAAACTCGTCAGTGTTTACGATGAAATCATGTTAATGAAAGCTGATGAGTCAGTTTGATCTGTGACGATGAGTCGAACTGTTGTTGATCTGGTTTCTGTGTCAGAAGACGAGACTCAGTCTGACACGTTTGATGAGCTGAACTACAGAGTCATTAACAAGACAATGAAACATCATTGTCACTGTCGGGTTAAAGCTCTGCTCAGTAAAGAGTCAAGTTGTTGGTGAAAAACATGATCAGAGATGTTTCAGTCACAGAGAAAAACCTTCAGGTCAACGTGGTACGAACACATAAAACCACTGAATGTAACAGTGAAGGAGTCACATTATCTTTCATTCTAATATTAAAACTAGAACCTTTCTCCAGTTAATGTGTTACAGTGGGTTTTTCTATAGAGCAGTTTTAATTGACAGAATCAAACCTGTGGAGGGAAACACTTCAACATCAAAGATTCTTCATTCAGGTATAAATCAAACACTTGCTGTAGATCAGGACCTCTTTCCTGGTCACTGTAGATCTGAGCTAGTCTGTAGTCCTCCTCAGCAATTTAGGATCAATAAAGTCCATCAATCTATGATCAATGACAAGCTGTGGTGTGTGTCATTTACCTGGTCCTATACAATGAAACATGAAATAAAGACATGAAGAAGACAGTATTGTGTTAACATCAAAAATCTTCAGACACTACTCAGACATCAGAGACACTTCCTGTCTCCACTCGCTCAGTCAGCTGATTAGATGATGAAACGTTTCAGAGATGATATTTTTCACCTGCAGGTATTTGAGGAAATGTTTGTGTGGGCTGTCACACCTGGTAACCAGTTCCTCAAACAACATTCAGGTCTTTAGACCAGTCCACTTCATCAAACCTGAATCTGCTCTGTCTGGTGGGATGAAGTGGGTCCTGGTCTGACACCAGAGCTTAAAGCAGTCTGTGATCAGTTTTACATGATGTCTGTGTGTCTCTGCTGCAGATGTTCGCCAGCTGTTGGTGAGTGAAGAGGAGCAGCAGGACTGGAGCTCCAGTCTGGACCAGGAGGACCCAGACCCCCCCCACATTAAAGAGGAACAGGAGGAACTGTGGAGCAGTCAGGAGGGAGAGCAGCTTCAAGGACTGGAGGAGGCTGATTTCACCAAGTTCACATTCACTCCTGTCCCTGTGAAGAGTGAAGATGATGATGATGATGATGATGAAGAGAAACCTCAGTCCTCTCAGCTCCATCAGAGTCAGGCTGAGGAGAACAGAGAGGCAGAGCCTCCAGCCAGCAGCTCAGCTGAACACATGGAGACAGGAGCTGATGGAGAGGACTGTGGAGGACCAGGACCAGACAGGAACTCAGGTCCACATGTGGAGCCAGGTCCTGATTTCAGGACTTCAGATTTGTGTGTGGCTGAGATTGAAGTGAGTTGTGACGACTGGGAGGAGACGAGTGACCGTCAGTCAGGTTTAAAGTCTCTGGACAGTAAAGACAACCCTGTCCGGGATGTGAGGTGCGACTCTCCTGACAAACGGTTCAGCTGCTCTGAGTGCAGGAAAACATTCACAAAAAGTGGATTTCTGGAGACACACATGAGGATCCACACGGGAGAGAAACCATTCAGTTGCTCAGTGTGTGGGAAGAAATACACAAGAAAGGGATATCTGATCCAACACATGTCGGTCCATAGGGGGGAGAGACGACAGAGCTGCAGGGTCTGCAGCAAGAGATTTGTGTGGCACTCAGGAGTGGAGTGTCATCAGTGTGTGACAGGGTTCCCTCAGCTCCACCTCAGCTCAGGTGTGAGGTGTAACACCAGAGGCTCCTCTGACTGTGATAAGAGACTCTGCTACAGTCACTACCTGAGGACGGAATCAGGAGCTCACACCGAACAGAATCTGTTCAGCTGCTCCGTGTGTGGCAGGAAGTTCACTCAGAGGGGTTATCTGACCCAGCACATGGTCCGTCACACAGGGAAGGTTCGATTCCGCTGCTGTGTCTGTGACAGAAAGTTTGCTTGGCGTCATGAGCTGAAAAACCACAAATGTGGCGGTGAGTCATTGCAGCTTGGTCCGACTGAGGAGAAGAGAGAGGCGGAGTCTGCAGCCGGTGGAGGATCTGATGCTGACAACAAAACCTCAGACTCCTCTGAGTCTGAGACTGAAGTCGGGGAGGACACCAGGGATCCTCAGACGGGTCTGAATTCTGTGACCAGTAATGACGTCGCTGTCAGCAGCAGCACTGACAGGAAGTCATTTATTTGCTCTGAGTGTGGTAAAGCATTCTGTGGTGAGGACAATCTGAAGACGCACATGAGAACTCACGCAGAAGAGAAACCGTTCAGCTGCTCATTTTGTGACAAAGGATTTACACAAATAGGAAATCTGACAAACCACACAGAAGTCCACTCAGAGGAGAAACGCTTCCTTTACTGTGTGTGTGGAAAAAGATTCGCTTGGCGTTATAACCTCAAAGAGCATCATTGTATTGGTGAGTCCTCACAGCCTCATCAGAGTCTGGCTGAGGAGCCTCCAGCTTGCAGCTCAACTGCTTCATCCTCTGGACTCCAGGCTGAGCTCAGGGATGATGGTTTTCAGGAGACCAGGGAACTTCAGTCAGGTTTAAAATCTCTGAGCTCTGATGTGGTCCTCGAAGGTGACATGAGAAGCGAGGACACAGAGAGACCATTCGGCTGCTCTCAATGTGGGAAAAACTTTCGCCGCAAGAAAAATCTCCAGGAACACTGGAGAATTCACACTGGAGAGAAACCGTACGGCTGCTCAGTGTGTCTGAAGTACTTTTCATGCAGTGGATCATTACGGAAACACCTGAGGATCCACACTGGAGAGAAACCATTCAGCTGCTCCGTGTGTGGGAACCGCTTCACTGAGAGCGGACACCTGAAGGTGCACATGAGAACACACACTGGAGAGAAACCCTTCAGCTGCTTGGTGTGTGGGAAGAGCTTCACCTGGAGGCAAAGCTTCAACAATCACATGAAATATCACACAAACATGAACTGAGACACAGCAACAGAGTCAGAGCCAGGTCCAAAAATGGCTCACACACAGGTGGTGTCCAGGTGCAGTCATGTCAGAGAGAGAAACTCGTGCTGCTGCTCTTTGGCTCAAATCATTTCAATGCCATTTTAATTCCAAACAGAAAAGTTCATAGTTCAAGTTTAAAATACTCTTAAACTCTGAAGCTGCCAACATCCTCACCTTTACACACCTGACCAATCAGAGAGCAGGGGGTGTGGCTGTTGGATTTTCTCTTCAGACACTTGTGCCTTATTTATGAGAGCAAACTGAGGGTGAAGCTGAGAGGATTCCTGAGATGACCTTGAGGCTGAGGTCACATGATGCAGCAGCAGACCAATAGATGGCCTAATTATTTCTTAAAAGTAGAGGTGGGTGTGATGAATAAACTAATACCACAGTGTAAAGTCTGTGTTTTTATGCTGCAGTTATTCATTTATATCAAAGATTCTGTAGAAAAAGATGAATTTTATAGATCAAATAAAAGATGGGGACGGCTGTTAACTATCTTTTAACAGTTTATCACTGATGCAACAATAATGTAACTGTGTAAGTCAGTGGCCACGCTGGACTCAGCTGCACAGAGACAGAAGCTATCATGGTGTAAACTGTGTGTTTTTCTTGGTTCTCAACCTCTCTCAGTTTAGGTGAATATATTTTATCATTTGTTTAATGAGTAGAATGATGATTCTGTTTTCTCTGTGTGCTGTATGGATCAGTTGTCTGAATGTTGTGACCCTGCTTTGTAATGAAATTATAATCATGAATGTTCATTTATGGCTCTATGTGTCTAAATGCTTTTGGTTTAATCAGTAAAGTTTATTTTATTTAAAAAAACGTCTTTTCTCTTGTGAGTTGTCAACACAAGCAACAACACAACACTGTGCGTTTCTACATGAAATCTATCCACAGACATCCTGGTTCTTTACACTGCACTGAATTAAACTTCAGGAAAATAACATCTCAGTCTGAAAGCCTGTTGACCCCTCTCCGGAAGTTGACACAGTTTCTGGTTTCCAACACTAGAGGGAAAAATGTCAACACAGAAAAGGTTGATTGTTTAACAGTACGAACATATGAACAAACCAACCTGCTGAGAGCAGCGTCACATCTGAGCTCAGAGATGTGATGACCTACGTTAACCTTTAAAGACAGATGATGAAGCTGATTTTAAAGCTGATACCTTCAGTACTTTATACTGTACTAATACACTAATACATATAATATATATGACACTTTCTCATGGTCCCTGTTCTGTCCATATCAGATTTGCTGTTCAATACATTATTAATAGAAATACTTAATTGGTTAAAGACAGGGTCACTGTACAGACCAGCTAAGGTAAAAACCTCAGGTCCTGTAAAACTTGTCTGTTTTCTTAGAGTTGAGTGTTGACATATTCATTAACCCTGTACATCATCTGAGCCTCCCAGAACTCGACCAAACCTCTAAGTTTTAGTCTTTAATTCAGTAAACGGTGAGTTTGTTGGTTAATGGTAAAAATGAAAATTATGATTTGTTTTATTTCCCTCACACTTCAACACTGTAAGTTACATATGGAAACATATCATCAGTATATTCACGGCGCTTAAAGACGATTTTATTTTGAAACTTGTCGCCGGAAGTACAGGTTAGTATTTTTGAACCATCGTAACGATGATCGCGGTAAACGGAGTCGTTGGCTAAATAAATGCGAATAACAGCGACAAACCGTCGGCTTGTGACCTGATCCGCGATGGATCGACGTCGTAAAATGTTGGATGTGGTTTTTAAACCCGAGACGAGTCTGAGAGGAGAAGGTTTGTTCCCTTTTACCGCGGGAAGCGTTTACTGCTCTGCTAATGTTGCTAAGCTAACGTTAGCTCAACAATTCACACAGAGGAAAACGTTCGTGGTCAGAGGAGTAATGTCCTGGAGCCACGAGCCTGTAGTTGCATGTTCGTTGTTTTGTTGGATTAAAGGACAGAAGTGTGGCAGCGTTAAAACCCCTTATTCATGTTCCTATAAAAATTCATGTGTTCATGCACTATGAACCTGTAGATTTTATGCTGCAAGCAGCTGCATGAAGCCTTCAAAGTCCTGTTTTTATGAGTTACTCATCATTTAGATTTGCTACCACCATCACAGTGGAAAACTGCCTGGTTTCCTGCTTTAATACGAAATTTTCTTGTTTTTATTTCTACAGGATCTTTTTCACATTGAATTTTAATGTACTAAACTTTTTAAATTATTAAATATCAAATTGTGATATAACTACATATCACTGTGTCCCATTTTATCATAAAGTAAATCTCGTTACAACTTTTCTCATCATAACTTGGTTTGTTATAGACATAGATAGGTAGATAGATTAAACTTTATTAAACCAGAGGGATATTCAGGTATCCAGTAGCTTACAGGACACATATAAAACCCACCAGCCACTGCATGTAATAGAAACAAAAGCACAGTATGAGAAGGTAAGGAGTAAACGATAGGTATAAATAATGAAATAGTCAGAATGTGCTACAGAGCAGAAAGTGTGAAAATGTAAAAGTGCAGCTGAATGTAAAACAGTGATCAGCATTTGTTCATCAAACTTCCACATGGTGTTAAACCAGAAACAGGTCCATCACTGGCTGAAGAGACCAGAGCATGACTGAGTAACATCTAACATGATGATCCAGACGTGTCAGCATGTTTGTGGCTTCAGTAACACAATAACATGACATATCTTTTAAAAGGACAGTGTAACACAGAGACTGTATGATCTGTTTGTCCACAGAGACCTTGTAGTGGCGTGCTGTGATATCAGATCTTTTCATTTGAACAGATGGATGAAATGGAGACACATGGTGACACCCAGCTGAGCTGAGCTAACATGAAGTTAGATTTTTACGACAGACTGATGAGGCAGCATATGAAACGATGTGAGAGGAGCAGCTGGTTGGGTTCTACTGTTGCTGTTTTACTTCACGAACACAGAGACTCCAGGTTTATGTTGAGCAGCAGTTTGAATTATTTCAGCTTCATTTGTGTCAGTTTGGTGGATGAGTCTGATCAGAGCAGTTGATCCCATCAGGCTCGTGTTCACAGGCCTGTCCCTTTGCGTTTGATTTTTTCACTGTTATTCATCCTTTTGGCAGACGATTCAACCAGTCCAGGTCCCTTTAAATGAAAATTCCACTGAGATGTGGAGACCGGTTTCAGACTGACCTGGTCAACACGCAGCGTGTGCAGGTGCTGTGAACTGCAGCTTTGATTTTATTATTTCCTATTTGGGTCGTTCAAGTTATTGTTTCATTCTTGTTACTTTATGGATCAGACATAAACAGGAGGAACTTTAATCAGTGAATTAGTTAATTGATCAGTGATTGATCAGTGATAGTTTGTGATTGTCACTGAAACCCTTTTGTGTTGTCAAGCTGGTTTTCATGTGTGTCTGTCTGTGCTTCAGTTTTACCTTCAGATGTCCGAAAAGTGATCGTTGGTGAAGAGGAGCAGCAGGACTGGAGCTCCAGTCTGGACCAGGAGCACCCAGACCCCCCCCACATTAAAGAGGAACAGGAGGAACTGTGGAGCAGTCAGGAGGGAGAGCAGCTTCAAGGACTGGAGGAGGCTGATTTCACCAAGTTCACATTCACTCCTGTCCCTGTGAAGAGTGAAGATGATGATGATGATGATGAAGAGAAACCTCAGTCCTCTCAGCTCCATCAGAGTCAGACTGGGGAGAACAGCAGGATTGAACGGATGAAAACAGAAGCTGATGGAGAGGACTGTGGAGGACCAGATCTACAACCAGATTCTGATGACAGGGCTTCAGACTCTTCAGATACTGAGGTCAGTGATGGGGACTGGGAGGAGACCAGGGCATCTCACTCCGGTTTAAATTCTCTGAAAAGCAGCGACGTGACTGTTATTGATGTGAACTGTAACACTGTAGAGAGGTCGTTCAGCTGCTCTGAATGTGGCCAGAGATTTGGCCGTAAGCCACATCTGAACGCTCACATGAGAATTCACACGGGAGAGAAACCGTTCAGCTGCTCCTTCTGTGGGAAAAGGTTTTCTCAGAAGGGAAACTCGATCAGTCACATGAGACTTCACACAGGAGAGAAACCGTTCAGCTGCTCCGTCTGTAACAAACGCTTCAGATACAGCGGCGACGTCAGCAGACACATGAGGATCCACACAGGGAAGAAAAAAATCAAACGCAATATTAAAGACGTGATAAACAGCAACACTGACCCAGGATCAGGAACAGCCAGGTGCCTCGACCCCGATGGGTTCCTACCACCAGTTACTGATGATAAAACCCCAGAATCTGAGACTGAACCCAGTGATGATGGTGGGAAGGAAACTCAGTCAGATTTAAATGCTCTGAGAAATGAAGACATCTCTGTGGGTGACATCAGGTGTAATTCTGATAAGGAGTCATATAGCTGCTCTGAGTGTGGAAGAACATTTTGTCGCAAGGACCATCTGATGAGCCACATGAGAACGCACACAGGAGAGAAACCGTTCAGCTGCTCCGTCTGTCAGAAACGATTCAGCTGCAGTGGGAATATTTTGGCTCACATGAGAATTCACACAGGTGAGAAACCCTTCGAATGCTCATTCTGCGGCAAATGTTTCAGCCAGAAAGGAACACTGCAGCTGCACATCAGAATCCATACTGGAGAGAAACCTTTCAGTTGCCCCTTTTGCGATAAAAGATTTGCTCATAAAAGACGTATGACTCTGCATATGTCAGTCCACACCGAGGAGAAACGTTTTAGCTGCAGTGTGTGTGACAAAAGATTCACTTGGTATACACAACTCAAAACCCACAAGTGCGTGGGTGAGTCCTCGCAGCTTCGTCAAAGCCAGACTGAGAAAAAAGTTTCTGCCAAAGAGTCATTCAGCTGCTCTGAGTGCGGGAAAAAATTCAGCCTCAAGGGAAATCTGAAGACTCACATGAGAATCCACACAGGAGAGAAACCGTTCAGCTGCTCAGTTTGTGGTAAAAGTTTTAAACAAAATGTGCATCTGACAGAGCACATGACAATTCACACAGGTGAGAAACTGTACAAGTGCAGCGTCTGTGGGAAAGGATTCAATAAGAAGTTGCTCCTCAAAAGACATACATGTGTTTAATTGGTGGATACTCGTTAGCTCTGATGTCATGGATTCATGTTCTCTAAGATGTTGACTGAATAATGACAGTTTTTTTAAAAAAAAACAGAAATGTGAAATGTATTTCTGCATGTCAACAATCTGCCTGGATCTGCATCATGTTCCAGTAAAAGCAAAAATAATAAAGATCTGAGTCTTGTTAGCAACTCAATACTGTTACTGCAGACACCTGAACTAACCACAGACACTCTAGGGCTTATGGGAGTTCTGAATAAGTAGCGACTCAGTGTGACATTGTTAAAAGAGACTCAGTGGAATTTAGAACGTTTCCTCTTGAACACAACCTGCAGGTTCTGGTTCCACTCTGGCTCTTTGTTCTGGAAATAAAACTGCACAACATGAAATTAACAACTGAAAAATTCAAAAGGGGGGATTTTGACAAATAAAGATGCTTTCAAAGTAAAAAAAAAAAACAACACTTATTTTAACAGAAATAAATATGAAGTAATCAGTAGTGATTACATGTAGGTGATAACATCATCTGATTATTAAAGTTTTTTCACACTGTGGGGAAAATGACTGACAGACTGATCTGGCAGAAGATTCTTAATGTGATAATTATGAAGTGCACAGTGATGAAAAAGCTGCAGGAACTCGATGTTAATGTCGACATGTTTCCAAAAAACCGAACCTGATGAAGGCCTCTTGTTTGATTTAACATGTTTCCACCCTGAGTTTAAACTGGATCGAGGGGTTGATAATATTCTGTTGTTTTATTCTGTCAATAAATATAAAACAGACACAAAGTGACTGTCTGGTTTCTTCCTCATTTTCACTCAGTTACATCACTTTTACTTTTTTATGCTACAAGTAAAAGTTGTGATGTCACAGATTAAACACATCGAGAGAATCAACTGCAGGTTCTTGTCCCATCAAAGTACCTGCAACCTGGCCTCAGGGTTTTTAGAGCCGGTGGGTTAAAATGTAAAACAGAAGAAAAGTCACCACAGTTCTGAAAAAGTATCTGTTTAATTTGTACTGAAATGTCTTCACATTCTTTTCTACATCAACACAACAGAGTCGACAGGATGTTCATCAGTCTGAGGAATAGCTGTGGTAAATGGTCATTCACTTTACAGGATAAAGGCTGTGACATCACGCTTTAGCTCCTTTCCTAACCACTCGACCTTGACCACAATGGACGAGGTTACAAGGTCAAGGAAAGAAGTGAAGGAGAGTTTGTAAGGACTTAGGAAAAAACAACCACAGCTGCCTAGTTACACAACAGTGGATATTCTTGACGTGCGTCTACGTTCACCTGTGGGTTTAACATTTTGTTCACACATCAACAAGTCAGTCACATGATGACCTGTGTGCTTCACAGTGACTGTTTTCAAACATCAACATTGCTTTACATCTCACTGTTACAAGGAATTGTGGGATGGCTTGACCTGCTGTCCTTTGGTTAAGGAAAGTCACGTCTCCTGTGCTGAAGGAGACGAGACAGGAAGCAGTGAGTTAGACAGTGGACTGGCCCTCATCATGGCTGACACCTCAGTGCTTCCTGCTAAATTCAACATGGTAGAACATCTGGTGAACCAAGAGGTCTGCAGAGGAAGATGTGTTCTCACCCAAGGAACCATGAACCCTTGTATTTCGTTTCTACACGTGGGGGGAGGGGTCATTTCTTCCCTCTGTGGCTTTGGACCAGGTGTTTGGTGAGACGTCCTTTTTGTCTATAGCTTTTACCACAAACAAAGCAGATGAACGGTTTCCCTCCTTTATGAATTCTCATGTGCACCTTCAGATTTCCACGTTCACCAAAGCTTTTCCCACACTCCAAGCAGCTGAAGGGTTTCTCCCCGGTGTGGATCCTCAGGTGTTTCTGTAAGCGTCCTCTCCATGAGAAGCTTTTCCTACACACTGGACACCAGTAAGGTTTCTCTCCTGTGTGACACTTCATGTGTAATTTCGGATAAGCCAAGGAGCCAAAGCTTTTCTCACACTGAGAGCATTGATATAATTTACCTAAATTACCCATATCATTATTAACTTTTGACAGAGGTTCCCTGACCTTCTCATGAACTCTGACTTCAGACTTTGGTTCACAGGAGTCTTCAGCCCTATCATCAGGACCTGGCTCCACATGTGGACCTGAGTTCCTGTCTGGTCCTGGTCCTCCACAGTCCTCTCCATCAGCTCCTGTCTCCATGTGTTCAGCTGAGCTGCTGGCTGGAGGCTCTGCCTCTCTGTTCTCCTCAGCCTGACTCTGATGGAGCTGAGAGGACTGAGGTTTCTCTTCATCATCATCATCATCATCTTCACTCTTCACAGGGACAGGAGTGAATGTGAACTTGGTGAAATCAGCCTCCTCCAGTCCTTGAAGCTGCTCTCCCTCCTGACTGCTCCACAGTTCCTCCTGTTCCTCTTTAATGTGGGGGGGGGGGGTCTGGGTCCTCCTGGTCCAGACTGGAGCTCCAGTCCTGCTGCTCCTCTTCACTCACCAACAGCTGGCGAACATCTGCAGCAGAGACACACAGACACACAGACATCATAGAAACCAAGGTTGAATCTGTTGAAATCACTGAGAAAAGTTAAAAACAGTGCGAGGGTTAGGGCAGAAATACGTGATGATAAATGACACATTATCTCAAAATACTGCTGAGTCACAGTTAATCTAGGAAAGGCTTTTCTGGACCTTCAGACCCTGAGTGTGGAGGTGAAGTCACAGTTACACAACAAAACTGACCAGAGTGCAACACAATGAAAGGTCATTTTCAGTCATGTTGATAATGACATGTAGAGGACGGTGTGTGAGGCGGACCCAGCGTAAACAGCAGGTCTGGAGCAGCTTGGTCCGATGATGCGACAGCACATCATCATCACTGAGATTTATTGATAATTAAAATAACTGTTCGTTGCCCCCTCATGTTCTCACCTAGTACACACTGGATACAACAGTGGTTGTCTCAGCTCCAGCAGAGAAACGTGTGCTCCTCTCTGAGTATCTCTGTCTGCGGCTCCCGTCTCCTGCTGCTGGTCTTTAGCAGCAGCTAGCAGCGGCTAACAGCGGTGCGTTAGCTTAGCGTTAGCTTAGCGTTAGCTTAGCACGGACTCCCTGCGACATCAGCACAGTATCAAACATGTTTCCAACAGGAGGAAGAAAACGAACCTCGCTGCTTCCTCTCAGGTGTTAAAACCACATCCACCATCTCTCGATGGCGGCGGTTCATCTCCTCCTCATACTCGGTTATTGTTTTCTCAAAGTGTCCGAAGATCTCCTCCACAGCCGCGGTCAGCCGCTGGGAGACGAAGACCTTCAGACTCTGGAGTCTGGACATGTCTCTCAGTCAGAGAGCTAAACACTGGTGCGTTTATCGCGGTTTAATTTGATTGTTTCAATCTTTCCTTAGCTGTAAAACCCCAACGATCACGTCTTCGTCTTCGAAACGATCACTTCCAGGTCACATTTCAAAATAAAGGCATTATTTACAACATGGTCACATCAAAACATTGTTGATAAGTCTTTCTTTTCTGATGTATATTTTCCTCTAATGGAAATAGAAATTAACAGTGTAACTTATTAAAAATCTCTTTTTCCTCCTTGGCCTGTCTTCTTTATCTTCTATTATTACTATTGTTGTTGTTGTTGTTGTTCGGGGCTGCAATATAAATTTAATTTAAACTTGAGAGGTGTCTTAAACATAAAGGAACACAGGGTGAAACAAGATTGAAAACGTTTAAAACACTTTATTCTGAAGGCCAGAGGAAGTTGTTTCCAGGTCTTCGTTTGAGCGGCGGGACGCAGCTCGCTGCTGCAGGAGCAGAGGAAACATGTCGACCTGCTGGAGCCGAGGGTGAAACCAGCTCCAGGGTTGTTGTGTCTCTGACTCTTCGGTCTGTGGAAATGTCCGGACTCCAGGACATTAAAGATTCATTCAAACGGCGGCTGCTGACCGCGGCTCGTAAAACTCTGTTCGGTCATTTCGAGAGAACAATATCCAGATATGAGAAGGAGATCGACCGTAAACGAAAACTCCTGGATCTGGTTTCAAAGCCCGACTTAAAGCTGAGAGGAACAGGTGTGTTTTCTTCTTTACTGCTAGAAATGTTTGTATTGTTCCGATAACGTCGCATGCAGTGAGTGCTAAGCTAAATTAGCCTGTTAGCTGCAGCTAGCTCCTGCTGTCCGGTTTAATGTCGCCGTGAGGGACCGGACCATCGGCCGTGTGCTGTATCGATGCCTCGGTGTAGTGAAGGCTGCTGTTGGAGCTTCCCGTTCTCCGTGAAAACATGGATCAGTGAAACACTTGGCAGCGTTGAGTTGTGATTGTTGGTCTTGGAAGATTTTTTTCTACGTCCTAGAGTCAAAGTTTTCTTTGAACAGAACCGAGCAGTGAGTTTTTGTTCTGACCATCCGTTCGAGTCGCATCAGTTTTGTTTGAGAAATCACTTTTTCTGTTTGGCCAGTGGTTCTAAATATTACAACAGAGTCAGAATCCGTTTTATTGCCAAGTAGGTTTTCACACACAAGGAATTTGTCATGGTGCAAAACAGTACCCATAGTAAGAAGGAAACAGATAAACAAAGATGAAAACAAGCAAGTACTGCAATACTACAAAATAATACAATAATACATAATCGAGACCCTTTTTCACTATAGAGCTGTGCACACTCAACCCCTCTGTACTGCTTCTCTCTCTTACTCACTCACACACATATACCCAGAAGCACATTGACAATGGACCGATCTGTCAGATTGGCTAAAAACAACACTGCATGCCTGTTTATTTGCATATGAAGTGGTCTCTTGAGATACATTTTAAAGCAGGTGTGTACAAACGTACTAAGCGTTGACCACTTGTACTCGCATCATGCAGGATGCATGTTAATACCAGGTCTGAACAGGGCCTTATCTTGAGTGATGGAGAGAGGACTGGGCCTCCTCCTTGATGTGGTCCAACCTGCTGTTCACCAGGATGAAGAGGAAACGTAAGAGGGTGTGCCTCATTGGTTTACATGCACCAGATGTAGGGAAATGTCAACAGACCTCAAGAACTAATGTTTCACAAATGTTTTAGCAGGTTGCCCCACGTGTCGTATAGATCGGAGGAGCCTGTACTGTGCTATCATGGTGGCTAATGAATGACTCCCTCCAGCAAATTCTAGGTTTGCCCCAGGGGCCTCCTCCCATATGAGGAAAACCTCCAAAGGAAGGGGCAGGGAGGCATCCTTACCAGATGTCTGAACCACCTCAGCTGGCTCCTTTTGACGTGAAGGACTCCGAGCTTCTTCCGGATGTCTGAGCTCCTCACCCTATCTCTAACCCTACAAAGAAACCAAATTCAGCCACTTGTATCTGCAATCTCATTCTTTCAGTCACTACTCAGAGCTCATGACCACAGTTGAGGGTTGGAACGAAGATCGACTCATAAATCAAGAGCTTTGCCTTCTGGCTCAGCTCCCTCTTCCCTGTATGCAACATTCATTGCATACAGGGTAATGGACCAGGACCTTCAACGGATGTGGCCCCTGAATTGGGACACAGCTTGTAGCTACATGTTGCTGCTGATACTAATGTATTTCTACTGCAATAGGATTTATCATGCAGGACATTATTTGTAATAGAGTTCTTTTACTTTGCTGTACTGGTACTTTTACTGAAGTAAGTGATCTGAATGATCATTCATTTACATGTGTTTGTGTTTTTCAGTGTGTCCTGCCAAACCCCCACACATCAAAGAGGAACGAGAGGAACTTTTTCAAAGACCAAGAGGTGATGATGGATGGGACTGTGGAGAACCAGTGGCAGACAGGAACTTATATCCAGCTTTCCATTCACAACCAAACACTTGTGACAAGCCTTCAGACTGTCCTGAACCCGAGAGTGGTGACAGCCATAAAGTCTGGGAGAATCCTGACAAAAAATATTGCTGCTCAAAATGTGGTAAAACATGTACGCACAGGGGAAATCTGAAGATACACATGAGAACTCACACAGGAGAGAAACCTTTTAGTTGCTCTTTGTGTGGCAAAAAGTTTGCTCAGAAAATGAGTCTCCAAAACCACCTGACGATTCACTCAGGAGAGAGACCATTCATCTGCTCGGTTTGTGGTAAAAGTTTTAGACAGAAAGGACCTTTAAAATACCACATGTTGACCCACACAGGGATGAAACCATTCAGCTGCAGTGTTTGTAACAAGAGATTCAGGTGGTCATCACAGATCAGAGTCCATAAGTGTGTGAGTGAGTCACCACAGCGTCACCGTAATAAAGGAGAGGAAGAGAAACCACTGAGCTGCTCCGAATGTGACAAAACATTTCCAAACAATACACGTCTGATGACCCACAAGAGAACGCACAAGGGAAAGAAACTGCACACATGCACAGTTTGTGGTTTACAACGACAGTTTAGTTCCCAGATGGAGATCCACATGAGAAGCCATACAGGAGAGAGACCATATAGCTGCTCAATCTGTGGAAAAAGATTTACACAAAGGGGAATTATGATGCAGCACATGGCAGTTCACTCAGGAGTGAAACCGTTCAGCTGCCCCAAATGTGAGAAAAGATTCTTCTGGCACTTTCAGATCAAAAAACATAAGTGTCCTGGAAAGTCACAGCAGAACACACCGTGCTTCAGCGACTCTGGAGGATCAGAACCAGACAAGAACCGAGTCCCACGTAGACATGTAAAACCAGAGCCATCTGTTGACATTGACATTGATTTTTGGAAAGATACCAGACAGCATCTGTCAGGTTTCACTTACCAGAGGAAAAAAAAAGTGTCTGTAAGTGAAGGACATAATACTGGAAAGAAATGTAATGACGATTCTAAAACTGAAGCCAAGGATGACGAAAGTGTTGACAGTGGTTTCTGCAAACAGAACAGTCAAAGACAGTCCAGTTTAAACCAGTTAAAACATGGAAACGTCTCTGTGAGCAAGGTGAGATGTACCTCTGACAGGAAACCATTCAGCTCCTCTGAGCGTGATAAAAGACCTGAAGACCGTCACATGGTACAGACACACATGAAGGATCAAACAGGAGAAGAACAGCTCAATTGCTTCTTTTGTGGGAAAGATTTTGCTACTGGGGGATATCTGACAAGACACATATCTGTCCACGTAGGAGAGAAACTACTCAAATGCATCATCTGTGAGAAAAGATTCT